>NC_056522.1:347712777-347767777 GCF_019175285.1 Sceloporus undulatus | reverse complement strand
TCTTCATGGGTTAAGTCCTAGATAAGCGCAACGTCATCTGAAAATCTTCAGTGAGATCGCGTGATTTTGCCTGGAGTATGCTTTTTCCTTCCCTGATTTCCCCCCACCTAATTATCTCCCTAGTTTGAATTTGTTGATGTGGGGTGACAAGAAAGGGTAATTATGGCCTGATACAGACTGGCACTTTGCATTGGCCTGGGGCCAAAACTAGGGCTCGGTAGCATGCACCAACCACATGCTGCCAAGCCCTAGTACATGTGGGGGCCACCATGATTGCGCAGCCCCGCTCACACATCACACACGTCAGTGACGTTGCAGCTGCACAGCATCCAAATGGCGCTGCACATCTGTGATGTCACCATGCTGTGCTATGGCGCTTTGTGGCATTGCAGCTGCACAGCAAATAGGAGCTGCTTTTAAGTGCTCCTTTTTTTCTGTGCAGCAGTACCGTGCCATTTGGTTGCTGCAGTAATGCTGTGAAGCAAAGAGAGGCAGCTCCAGCCCACCTCCTATATTATATTTATTATATTATATTATAGGCAAGTTGTGTTTCTCTTATACAAAATGCTTAAGACCGGAAGTCTTTTGGATTTTTTTTAGAATATTTGCATATACATAATTAGATATCTTGCAACTGGGACCCAAAACTAAACATGAAATTCACATATGTTTTATATACCCCTTATGAACATGGCCTGAAGGTACTCTTATACATAATATTTTTAATAGTTTTGTGCATGAAACAAAGTTTGTGTGCACTGAACCATCAGAAAGCAAAGATGTTAATATCCTAGTTGCCCAGGTGGACATTTTAGGATTTTGGAGTATTTGGGAATTCCCAATAAGGGATATTCAACCTTTTTATTATTTTTACCAGGACTGAGGTGAGCAGAAGCTTTTGGTACTTTCTCTCCCATCTATCAAGAAGGCTTTCCCAGCTTTGGGTTCTAACTATCTTGATTTGGGGGTGTCGAGTGCTAATTGCTTCTTAGGCAGCCAAATATCTAGAGCCAGCCCAGGCTCAGATGTCCATAGAAGAGTTGAAAATTGATAGACCCTGTTCTGAAATGACCAGGTGCAACTTAATTGGCTTATATCTGCTCTCCTTCTTGACTCTTTCCCATATTTTCCTCTCTTTGATTATGTCTTTGCCAGAAGCAGAACAGACAGGAGTGATAAAATAATGTAATTTTGTGGGCAACCATTACCCACATTGAACAGAGAAGGCTATAAATATTATATTAGGGAGACAGAGCTGCTGGACCAAAATGAAAATGGGAAAGAAAGAATTGGGTATAAGTGTTGACTGTTCAGTGCCACAAACCCAGGAACCTAAAGAGAAAGTAATTTCTCCCGTTGATACTTTCCAAATGCTTTTGTAATGAGCCAAGGGTGGGTGGGTTCCCTCATTTCACTTTGACAGTAAATCCTGCTGCAACTGAGCACATCCTTCACTGTTGCTATGTCTTGGCATTGCACCAATGTAAAGTAGGCAGCATAGCATCAGACCAGTTTTACTGGCAAGGTCATGTGTAGTTTACTACTTACTAAATAGTTTAAGCTGGAGGGCACAGACTGAGAGGTAGAAGCATGGATTTCTGGCTCAGTTGCTCACCTTGCCAAATGATTGTTCGCCACATCATCCAGATGAGTCTGACCAGGAAGTGGAAGAAACTGAACAAAAATGTGAATTAGTTAGCTTTTCTTCCTTGAACCGAGAAGTCAATTGTACAGTTGCAGGAGCTGGATCAACACCAGTGGTGCCATGTTGAATTTTAGAGTACAGAAATACAGGGCAATGCCAATAGCCATTCCAACCAGGAGTGCTGCAAATTGTCAGGCGGCTATGCTCATCTACATCCAAGAACCGGTTCTAGCTTTTTTCGTCTTCCAAAGGATACATCATTTGTAAAGCTAAAGGATCTTAACTGGTCATTCAAGACCAAGGGCTTTTCTTCATTTGCCAGAATACCTTATGCTGATGCCAGAGTATTCTGACTGCAAATCCCCCACCCTCCCATTAATCTGATGCCGCAAAATGCAGCAATGATAGGTAACTAGCTTTCCCACTCAGGCCCTGTGAGCCAGCTGGTGCCACTTCTGTGGGCATGAACCTCTCTGGTCATTCAAGACCAGGAGGCTTGTCTATATTTTAAAAACTTTTGCCAGATGAAAGAGCCAGTGGAGTTTGAAAGCTTGCACCATGTATTTTGGTTGATCCAATAAAGGTATCACTATTATGTGGATTTTGGATATTATTGTACTTTGCTTTATGGTCAACATGATTACCCCCAATACATTTTCTGGATGGGAGGATACCACATTTTAGTTAGAACAGGGGAATCCTAAAGAGGACTGAACTAAGGACTGGGATTCTTTTTGAGGTTTCTCCCAACAATAACGGTAAAACTTTTTTTAAAAAAACTAGGGCTGCATTTGGCATGTTTTACATAAACTTCACCTAAAAGTTTTCCAAATGCAACAGCATCGAGGCTTCTTGAGAAATTCAGTGTTCTGTGCCTAATAAAGGGATGGGTAGCCTTGTGCAGGACAGAGGCAATTTGGATCTGAAAAGAATCTATGGCCCGCTACAGACGGGCCTCTAAGTACGTGCTAAGCACGTACTAGGGTTAGGAAGCGCCGGCGCTTCCGCATACCCCCAACTCTAGTACGTGCTCAGCACGTACAAAATGGAGGCAGCCATTCCACACGGCCACCGCCTTGACTACGTCACGACCGCGCCGCCTCCAAACGAGGCGGCGCAGTTGTGACGTAGTGGGGCCACACGAGGGCGCCTAGTGCGCTCTTTCCGCAGCCCCGGAAGGAGCTCCATTTCGGAGCTCCTTCCAGCTTTGCGTCGCTGGGCGCAGCCTTTAGATGGCTGTGCCAGCGACGCAGAGGAGAAAGGGGCCAAGCAGCCCCTTTAATAATAATAATAATAATGTTTATTTATAGCCCACTTTTCCAAAGGAGATCAAAGTGGGTTACAACAAGGATATAAAACATTATACAATTTGGACAACAGTATATAAACATCATAAAAATATTCTTTCTCCTCTTCCCCGCCATCACCGGGTGTCCTTGAGGCTTGAAGCCCCAAGGACACCTCTTTCCAGGCTGCGGGGAAGCGGCCTTTTGCCGCTTCCCCGCGGCCTGAAAAGCGGCCTTTTGCCTCTTCCCCGTGGCCTGAAAAGCGGCAGATCGGGGCCTCGGAGGCTGCCGTTCTGGCAGCTGAGGCCCCGATACACCGGGGGAAGGAGCGCCTACAGGCCGCCCCAAAGGGGTGGTCTGTAACACGCCTATATTTCTCTTGCCAAAGGAGTTGAATTTTATTTCCTGGACTTTATGATTCTTTATCTACCAGAGCCCACATGATCAAAAAAAAGAGGAGTGGCCACTGCTTGCATGGATATGCCTTCATACCATCTTAATTGAGAATAAGAACAACAACCTCTGGACAACATGTTGGCCTGTGACTTTAACTCTGTCATTTTTTCCATCTTTCTCCTGTATGATTTTTAACAACTTTGACTGATGAGGAAACTATTGGAGCTTCAAAAGCTTGCATCATGTAATTTGTGCCTTTTGGTTCACCCAGTAAACGTTTTGCTGTTTTGTGCAATGTTTGGATGTTATTATACAATGTTAGTTGTGTTTCAGACACAGAGACAGAAGACTGACATAAAGAAGTGCTGTACTGAGAATTACTTGGAATCAAAAGGTGCACTAGTTCCAATTTATGCCAGTTTTAAGAAAGAAATTATGTGTTACTCAAAGCAAAGTCATGAAATTGTCATTCTCCTCAAAGAAGTGGTTTTTAGGGAGAAGAATGGTTTCTATTGTTGCTGCTTGTCTGCAGCATAATGCTTCCAAGTCCCTCAGTTGCATTAGAAATGAGATAAATATACACATGGCAGCATTTTGGGTACTGGCTGCAATTAATAGCCACAAGAAGGCACCAGATAATAGAAAGCCCAATTTCAAAAGTTCTAAGCAAAAAGCACTATGGTTCTTCAATCAAATTAACAATGACATTTATGCATTCAGTGGCTTAATTCCTTGGTCTTTGAATACCTCTCTCCTGCTGCATTCTTTCCTGGTGTGTTTGTACGAGTGTTTCTAAGGCCCACAAATTGTGCACACTCCATAATCATATGAGTATTAGTCAAGATTCCAGTCTGACATCTGAGCCTCACTGACAAATCAGTAGTGGGTGTAGCATTCTCTTTCCCTGCAATATTTTATTTCCAGAAACACTCGAGATTGGCAGGTGCAATGCAAAGACACCTAGTCATTTCCCCTCTCCTAATAACACTTTACAGAAGCCAAGCATCACATTATTTTACAGATTATCTCGCATTTGAAATCAAGATGTCCACTCAAGCCTTAGGCTCTTAACTGTCATATTACCATTCCATTCTGAACTTGTCTGATTTTGGAAACTAAGCTGAATTGAGACTGCTTAGTACTCAGATGGGAATACTATATACTATGGATTGCCAGGTAGTTCTACGCCAAGGATTCTGCCTGAAATCTTGGACAACTGTTGCCAGTCCAAGTTGACCATACTGTGCTGGATGAACCAATGAACTGACACAGCATACAATAGCTTCCTGTGTTCCTATGTTGTTTGTTTTACGGATGTTTGATGTTGGAATCTTTTCCTATTGACAGAAAAGTATTTCACATACAGTATAATGTTTTCTCACCAATTTTCTTTTGCTACAGGTTCAGAGTCTTTGTTCCACAATAAATATGAATAGTGCTACACCAGTCCCCTATTGTACACAAAAGGTATTACGTTGTATGATTATGTAGATCATGCAGTGTTCTCCAGTTCTTTTGTATAACAAGCCATTTACATCAGCCTGCAATTTCATCCAAGTTCATGTTAATTTAAATAATCAGGTGTCATGAGTTAATATGGGTATGAGTACATTGCACCCTTCCCTTATGTGGGGGATCCCTTCCGGATCCCTTCCCCCCCTCCCCCACATAAAGGAAATACCACATGTGCCACGTGCACCATTCTCTCTTCTGGCGTGCAGCTTTCAGCATAAACTGCAAGCCGTGTATGATGCAGGTACACTGTATATCATGGAAATGACGAAGAGAGTATGGTGTAGTAGTTTGGATGTTGACCTAGAACTTCCTCATGGTAAGAGCAGTTCAGCAATAGAATAAACTGCCCTGGAGGGTGTTGGACCCTCCTCCATTGGAGGTCATTAAACAGAGTTTAGATGGCCATTGCTCATAACTGCTTTAGCAATGGATTCCAGCATGACAGAGGATTGTACTAGATGGCCCTTTCTCTATGTGCCTGTGAATATATGAACATGTCTGCCATAAGATGGAAATGGATGATCATTTGATTCCTGCTTAAAATCTCAGTGAGGATATGCCTTAGCAACATTTGCAAACTGAAGAACAAGTATTGCATGATCCCTCAGAAAAGAGAGGAGGCCCCCATCCAGATGCATGGGAAGTATTCTAAGTTTAAGCACATGAAGCTTCCCAACTTGTGTCAAAAACACTGGCGCCATGTTTTCTATATTTTCCATACATTATAATTGCAATCCTAGAATAGATGACATAGAAACTTGTGGGAAGACAGGGATGACAAATATTTGTGTAAAGATAATGTCCTTCATTTGTGTAAAGATAATTTTAATAGACTAAGGTGCCTCCATGTTTGCATCCCCACAGCAACATTATAGCACTTTGACACTACCTAAAGTGTGCTGGCTCCAACTTAGGGAATCCTGGGCTTAGTAATTTCATGAGATAGTTACAATTCTCTGCTGCAGTTCAAGGGAGTACACTAGAGAATTCTAAGTGCCTCACTCAATTATAAATCCCAAGTTTCCATTGGATCCAGCCATAGGAATTAAATAGGTATCAAAGGACTATAACTGTATAGTGTAGGTAAGTTCCAGCATGACACTCGAAGTAGCTGAAATTGCTGGCATGTCAGTTTTCCATGTTACCCCTGTTTATGAACATATAAACACCATTCTCTTTTCCCTGTACATCTGATTATCTTAGGAAGTACAGAACTGTGTATACTAAAAAAGAAGTGTGGAGAAAAGCCTTTTAATATCTAGCTTGCTGCGGAATCCTCACCAGTAATATCATATGTTGAAAAAGGATTAATGTTCCACACATTTTACATTTCATGTGCTTCCCCCACCCCATGGTGATATTCTTGGGTGTATGCATAGCTGAAAGGGGGAAAAATCTATGCCGGTGGAACATATGGACTGAAACAATAACTAATACAAGTGGGAGTTGAAAGGCCAGCTTACATTAGGCACGAGTCCATTCTTCATCTTCCTTTGAAAAGATAAGCAACATTTGCAGAGACCTAGCCCAAGTCTCTCAAATAAAAATGTTTACTTCTGGGAATTGTTGTGTTTGTATAAGCAGACTCTTGTTTAAACAGCACAACTTGCTATTGTCCTATTTACTTGCATCATCTGTTATTGAAGTAGAGGGGGGAAAATGATAAAAACGCACATGTTGCAGGCATGATGTGGATACATTACTGTCTAACCCAGTTAACTGGCAGTCTGGGAGGTGGGAGGGGGAAGTTGCACCTGATCACCTGCAAAAATATAGCCTTTTTTCTACAGCAAGGCTGCTGTGGGCAGGGTTAAAGGAATCATTATAGCTCAGGGCTATAAAATCCAGCAGCACCTTCTAGTATTATGGCAAAAGGATTAGGTGCAAAGTCTCCAGCCCAGTGGGAACACTCCTTCTTTCCTCCAACCACCCCCTCCTTTCCCTCAAGAAACCATACTGAATTTCCACTGAAATGTTGCCAGTAGAAAAACTCAAAGCAAATTTGTGTGTTCCCCCAGCCCAAACATACGAAGATTAAACAAAGGATGGAGAGAGTCTTCAAAAATAGAATTCAGATCAAATTTGGAGACTCCTTATTTCTTTGCCCCCACTCCAAATATTTTGCCTTTTGGTATGGCAAAAAATTGTTTGGCCATTTTTAAAACAAGCCAGCCCAATTTGTACTTTTGTGGATGTTATGTGGATGAGTTCATTCTTTAAATTTGAATTTTGCAGTGTAGTATTTGTTTCAAAAAAGAGAATATATCTGCACATGTTAGGGAGAGCTCAAGCTACTGTGGCAGAGTATGGATTAAATGCTGCACCATATTTGACAAACTAAGAAAACATAAAATACTCTCTATGTAGACAGCTAACATCTCAGTGAAAAGTGCTTAGCCTAGGGAGCTTTTCTCATTGACATAACCTCAATAATAAATCATGTTATCAGCCCTCAAGAGGCTCACAGCCCTCAATTCAGCAACCTGGTGCAGAGCAGTGCTTATTTATTAATGACATTTATATTTAAACCTTCATGTTTGCTTGATTAAAGATATGAAAATAGAATTAAAAACGATCTCAAAAATGCCAAATACTAATCAGTAACAATGATAAAACAGCTGCAATATGGCCAATTATTGGAACAATAGAAAATACTGTATATACTCGACTATAAGTCAACCTCATGGATAAGTCGAGGGCCCATGGATTAGTTGAGGGGAAAACTTAGGGGCAACAAAGGATGTAAAGGACGAAGCACAGGTAAATAATGCCAAAGATTTCAGCAGGCATAACTGTTTGTGCTCTTACTGAAGGCTGGATGGATGAAAAAATATAGGAGGATCAGTACTTCCAGGGCAGATGACACTCTTGCCTTTCACTAGAGGATGGTTCCTTTTTTAAATAAAGGTTGAAGTACAGTACTTACATTGACCCATGGATAAGTCAACTCATGTTTTTTTTTTTTTTTTGGTCAAATTTTTGACCTAAATTTCCAGGCTTATACATTATATACAGTAAGCCAAACCTTCAACAAAGAGGAGCACAAAGACCAAATATAGCAGAATCAGCAGGTATCCATAATAATACTTTTAAAAACTCCCTTTTTGGAATAATAATAGGGCCATGCAGCCCTCCTAGGAAAGAAAAGCCAGTAGGACAGTGAGCAAAAAGACTATCTCTTTTGGATTTCCATGTAGCTCTACTTGGTTGGTGATACACAGAGCCTGACCTCATATGAGCATATGAGATTTAAAATTTTCCTATTCCATTGATGAAACCATCCTATACTAATCTCTGGTACCTACATGGTCAAAAATGATAGGAATGAAGATGATTTTAATTGATTGATAGTTTTTTTGGGGGGAAATCCAAAATTTTCACAATTCTTCATAAATCAGTGAAAATAGCTTGATTTTTTTTTAAACTAAAGAATGGGGGAAGAAGCAAAATTGGCAGATTTGCCTAACCAATTAGAGGGCCTTGAGCACTTAACTCTTAAATGTTAAGAATTTGGGTGTGAAATTTAAAGACTGAACCATTCTGCTGCACCTCCTGTTTTTGGTCATCCTTGTAACCTTGGCAAGAAGGAACAACATGTTCTCTCCACCTGTTGAATTTGGCCTGTGCAAATGAGGGAGATATTTTTTCCTCAGTTTGTCTTTGAAGAATTTTCTCAGATTAGCAGAATTCAGATTATGGATGGAAATCCCCTGAGATTTTTTAAAACAAACAGGCAAACAAAACTATGAATGGTGGATAAATAAAAACTAAAATCCTTTGGCAGGAATCAAGTCTGAACCATGGATTTTTCAGATTCACTGTGTGGGTGGCCTAGAGGAAAAGGGTATAGGTGTTTTGTGAAAACACATTGTATGTTTTGAGACATTTGCTGTAAAGTACAAGCAAGGAAGCACAGAAACAGTGTCTGGAAGCACCAACCGACAGCCTAGTTCTCTGGGCTGGGGCTTCTTTTAGTCCCTTAAGACATCGCATTTACAGAGCTGTGAACACGCCGCAGGATACTGAAACATACAGTGTCATAATGTGTCATAAATGCCTTCATTGTAACACAGACATAAATACTGCATATAAATGCTCAGCTTCTGAATAACATGCACTTTTAAGGAGGTTCAAAGCTTAACAGCACTTTAAATGCTAGTAATGCTGATGTTGCCCAGCTTATGGACATCTGTTCTGAACATTTCTTTAGTCAGCACCACCCCTTTTACAAGGAAATTTCTGAAGAAAATGTCAAGCTGTTACTATTACATCATGTTACAGATTTTTCACACCTCCGTATGGTACACTTTTATACAGGCTTAACGAATTCAGTAAACTTGAAATGAAAGCTGCTCCCATTTTTATGCCCGTTGGTGTTCTAAACATTCCTGCAGTGGCAGGCGCAGGAATCCTCAGCTGGGAAATGGTCTCATAGTGAAACTGTACATTTTAGAAAATTCAGTCAAATCTACATTGTCAAAATTTGGCTGCATGGCCTCTTTTGCTAGTGAAAAAAGGCAGTACCATGCAATGTAATAGCAAACTAGGGGGACATTTATTTTTGTGATACCAGTAGAATACAGATTGTATTCCTTATTCAGAATTCCAAAATTGCCCACATAGATGGCTGAGATAATGACATCATTGCCTTCCAGTGGTTCAGTGTACATAAACTTGCACCAAATTATTAAAAATATTATGTATAAAATTACCTGTGCATATGAAATATGAATGAATTTCCTGTTTAGATTTGGGTCCCATCTCCAAGATATCTCATTATGTATATGCAATATTCCAAAACATGAAAAAATCCAAAATCTGAAACAGTTTTTGTCTCAAGCATTTTGGATAAGGGAAACTCAAGCTGTAATAATACCAACAATTTCTTCTTTCTCTTACTGCAATACTGCTTTGTCTGAATTACCAAGACAGATGAAAGAAAGTACTTTTTCACATAGCACATAGTTCATTTATTAAATTTATATGGGGCCCAAGGTGGCTGACAACATAGATTGAAATAAAAATACAGATTAAATTATGGACTCAAATACCACAGTATGTAGTGATAATAAAGACATAAATCTTTGCTTGCATCAGTCTCACACATGAGAATGAAATATTTCAAATGCTTTCTCTCCAGTTTGTTCTAGGCCAGTTTGTGAGAGTTATGCATCTTTTTCTATGATTTTTTTAAAATGATGACCTTTACTTAAAAAAAAATTCCTGGACTATTTCTTGCACACACACACACCCTACCCCACCTATCCCCATTTTATCTTTTGCTACTGCTGATACCAGGAAAAGGATTGATTATTTTGCTCTTGCTCAAGACTCAAAACTGCCATGGCTCAGTGCTATGGAACTCTGGGATTTTTAGTTTTGTGAGACATTTAGCCTTCTCTGTCAGAGAGTTCTGGTGTCACAACAAAATGCAAATCCCAGGATTCCATAGCATGGAGCCTCGACAGTTAAAGCAATGTCAAACTACATGAATTCTGCAGTGGGCAGTAGCCTGAAAGAAGAAATGACCTGTCTAAAGACACCCAGAGAGTTGTTGCATACATTCAGTGAATTTCAGGAGGATGCCACTCATGCAAACAGCAGTGCTACTAATGAACATGAAGGTAATCATGGACTGGCTTCTTTTACTGGGAAGAATACAAAACCTTTGAAGGTCTCTCTGGCTTTTCTTTGTGAACAAAGATTCAGGAAGGACTCATCCCGTGCTTTCTAGAAGCGCGTTGATGACGAAAAAGGCTAATCCGGGATAAACAGGTCCGGTTGCAGAAAGCACAGCAGAAAGTCTCCTTGGGTGATGTTTCCGGGTTGTGGCTCTTTCTGCATTGTCGTTTCTCTTCAAGACTCGTTCAGCGTGAACTTTCAAAAAAGGCTACTGTATCGTGGATAGTGTGTCTCCATGCCTCCCAAAGTGAGGCCAGGGTGGACCATTGTTGGTGATCAATTTGACCGAGCCTGAGATGTTGTTTCAGGGAGTCCTTGTATCTCTTCTTTGGAGCGCCCCTCTAACGCTGACCCATGGCGAGTTCACCGTAGAATACTATTTTTGGAAGGCGATGGTCCTTTATCCTAGAAATGTGTCCTGCCCAGCACAGCTGCGTCCTCAATAGCATGGCCTCAATGCTGGTGATCCCTGCTTGCTCAAGGACTGTCCTGGTCCCAGTGCTATTCAACATCTTTATCAATGACTTGGAGGACAAAATTGGGGGCATACTTATCAAATTTGCAGATGACACCAAATTAGGGGGAATAGCTAATACCCTAGAGGACAGGATCAAGATTCAAAATGACCTGAACAGACTAGAAAACTGGGCCATTGCTAACAACATGAAATTCAACACAGAGATATGTAAGGTACTGCACTTAGGGCGGAAAAACGAAAAGCACAGATATAGGATGGAGGACACCTGGCTGAATGAAACTACGTGTGAAAGGGATCTAGGAGTCCAAGTAGACCACAAGTTGAACATGAGTCAACAGTGCAATGCAGCAGCTAACAAGGCCAATGCGATTTTAGGCTGCATCAATAGAAGTATAGTGTCTAGATCAAGGGAAGTCATAGTGCCACTATATTCTGCTCTGGTCAGGCCCCACCTGGAATATTGTGTCCAGTTCTGGGCACCACAATTCAAAAAGGACATTGAGAAACTGGAGCGTGTCCAAAGGAGGGCGACTAAAATGGTGAAAAGTCTGGAAACCATGCCCTACGAGGAACGACTTAGGGAGCTGGGGATGTTTAGCCTGGAGAAGAGAAGATTAAGAGGTGATATGATAGCCCTGTTCAAATATTTGAAGGGATGTCATATTGAGGAGGGAGCAAGCTTGTTCTCTGCTGCTCCAGAGACTAGGACCCGAAGCAATGGATGCAAACTGCAGGAAAAGAGATTCCACCTCAACATTAGGAGGAACTTCCTGACAGTAAGGGCTGTTCGACAGTGGAACAAACTCCCTCGGAGTGTAGTGGAGTCTCCTTCCTTGGAGGTCTTCAAGCAGAGGCTGGATGGCCATCTGTCGGGGATGCTTTGATTGTGATTTCCTGCATGGCAGGGGGTTGGACTGGATGGCCCCTGTGGTCTCTTCCAACTCTATGATTCTATGATTCTATGATTCTAACAACATTTGTCACATAGTCCAGTGTATATTTAGAATTGTGTGTAAACAGCACTGATGAAAGTGTTTGGGGAGTCGTAGGTGTTGGCAATAGGTGACCCATAAAGAAGAATAGACAGTACAATGGCTCTATACACACTGATTTTTGTGCTTTGCCTCAGGTGTTTGCTACTCCAGACTCTATTGTGAAGCCTTCTGAAAGCACTATATGCCTTTGCTAGTCTGTGATCGATCTCTTTATCAATCTTGCCATCTGAGGAGATGATGCTTCCCAGGTAGGTGAACTGCTGGACAGACTTAAGCACAGATTTGCTTACAGTGACGTGAGGATGGTAGTGTTCTTCCTGAGGTGCCGGCTGGTAGAGAACTTCCGTTTTCTTCAGATTGACTTCCAGTCCAAAGAGCTCTGCAGCTGTAACAAAACAAGATGTTAGGCGCTGCAGAGCTGCTTCTATATGGGCAAGGAGGGGAGCATCGTCAGCAAAAAGCAGCTCACAGACTAGATAGTTTAGAGTCTTAGTGCAAGCCCTCAGGCGGCTTAAGTTAAACAAGCTACCATCAGTATGGTAGTGTATATAAATGCCATCATCTTCTTCAAGATCTGCTGTAGCCCTTTGGAGCATCATGCTGAAGAAGATTGTAAATAGAGTTGGAGTGAGAACACAACCTTGTTTCACACCATTAGTTATTAGAAAGGACTCTGAGAGAGTGTCACCATATCTGACTTGACCTTGCTGGCCTTCATGTAGCAGGATAATCATTTTGAGGATTTTTTTTTTGGAGGGGGGGCATCCTAGTCATTCCAGGATCTGCTACAGACCTTTTCTACTCACAGTGTCGAAGGCTTTGGTGAGGTCGACGAATGTTACATAGAGTCCTTTGTTCTGCTCTCTACATTTCTCTTGCAGTTGTCTAAGGGCAAATACCATGTCTGTAGTGCTCGTATTAGCTCTAAAGCCACAATGGCTTTCAGGGAGAAGTTCTTCTGCAATAGCAGGAACTAATCTGTTCAGGAGTATCCTTGCAAGGATTTTCCCAGCAATGGAGAGCAGTGTTATACCTTGATAGTTTGAGCAATCAGATTTTGCTCCTTTTTTCTTGTACAGGGTGATGATGACTGCATCTTGGAGATCTGATGGCAGTTCGCCTTTTTCCCAGCAACTCACAAGGAGCTCGTGGAGTTTAGCATGGAGTACATGACCTCCATGTTTCTAAGCTTCAAGTGGAATTCCATAAATCCCGACTGCCTTACCTTTTTTCATCTGCTGTATGGCCTTGAGGGTTTCTTCCAAAGTGAGAGCTATATCCAATTCATTTTTCATCGGTTGTGTCATATGTTGAATAGCCGAATCTTGGACTACTCGGTTGGCACTAAAGAGGCTTTGGAAATGTTCAGCCCATTGGTTTAGAATGGAAGCTTTATCTGTAATTAGTGTTTGACCATCTGTACTGTATAGGGAGCTTTGGACCTGATATGTGGGTCCAAACACTGCTTTAAGAGCTTCGTAAAAATCCTCTGGAATCACCAGATCTGCACAACGTTGTGTCTTTTCTGCTAAATTGATCCACCACTTGTTCTGAAGGTCTTGGAGTTTTTGTTGGAATTGACTACATGTGAGGGGAAAGGCTGCTTTTCTTATATGGCAGGATGGCTGGGTGAGGTGTGCCTGGTGAGCAGTTCTCTTCTTTGCTAACAGCTCCTGGATCTCTTGGTTGTTTTCATCAAACCATTTTTGATTTTTCTTGAGGGAGCATCTTAAGGATTCTTCCACAGTTTGCAGGATGCTGTTTCTGATATGTTGCCAAAGCGCTGTAGGAGAAGAGTCTACAGGATGGTTTTCAAGTTTTGTTCGCAAATTTGCCTGGAAGTTGTCTCTCATGGCAGATGGTTGAAGATTGTTGACTTGGAGTCTCCTCTTTAGGATGCCACCCCTCTTAGGTTTGAACTTAAAATGAAGATTTAGTTTACATCTTACAAGGCGATTATCTGTTTGACATTCTGCACTGGCCATCACTCGGGTATGATGGACATCGTGAATATTTCTCTGGCGCACTAGGATATAGTCAATGAGGTGCCAGTGTTTGGATCAGGGATGCATGCAGGTTGTCTTCAAGCTATCTTTCTGCTGAAAGATAGTGTTTGTAATAGTCAGCTGCTGTTCTGCACAAAACTCTAGCAGGAGGCGTCCGTTATAATTGCAGTTTCCAACACCATGTTTGCCTAAAACACCTTTCCAGGCTTCAAAGTTCTTTCCTACTCTGGCATTGAAGTCACCAAGGATAATGATTTTGTCTTCTGCAGGGACTTTTTGTATAAGGTGGCGTAGGTTTGAGTAGGATTTGTCTTTCTCCACAGGGTCAGCTTGCATAATTGTGGCATATATACTGAAGAGAACAACATGTGGGAGGTGTAAGGAGATAATGCGATCAGAGTGTCTTGTTGGCAAGGTTTCAAGTTTGGAGGCAAGGAGTTTTGTTCATAAGTCTACACGAACGATGTTTTTCAGTTTTGCGTTTTCGAACAATCGTGTGTAGCCAGCAACCTTTGAAGGTAAAGAACAAACATCATATTGTACTGGATTGCATTTATTTGCTGTGGGTTATGATAACATTTAAAGGTTTAGATTCCCCCCTTGCAATCTTCAAAGGACTAGATGACATCCAGGACATTTCCATCCAAGGTACTGAATGGGCCTTCAGCTTCACTCATCCTTCCCTTTCTCAATTTTCCCTCCACCTCCTCTTCTTTTTCATAAAGAGGAAAAGAAATGAATAGTTCTCAGCCAGTGCTTGCAGACACCAATCAAAATGATGGGTTTATGCACTGTTGTCCCTTTGCCTTGCAAGAGACAGGAACATGCTAAGCACTGACTGGAGATAACAGTGATGATTCATTCTCCAAAGCCAACAGTGGCCAGAGAGCCTATGCAAGCAAGATTCCAAACTTCTGGAAGCTGGATTAGGTCTGCAAGCAGATGTTCTCTCCTGTTTTAAAGCTTTCTTAACTGAAATGTTTACCAGAAACTATACAGCAGAATAGTCAGTTTTCACATTTGCCAGATCAGCATTGCTTTTTTCTAGAATCCCGAGATCTATCAATTGAGTATTAAGCAACTAAGAAGCAGAAATCTTTGCTAGTGTTTAGATGTTTTTCATGCTTCTCTGCAGCTGCTTCATGCTTTATTGTTATTATTACTATTATAACTGGAATCTTATTGATGACTTACCCAGGCATATGTTCCTTTAACAAAAGCAATAGGATATTTTTTTTCATGCACAATGGCTGCATTCAATTCAAAGCTGCCAAAACAGAATTATCAACGCAATGGCCTTGTGTATGGTTTCACATTGTGCATTGATGTGCAATACACAATTGATTGTACAATGTCACAATTCTTTAATTAAGTGTCATTATACAGCTGCTGCATAATTCTGTGAGCATGAAGTTGTGCTCCAGCTCAGTGATGTAGGATCTTAGCCACTGATTTGTTTTGCTTTACATATTTATGTGGTTCTAGCTGGCATCTTTAGAAAATTACAACAGAATAAATCCAGTTTACCATATTGTAATTGATTTTTTAAATCATTGCAGAGATTGGAATTATTTACTGCCCATGGAATGACCAAATTGTCCCCAACCCAACTTTTAAGAAATGCAGCAGCCCCATCATGGCATGGTGACCAGAAGTTTCAGCTGAGATATATCCAATTATTTACCTGGATGCTAGGATGTAATTTGTAGGGACCCCCCTAAGGAAGATTAGAGTGATCTGTGGATTCCTATTCCTATTCCTACAGGCACTAAACTCTCTTGGGTTTTAGCCATTTCAACCAACATTTTGAGCCAAACCCCAGAAACTAGTGGCAACCACTTGAGGTCTTTTGAGGTAACATTGTTTTGATACCATGTACCAGTTAGTATACTTGCTGGCTTTTACACCAATTGAAGCTTCAGAGTCAACTTGATTTCTAAGCACATCTGTTTTTCATGACTGTGTGTCACCTTGAATATTTGTTAGGAAAAAAAATACTCATAAATCCAGCCAGGCAGCATGTCTCTGAAATGGTTTCATTACCATACTGGAAGGATGGGACTATATATTTGTATAAAACTTTCACATTAAGAACATTCTCCTTGAACTTTCCCATGCTTTTCTTTATTAATTTGTAATTTATAAAGGCTTTTTTTTTTTTTTTTTTGGTTTTTCAGACTCTTTTGTTTCATTTGGGAGTTTTGTTTTGTTTATCATTAAGGTCAATAACTTTCTTTTCTGTATCTTCAGGCATAATCTTTGATGCTGAATTGAATAAAACTTAAACAGGAAAACAATGATAATATAAAAAATAAGCCCATCCATCCACCCACACAGTATGCTTTGCATGTGAAATATCTATTTACATCCAAAGAAAAGAAAGTGAAATTGAAACCCAACGACACTGGATATACATGGCATGAGACACTGGAAATGGCAGCAGAGAACTATTTACATGTGCTTTTGCTAACTCCTGTCACACAGTTGGGTAAATCCAGTTCATATTTTGCATTGCTTCAATTATCCTCACATCTAGATATATCTTGCACAGTGCATCTCCTCATTGTTTGTAACATAATGCCTAGGTATATCATAAGCCAAAGTTTGGCAGTGGAGGAGAGGATGGTCTTGGGGAAATAACATTAATTGAATAGAGTTTAAGCAGGCAAGTTGTAGGGAAATTAGAAGTGGATGTCAAGTTAATTCTGGTTTTGACTGCGGTGGGTGGGCACTTTTATTTTATTGTCTTTTTTTTTGGATACTCCCTTTTTCTCAGAGTGAGCCCCAAGGCAGCTCCTCCCAAAAAATCAGTTTTAAAAACTTCAATACACACACACACACACACACACACACACACTAACAGCACAAAATCATTTAAAACCATGCAAAAGTTAAAGAATAAATAAAACATATTTCCCTGTCAGAAGCTTACCCATTAAAAGACTACTTAAACACAGCAGTCTTTGCAGGGAAAGCAGGGAAGGGGCCAGGCTAACCTCCCATGGAAGGCAGTTTGAGTGGGTGGGAGCAGCCACTGAGAAGGCTCTCTATTTCATATTCTCACCAGGTGGTGGCAGGACAGTCTCCCCAGATACAGGCAACAGACATTGGTTCTATTCTGAGACTTCTTCCTTGGAATCAGATGGAAAGGAGAGGTAAATATGGGTCTTATGAGCATATTGATGACATCCTGCCTCAATACCTCTCCCAGAAGTTTCATGTTAAAGAGCACAGGGGACAAAACAGAACCCTGTGAGACTCCACAGCCCAAAATCCCAAGCATCAAACAAGAGTCCCCTTGCACCACGTTCTGAATTCATTCCTTCTGTTCTGTTTTTGTCTTGTAATAATGTGTATGTGTTAATGTTGTTTAATTTGTTGGTTTTAATTATAACTGATTTAATAATTTTTAAGGGGGGGAGGAAATTTTGATGTCCAATGTATTGGATTTTATTGCTGTTAGCCATCCTGATTGACCTCAAGGGGCGGAATATAAATATTATTATTATTATTATTATTATTATTATTATTATTATTATTACTGGAACTACTGTAAAACAGTGCCCCCAACTTCCATCCTGAAAAGTTGTCCCAGAGGGTACCATAGCTGTCATGAGATCCAGCAGAACCAACAGGGACACATCCCCTGTCCAGTTCCCTGCATAGGTCACCCACTAAGGCAACCAAAGCTGTCTCTGTTCCATAGCCAGGCCTGAAGCCAGACTGAAGTGGATCTAGATAATCTGTCTCAATCAGAAACTCCTGGAGTTGGGAGGGCACCATACACTGCAAAACCTTGCCCAAAAATGGAATGTTAGATACTGGCTGATGATTATTCAGCATGGTGGGATCCAGGGAGACTCATTTTTGAATTAGCCTTACCACATCCTCTTTTAGGCAATCCAGAAACTTCCCTTGCTGAATAAGACATTCACTGAGTGGCATCACTAAGAGAGTGCAGAGATATACATATATACATATATAATATGTACACACACACACACACACACACACACACACACACACATACACAGAAGCCTCTGCCTTTACCTATTACTGATGTTTTGACAGGATATTGGTGTATATATGGAACTGAATGTAAAGGATTGATTGTAATTTTAAAATATAATTTGTTTAATAAAATTTATAACAATTTAAAAAACAAACAAACAAACAAAAACTAAGAGGGTGCAGGGGATGTATACCACACCGGGTGACACCTCCAAGGAAGGTTGATGCCCAGTTGTGCCCTCATCCCACCTTCTCCAATGCCATGAGAGGAGGGGGACAGGGCAAGCTGCCACCCCCCATCTCCTTACAGGCACCTGCACAGGGTGACACCAATGCTAGGGACATCATTGCATTCATCAAACCCCTTATCCATTTGGCCAGTCCCCCAATAGTTGCTTTCAGGAGCTAGGAAGGGCAAGGATTCAGCATACATGTGGTGGCTCTCACCTCTCCAAGGATCCTGTCCATATCTTCAGGCTGCACAAACTGAAATGTATTCAACAACATGGGACAAATAGGCACCAAGATTACATCCACTGCCCCTGTCTGAATGACAGCTTCCATGTCACAGCAAAACTGAGCAATTTTGACTGCAACATTTATTCCAAATTTTGTCACAGTGGAATGTTCAGTGGTCTTTGTTTTCTTCTTGTGGGCTACAATGTAAAAGGCCCCTGACCACTTGAGACAGCTCTGCTGAATGACACTTTGAAAAAGTAATGGTGGCAGAGAAGTATAATTTCTTTGCTGATACCATTGCCATGGCATAGGTCTTCCAATGAAATCTAGTTCATGTTCAGTCACTTTCATACTGAGTCTGCCACTATCATCAATCTTTACCTTATGTACTTCATCACTGCCAGCTCCCTAGTGAACCAGGGGGGTTCATTTGGTTCCACTACATAGAAGGGGATGCTTAGGGGCAGGTGTGTTCACCACCCTGGTCATTTCCCTATTCCAGAGGTCAGCCAGGGCTTTGACAGGATCACTTGCCAAGACAACAGGAAACTTCTCAAGACTCTTCAGGAATCCTTCTGGATCAATAAATCTCCTGGGAATGATCATCTTAATCAGCCCCTCAACCCTCCAGAGGTTGTGAGTCCCAGTGAGTCTAAACCCCACCAGGTACTAATCAGTCCATGACAATGGAATTAGAGAAATGTCCTCCTCACATTCATACTGTTTCAATGCCCTCCATATAACATATTTTCTTTTGCCAATAGGCAGATTGTTTTAAAAGTTACCCCGCCAACCCCCTCCAAATAATACAACAAAGGGATTGGTCCTTGCTCTCTCTCTACCCTCAAAGTGGCTCCCCCAAAGAAGCAACTTCCCTTTGGTGTACCCGTCTTAAGAGGTGTCACTCTTTAACAGTAGGCCCACCACAGCAGGCCCTCAACTTTTATCCCCTTGCAAAGGGGACAGGTGGTTCTATGCTTTATTAGCCAGTAGCTAGCTGAGTACCTGGGGCTTAGTTCTTCCAGAAGTACAGATGTCTGGAGCATGCAGTGGACCATTAAGACAGATGTAGGGTATCAAGCAGGCAGAAAGCAGATCTCTTTCCTGGGATGATGGTGCTCTCCCTCCCCATGCTGATATGCATGGTAGTTCCTCTTATTTAATTATTATAAATACAATTAATGTTAATTAATATAACCCATTCATCAGCAATCTGTGAAAAGAAGATGAAAACAAAGATGAAACTGAGGACAAAGAAGATGAAAAAACAGAGGAAGAGGAGGAGAAGGAAGAAGAAGTTGCGCTTGAAGTCCTCTCCTGGTCCGGAATCCTTACCATCAAAAGTAATATTGTACAGGACAATTAGGAGATAATTGTGGTTTTTATTTGTAATTCTCTAAATATCAGGGGTTATTTAATAGGCCAATTGACTGTCTCTCAATTTTTTCTTGGATGGAGATGTTCTTTTATATTAGAGAATATATTGTGCGTGGTTTCACTATTTTTTGTTAGTCCCCAGTAAAGTAGACATAATGAATTACTTGTTGAATAGAGATTCAAGGGGACTGTTTGAGGTATGTAAATCTGCAGCAGCATCAACCTTACATTCTCTGCACTAGAATAGATAACAAAGATTTATGTACATTATTCTTTCTATATTTGCACCTTGTAAAGTTTCCCAGGGAATGATTTTTTGTACCCAAATACAGATAGTTCTTGTGCACAGAAAATGATGTGCATTTTTTGGACACAAAAAATATGTCAAATATAAGCGTGGCCCAACGGGCCAAGCTTAGGCACATGATGGGGGGCAGAGCTCAGGTATTTAAAGCTGAGCTGCCCCCCATCCTGCCTCTTTTCTTGGAAAGCAGCCTACCTTCCTGCCCTAAATGCAGTGTGAACCTAGTTGGTCACTTCGGGGCTGGGTAGGAATTTTCTCCCCTTTCCCCGGGGCTTTTTGCCTACCCCATACTGCAAGCAGGGGACTGGTAATTGGCTTTTGGTGGCTGTTAAATAGGTTTAAATAGGTTTCATTGGACATATGGGGGGTAAAAAAACCTATTTGGTGCACACCAGTGGCACCCCTTTGTGGTGAAAGGTTAGGCTCTGGAACAGCTTAAACAGGTCAAGGAGCCCTGGTGGCGCCCTGGTGGCGCAGTGGTTAAATGCCTGTACTGCAGCCATTCACTCAAAACCACAAGGTTGCGAGTTCAAGACCAGCAAAAGGGCCCAAGCTCGACTCAGGCTTGCATCCTTCCGAGGTCGCTAAAATGAGTACCCAGACTGTTGGGGGCAAATTAGCTTACTTGCTAATTAGCTTACTTGCTGTTCACCGCTATGATCTTTGGAATAGTGGTATATAAATAAAACATATTATTATTATTATTATTACTAGGGATCTGAGTGTTGTGAAACTTGCCTTTGGGGTAGACATGGGGTTTTTCTCAACCTTACAAACTCGAGGGAGTTTGGGGAGGCAGCACCTTATGTTTACCTCCCTAGGACTGGCTGAGGATGCAGTTCGAATAATCAGATTTACCTCAGAGTCCAGTGTTTGCACCCAAAGGGAAGGTTGTAGAAATGGTCTGGGATTGACATATGGCTTCAGCTGGACCCACACCAGGCTTTTCACTGTTGTCGATTTCTCTCAGGAGTGTTGCAGTTTAAGTCTTGACATTCAAGAGTTTATCATTAAATAGGTTATAGATCAAATAAATGGCCCTTTATGCATCCAGTTTGCATGTCTGGTCTCTTTATTTCTTGGTTGGGCATGACATGAATAAAAAACAAACAAACACTCTTTTCCTCTGCAGTGTCCTCTAGTTGAGATTAACAGTAAGAGTCTGGCTTTTGATGCCTTAACTCTTTTTTAAAAAGATAATTATGTTCCATAAACGGTGCTGGTTGGGATTTTATTAAGGCATAGGAGCAAAAAAGATGAGGATCTTCAGAAGGATATGGCTTACATGCATCCTTCAGGGCAGACAAGCACAATTCACATTAGTAGAGATGAAACAGGAAAAACTAGAACTAGGATACTAATGTTGTGAAATGAGATGACCACGGAAACTAGGAAAAATGTAAATGTTTTGTTTGTGGGCTGACTGCAATAGATGCCCTCTACTTTTCTAACCATGGTAAGAATACCGGTCACCTCCAATTACACATAAAGGATGGTGGGGCTTTCTGCATTAAGAAGTCACAAGGGAGCTGTTTATTTGCTTCCCCTCCAAGCCACCCAGCTGTTCCTTCCATTTGTGGTCTTTGGGCTAATTATATAATGTCCCTAATTTATACCCACTGGTAAATCAGATCAGAGCATTACCTGGAGGGCATGCTCTAATTAGAGGAATTTCAGAACAAATTGTTTAAAGAGCTTGTTTGGTGTGATTAAGTGCAAGTGATGGGCCTCTCTGTCTCTCTTATTTAAAAGCAAGCACATTTAGTCTACACTGGAACCGTGCAAATTAAAAATACTCTAATAGCTGGATTTCCAACTGAGAAGTTGCAAAGGAAAGGCAATATTATGCAAGAGGGATTTTTGAGAGGAATGCTGGAGGGAGGAGCTCTAACTTTCTCTTGGATAGATGTTAGATTGACAGATAGAATTGTCCTCCTTTGAAGTATACCATTTGAGAACATCAAAGTTATATAGATTTCTATTTAGGATCATTTGCAAAGAGCCATCAACGTGCATGATACTTACCAATATGTCCCTGCCTGATGAATTGTCATATTTCAGAGATGTTACAGAAGCTTTATACAATGTTTGTCTTCTAACGTCAGATAGAATCATAGAGTTGGAAGAGATTGCAAAGGCCATGTAGTCCAACCCTCTGCCATGCAGCAAGACACAATCAAAGCAATCCTGACAGATGGCCATCCAGCCTCTCTTTAAAAATCTCTAAAGAAGGAGACTCCACCATACTCTGAGGCAGCATATTACTGTCAGGAAGTTCTTCCTAATGTTGAGATGGACTATCTTTTTCTGTAATTTGAATCCATTGTGCCATGTCCCAATTCAGTATGATGGTCCATATCAGCGGGTGACCAAGTTAATTACTCAGGGAAGGCCTTTCAGAAGAGATGTGCCTTGACAGCCTTCTTAAAGCTGTCAAGATCGGTGATATGTTGGACCTCCTCCGACAGGAGTAGCTGATGAAAAGGTCCTCTGGGTAACAGCAGTCAGCCTGGTCTTTGTAGGCTGCAGTACATTTCTCCCAAAGGACCTAAGTGTGCATTTTACCTCCATTGTGTCTGGATTCAGTTTTAGTCTGTTTTTTCTCATCCAGTCCATTACCGCCTTAAGACATACATTGAGAAGAGAGAAGCCATCTTTAGTCAAAGCTGTAGACCAAGACATGGAGAGATATCTCTGGGTGTCACCAGCATACTGATAACACCCTGCCCCATGTCTCTGGATGATCTCTCCCAGTGACTTCACATATATGTTAAATAGCATTGGGGACAGAATGGCTCCTTTGGAGACACCAAATTTAAGCTCCTTTTTTGAGGAGCAACTGTCCCCAAGCATAATCCTTTGGAATCTGCCCAAGAGGAAGGATCAGAGCCATGCTGCTGATTCCCAGTTCTCCCAGGCATTCTAAAAGAATGTTGTGATCGATAGTATCAAAAGCCACTGAGAGGTCTAAAAGTACCAACAGGATCACACTTTCCCTGTTGATACTCAGACAAAGATCATTGACTAAGGCAACCATTGCAGTCTCAACTCCATATCCTGTTCTAAACCCGGTTTGAAATGGATCGAGATAATTGGTTTCATCCAAGACTACTTGGAGCTGAAGGGCAACAATTCTCTTGATTACTATGCTCAGAAATGGGAGATGTGAGACTGGCCTGTAGTTGTTCATGTCCAGGGGTGGGGGTGGGGGGTCTAAGGAAGGTTTATTCAGAAGCAGCCTTACAACCACTTCCTTTAAACAAGGTGGAAATTGACCTTCCCTAAAGGATGCATTAATAACATATCTCAAGAATGTCATTATAACATCTCCACCCTGGACAACCAGCCATGAAGGGCAAAGAGCGAGAGATAAAATCTGATTTCCATTAGCAATACAAAAAAGTACTTCCCCTGAGATCCAAGGTGTCTCCATCCTTTGTGAGGTCACAGCCAAGTCTCTCAAGAGAAGCTTCCATACTTTTGCATTAGGAAAATTTTATGTGCTGTTTTGGTAAAACGTGCCAAATGTAGCCCCAATTTACCTTGTTGGAGGTAGAAACCTCACATAATAAAATCCCAGTCCATAGACTCCCTCTTTAGGATAACCCTGTTGTGGCTAAGATATGATATCTTCACATCCAGGAAACATATTCAGGGGTAGCTGTGCTGGCCACAAAATATATTCCAAGAGAAGATGAAACTGACAGAATTATTCCACCAGTCTCAGGTCTTTGACTGTTGAACTCAAGATTTCAGGCTTCAGTTCCTGTCTTTTTTTAATCATTGTAACTGCTGAGGAGGATTTACCATGTTTATTTTTCTATTCTTTACAACAGGCTTTTCTTCATACTGTGAAAAATGGCAAAAATTTGCAGGTGCCAAAAAAAAAAAAAGAGAGAGAGAGAGAGAGATTGTAATTTCAGTTTATTTAGGATGATTTTACCAAAATTGACTAATTTCTTCACATTTGGGATGGCAAAATGCATGTAAGGAAATAGAGATGTAGCCCTTAATTACTGTCTTGTGTTTTCAGTCAGCTAAGGTGTGTTGGAGGACAGTTGAGAGCCAAAAATAAAAATTACCTGACATGCTTCCAAAAAGATAGATGATCTTCTGCTATAATCTCCAAAAGACATAATTGCACAGTGTCACTTGAAAGCATGGATTGGTCTGTTTAGGGTGCAATCCTTTCTCTCTCTTGTGCTCTTTTCCTTCTTATGTGAACTTTCATGCTCCATTAAGCCCTAATTATGGGCAGATGTATAACTACTGTCAAAATTCAGTAAGTCATTCAGTAATAATATGCATCCCAGGTACTACTGGAACAAGCCATGCACCCCAAAGGCTTGTGTGTGCTAGAACAGATTACTAACCTAAACTGTTAGCCATTGCATCCTTGGGTGTCATTAGAGTTTAGAATTCAGATTCTTAATCCACTAAAGTTCCTTTCTGCAATGGTCCAGCATCTTGTTCATGTGGCTTGCGTTTACTGGTGCAACTAATCATATTTTTCTCCCTGTGGCTATTAAAGGGTCAGTTTGTTTAAGCAAGGGGAGGGAACAATATCCCACATACCACTGATTTTTGTAATACCCTTTTACCATGACTCTGGAGACCAGGGTTCAAATTCCCATTCACCCATGAAAATCCACTGGGTGACCTTGGGCAAGTCAAAGACTTTCAGCTTTGAAGGAAAGCAATGGCAAACCCTCTCTGAACAAATCTTACCAAGAAAATCCTGTGATAGGTTCACGTTAGAACCACCATAAGTCAGAAATGACTTGAAGGCGCGCACGCACACACACACACACACACAGCAGTAACAGCAATGTTACACTATATTTTTCTAACTCTAATAGTGGTGTACCAGCACTTCTGAAGAGCAGGCAATTATCGTGACATTCCTCAAAACCACATCCCTAAGGAAAGTCCAAATATGTAGGCATATATGTTGATCCATATCAACAAAATTGGGTCTACCACTTTTTCTCTCTCCATGAGAAGTAACTCTTTCATGAAACTACAGACTCAAAGTGTCAGGACATCTGAATTATCCAGGGCAATGTTGTCATAATCTGCACCTTCATAGGTACCCCTTTGAGCATCACTGTCAGTTCTTACATAGGTTAGAGAGAGTATAGATTCTCATGATGTCAAACCCCACAATTTACTTCCTCCCATACCACACCATAAAGAATTCTTAGTAATGGTTTTTTCGTACTGTAACTCATAAATCTTAATTTTTGTATATCACTGACTGTAATGGTAATAGTTGTACAGTGTGGCTGCGTCATATGCGCCTGCACTATACGTGACTTTCAGTTTATGCTGAAAGCCACACAACATATAGGAAATGGTGCACATGCCCATGGTGCACTCGCCGTGTGATGCCACATGCACGAGCCCCATTATTTGCTTTAGGCGGGGTGGGTGAGTCTGGAATGGATCCCTCGTGTAAGGCAAGGACACACTGTAACATAAACGACTAGCAAATTTAAAATTACACTTTTAAAATACAGTATCATATGCACAGCTTTTTCCATTTTTTTCTCCCCTCCCCCAAATCCAGCAGTTCGTCTGCTCAATTAACCCAGCTCTTCTTCTCCAGAAAGTTATTTCTTTCTCTTTTTCCTCTCTTCTCAAAGAAATCACAGAGATTAGCCTGCATAAAATAGAGACATGAGATTCACTGCCTTCAATTCTAATATCTTTTGTTTCCCGAGGCAACATGCCTTCCTGTTTCACTGAATGTGGCAGAGGGAGAGGCATTCATCCTAAAGAATCCTAGCACCTTGGTAACTTAATGAATTAATTAGTGAGCTAATTTCAAGCTCTGTTCTTCTCTGAACTGATTAAGATCTGCAAACCCAAGCAGGTCATGTAGGCTGAATTCCAGTTACATTCAAGTAAGAAAAGAAACAAGAACAAACCTCTCTAGGTATATCAGATTTTGCCTCGTTGTGTACTTGTGTGATGACAGTTCATAACAAAAGGGCTTTACATACCCCATCTTATTAAGGTAAGATATGTGTGTTTTTGGCAGACAACTGTCTTTAAAGGCCTTTTTAAAATAACTCCAAGGAGGAAAAAAACAGCATGTTATGAGATAAATTGCTGCATAATTAAAACCGATTATTTTGTGGTGTTGAAAATCAGAACAAGCCCTTTTGCTGTTGTTCAGTCACCAAGCAGTAGGGTGATCTGGTCTGTAGCTAAAGCCGATTTCATTTTCCAGCCAATGAGTCTGAATTAGTGAGGTTGATAGGAAAAACTGCTGAATTTTATAAATGTGGCCTACATCTTTCCTGTTAACTGCTCTATCAGGACAAGTGAAGTTTATATCACTTTATTGGAAATTTATTTTATTTCCCCAGGTTTGAAGTGAAAGTTTTATACTTTCTTGACTCTTTGAGACCATAAAATGGTTCTAGCTTGGAGTAGGTACTCAATAAAATGAAACAAACTGGCTGCCTTTGAACCACTGGTACCCAGTCAATAGTCTGTAACACATTTTTTTTTTTAAAAAAATTCAAAACCAGTAGCATAAACCTGTGTTGATAGCTTTAACACCTGAGGGTTTAGAAATGAGGAAGAAAAATTCTATCCTTTTACAGCATTTCATTAAAACAGAACAGTCAACTGTCTGCTTTTGTAAGGGTAACATTTAGCTGTGGACAGATTACAAAATCCGGCAATCATTTCAAACGATGAGTGTAAATCAAGTGGTGATCTTCATGTGTGAATAGTCCATCTCAGATTTACCATTATGTTATAGATCATTGGACTTCAACTTTGTACCAATGAAAACAGACAGTTGTGGCCAAGCTACATTAGAGGGTGTTCAAGATGGTGAAAGTTATTGGGGAGGAAGTACAGACAAGCTAGGAGACTCTGCAGCAGTTTGCTTTTGCCTGAGTCTCCTGGGAAGGGCAAGATTGCACCCTCTCCTCACCCCACCTTGCTGAGTGAAAACTCCTTTTGCACTTTGAACTCAGTTTGCAACAACTGAAGTAGCAAAGGAGGGAAATTGGGATGAACAAAGAGAAATAAGGACATTTTAAAATCAACTGGAAAAAATGCATGTTATGAGATAAATTTTGGAATAATTAAAACTGATTATTTTGTGATGTTGTTCAGATAGAGCAGATAGAAAAAGGATGGCCTTTGGGATCATTTACAAACTATGATTCTTTGAAAAAGTGGGATGACAGAGGATTAATTGAGGCCATCTCTGACACATCAGGATAGTTAGAGGGTATATTTTGAGACTCCTCACCCCTAGCATGACTAGTGGGCTAGCTGTCTTGAGGACTCTGGGGTCTTTAGTCTAAAAGAATTTTTTCCAGTCTCTGAAGCCCGGTACATACTGGCCCTTTAAGATGTCCTCACCGTGTGCTAGGGTTGCCTCAGGGTGGCGCTTCCACACACCCCTCAATCCTAGCACGTGACGAGGACATCAAAATGGTGGCGCCCTGTACACTGTGGCACACTCGGATTCTTTTTCCACTGGCGGGAAGTCTCGCGGTTTGGTGGCTGAGGCTTTCCTCTGGTGGAAAACCAGGCGCCAGCAGGTTGCCCTTTTTGGGCGGTCTGTACCCCGCCTGAGAGACTCACAGGAAAAGTCACTGTAGCTACCTCTTTCACAGCTGTGAGGCTGTTGAAGATATAGAATCATTTTCAGATTAGTAATTTAGCCACACATTGCTTCTCTGGAATGAATTTTTCTTTCTTTCACTGCTGTGCATGCTGTGTGTTCTCTTTCACCCCACCCAAGAGATCATTGTCTTTTCTGCCAAGGAATGGTGAGTCTGTCCCAGCTATAGTTTATACTGTGCACCCTACAAGGATTTCACTCCACTCTCAAGAAAACAGCTGTCTGACCATGGAATGAGAAGAGAAACATCAGAAAGTGACTGTATGCAAAATGGCAACTTGCTGAGCTTTTCTTCTTCTAAAAAAAGCCTGCAAGATAATAACTAATTAACTGATACCCAACCATGAAATAACGAGACCAGACACGTAAATTGGATGAATAAAGGGCCATCTATTTAAAGCTAAGCACTTGAACTTCAACCTTAACTTCAAACTCTGAGCAAATTGATTAAAGTGAAAAGCCTGGTGCGGGTCCAGCTGAAGCCAGGTGTCAATCCTAGACTTCCTCTTCAGCCTTCCCTTTGGGCACAAACACCAAACCCTGAGGTAAATCCGATGATTCAGATTGCATACTCAGTCCAGTCCTAGGAAGGTAAACATAAGGCATTCTCCCCCAAACCCCCACAGATTTGTAAGGTTGAGCAAAAAACCCCATGTCTATCCCAAAGGCAGGTTCTCTCACAACTCCATGCCCCTTAACGTGTAAAGCTGATCAAGAGCCTAACCTTTCATCACAAAAGGGTGCCAATGGTGTGTACCAAACAGTTCTTTAACCCCATAGGGGCCAGTGAAACTTATTTAACAGCCACTCAAAGCTAATCACCAGTCCCGGCACACAGTATGGGGTAGGCAAAAAACCCTGGGAAAAAGGGAGAAAATTCCTACCTGGCCCCGAAGCGACCAACAAAGTTCATACTACATTTAGGGTGGGAGGGTGGGCTGCTTCGTGGAAAAGAGGCAGGATGGGGGGGTGCACTGTCCTTATATACTGCCTCCGCCTCCCATCACATGCCTCAGCTTAGTCCAATGGACCTTGCTGATATTGAAAAGTCTGGTCTCTATCATGGAGGGTATCAAAACCCCACCCTCCCTCAAGGCTCTGACAGTTGTCCTGGTGTGAATTGTCATAGGGTTTTCTTGACATTTTTCTTAAGATGCATATACGTATGCATGAAAGAAGTAGAGCAGCCATAAATATGAAACAGATTTCAGAGAAGTAGGAGTAAATCATTTGAGACCAAGGAAACAGTGACATAAGCTTCATCCACTACTCAAAGCCAGAGAGCAATTTGACTTGCATTCTGTGAAACTGATGATGGAGCTAGCAGCAACTGTTTATGTTCCTTAATTATGTAAAGATTTTGTTTCTTTGCATCCAGAGCTTGAAAAAAGTATTCAGAATACCTTCCCTTTAGAGGTCCAATTGGTGCCAACACTCTTGTTATTCCAACACTAAGCAAAAACATGACTCTTTTGGGGCATGATTGATTTCACCCAAATTTGTATATGAATCCTTTGAAATTGTTTAATTGGTTTTTGCATGGTTTAACTGTTTTCACACCCTCTAACTGTCCCAGTTTGGCTGGAACAATTCTGATCAATCCTTCGTCATTGCTCTTTTTCAACTGCTTTTAAAAGTTTAAAAAACTTCTTTTTCCTCCTCCCCCTTTTCTGCTTTGTCCTGGCTTACCTCAGTGACTGAAATTTGAATTCAAAGTACTAAAGTAGATCACACCCAAAGTAGACTGAATGTACCCAAGAACAGAATGGGCATTGCTGCCATCCAACTCCAGCTGCCACAAACAAACAAAACCCAGAGTTTGGAAAAACATTTTCACTACAATTCCTAGAGTATTTATTTTAATATTTATATGTTTGTGTTGCGTGCTTTCAAAGCATTTTCCACTTATGGTGACCCTAAAGTGAACCTATCATGGAGGTTTCTTGGTAAAATATGCTCAGAGTGGGTTTACCATTGCCTTCCTTTGGAGCTTAGATTATGTGACTTGCACACAAGGTCATCCAGTGGGTTTCCATGGCCAAGTAGGTATTTGAAACCTTGTCTCCAAAGTTCTAGTCCAACACTCATACCACTACACTGATTCCCTGACTCTCACTGACTCTACTATGCTCTATATGGCTTTTATATTTATGCCCTGTCTCATATCTGATGATCTCAGGGAACCATATGATAAAATGATTTTAAAGAGGATAAACCAGTTTAAAATTTAAAACAGAAAATTAATAATATAAAGGATAAAACGTACTAAACCATTTAACACTTGGGACAGTTTTAAAGCACATGCCTTCCAGAATTTCACAGATGAATACTGAACACATGTGACCAAGTAACATTACAGTGTGGTCAAGATGTAAAAGGTTATTCAGGAGGAAATACAGGCAAGCCAGAAGAGCTTGCCACAGTTTGTTTTTGCCTCAATCTACACAGAAATGCAAAATTGTGCCCATTCTTCTCCTCTTCCTCCACTAATTTAATTGAGTTGTACTCCCATAAGATCTTTCTAAATTCTGGTGAAGTCATGTAGCTTTGTGGGGAAGGTACATTGTACAAAGTTGAAAGTAAGACTAGTGGTGACATCCTAGTCTCCCTTTTCTCCTTGTTTAGTGCATGTGTAGAAAAAGTTCAAAGATGGCTGTATAAACAAATATGTGCTTGTATTTGATCATACATAGTGAGCCCACCCATACATTCGCTATACAAGTAGGGGCTATTTCCACACCCTGCCATTGCAGCCCTTTCCATCCATGTGTTTAATAATTCTAGATTTATTGTACAAAATTATCTTACAAGGTCATGATAGAAAATGCATCCACTGTTTGAAAAATCCCATACCTTGAACTCTAGAGTCTCTTTGTCTTCATTTAATCCATTCTTCATTATGAGTCTCAGATTTGTTCAAAGCAAAATGTGCCCACAGTGAACCAGGCTATTTCTGAAGTTTTGATTTGGAGCCACAGTACTATACACGGAAGACTTCAGTAAGATGTTGCGAGGGGTATGGGCCTTTGGCAGTAATCCTTCACTGATGAATTGTAGGATTACTAAAATGTCCATTTTCATATCTGTTGAAAAGATTGGATGCCTGGGACCAATGGCTTGTCCACACGGGTTTAAATAAATGTCCCCAACCTGTTTTGGAACCCACCTGTGCAGATGATGGACATGGCTGAAAGGAAAAAAACAGACCCAAGCCACAATCTGGGACTTAACATTGGAGCAAAAAAGTTCCTTGATTTACTCAATTCTGATTCAAGCTGGAAACAGTGAACTATTGCACCAGCATGTGAACTATGCAAAGGTGTGGAGATAGGGGAGTGGCCAGGTGGTTGCCAGCACCATTGCTGGGCATATTTTTTTTGTTACATGAATTGATTGCACAAGTGGTCAGTCACACTACTGATCCATTGCACACCCTGTGAAGTGAAATGACAACCAACAGGTTAGATTACCAACAATAACATGGATTTAATAAAAGCATTAACAAGCTGACCATTGCAACAGTGTGCCACAGGGGAAAAGTAGAGACAGAGGATATGTATGGGGAGAGAACTCCATGATTGTGGTGTGCCAATGTGTCACTAGGTCCACAGATGCACTATATGGGCAGTTAATCAATTATGCAATTGAACAGAAGGTTGCATTGGGGTATCCAATGGGCTGGCACCTGGGTGGGACAAGGGAGATGATTGGCTGCTGCTAGTAGACTGTCTGCATGCTTGTGAGCATGGGTTTGTTGCAGAACAGAAAAATAAATGGCATGGTGCGGCTTGTAGCCACAATTGCTCCATTATGGGAGGGCCATCCTCATAGGGTGTGTGTGTATATGGACTGCCTGTTGGTTGTTGGCCATTGTGGTAGCTGATGGTGGGATCAGCATGTTCTCCCCATGATTTAGAAACCACAGGAGTGAGCTGGTTTTTCCCCTCTGTCTGCTTTTGGCCTGAGAAAGGCAATTCATTGCATGATGCTGAGGTTCCCAATTGGAGCACAGTCTTTTGTCCTTGCAGCATTTTGGGCTAAATCGGTTTTCCAAATAATCCACCAGATCCACTTCAGCTACAGGCTGTTTTGCCATCTGCCCTGTGAAAACCACCCTATTAACTATGCTGAGAGTCTAATCTTTTATAATTGATTACAAATTGTGCATGAGACGAGGTCTGAAATAAAATTAGCAGAAGTTATTCCAGAAAGTAAGCTTGCAAATTTATGATTATAGATATAAAAGGGTTTTTCCAGGCCCCATAACCATCATATGAATATGATGCATATTTAAAAGCTTAGCAGACACTGAGAATAAAGCCTTGAGAAATGCTAAGATTTGTCAGATTAATGACTGTGGAGGTTGTTGGGCACACAGCATAACAACTACATTTCCTTTGGTGTACAGATATCATTTTAATATGTTTTAGATAGGAATGGAAATCCTTGACTATTGCATTCTCATAAGTAAGGACAAACTACTGAGTAGCTTTCTTCCCTCAGCAGGAAAAGAAAATCTATTCACAATATTCTCCATATACCCAAATGGCCCAAAGTATCGTGGAAGAGAAAAACACATGGGTTTTCCAAAAAACAAAACAAAGACAAAAACCCAACAATTCTGCATTCTTCACAAAAGACAGGACTTGGGCACAGGAAACAATATTTTCTGAGCAGGAAACCCATTTTTCTGTGCAGAAAGCATTTTTTAATTATTATTTTTTAATGCAGACCTTTTTGGCAAGCATGCATACCACTATTTTTCTCGGCACAATAATTCCTATGAAATACTTTGGGATGCCAAATACCAGGAGAAATTAGTACAGATTTCTAGCTGGTCTTCCCAACAGGGTTTCCTTCCCTAATTGTAAGGAGGAAGGGCTGGCCCTACCATCAGACACCTTATTTTTTTTTTGTTTTTTTTTTGTTTTTGTTTTTGAGAAATGCCTTCAGCCTTAATTGCAGGATTCAAGTAGCAAAACATCTTGGAATTAATTGTGATGAAGAGTAATATTTATTTTCCTACTTATTTAGCATCCAATCATTCTCCCAGCAGAAAGCCCAAGGTGGCAGCTCCATTAAGGTGGAGCTCAATTCAGCAGCTCCATTTTCTGTATAAATATACCACACTATTTGATGGCTAGGCAATTCAGGTTAGGGCATTTATCTGCATAAATCCCAATACTAGTATGGCTGTCTTTCCTTCTTGACAGAGTACAGTTCTCTCTCTGATCATTTAAATTCCTTTTGGACTCTAGCAAAGAATCTTTCAATTTCTTCTTCTTCTGCCTCTGTAGTTGAGGCATAAACTTAGATTAATGTTATATTGATGGGTTTTCCCTGAAGTTTTATTGATATGATTCAGTCAGACTTTGTGTAATATCATTTCACTGCTTTTGCTAAATCTCTCCTCATTCGGAGGTTTCTCATTTATGGGGTCACCAGAAGTTGAAGTCAGCTTGACAGCTGTTAACAACAGCAAGGAGGACTATGGCCCACAGGCTGCAAGGCAATTTTGAGGAAGCCAAAGGTTCCCTGAGCTCTACCTATTATTATTATTATTATTATTATTATTATTATTATTATTTGCATTTTTAAAAAATCAGAAATGTTCCACATGCCATAAGGGAACATGGGAGGCAATTTTACCCTTGCCAATTTTACCTCCCCCCTTCAATTATTTTAGGACATAGAAGATACTGGAAGTTTATAATAGTTTAATAACTAGTTGTAAAAGCCATTCCCTGCATCTAGAACAGCTTAGGGAAGCCCCAAAACACATGCAAAACCCCCCCCCCCCATGGTTAAATAGTTAAATAGGAGGAATTCCAGGGTATGTCTGGCTTTCCAAGGTTCCATGGGAGGCCATGCAGCACTTGTCCAAAACTCGTCTAATTAAAGTTCAGTTGATATCCACTTTAATGACAAAGGCCAGGTATGCACAGGGCAAAATAATCTTTTCACCCCACCCAAGAGATCAGCTTGGAGCAGCCTGGAGTTTTTTTCCCCCTAGAACTGCCTCAACATTCCCCTATTACCAGGTGGCATAGCTGCCTCTGTTTTTTTCCCGGATCAAAAAGTGTGAGGCGGGTTACAGACCGCCAAAAAATATGTATGGAATACGTATTAGGATTAGGAAGGGGCGGTGCTTCCGCACCCCTCTAACCCTAGTATGTATTCCATACGTACAACATGGCGGCACCCCTTCCACATGGGGGCCGCCATGTTTATGTATCGGACGCATAGCGTCCAGACGTGTCGCAGTGCCTATGACGTCGCGAATGCGCCAGCGGCACCTCGCGATGTCATAGAGGCGCTGCAAGAAGGAGCTCCATTTTGGAGCTCCTTTTTTGCTCCGCGCAGGAGCCGCGTGGTGTGGCTGCTATGGCTCCCTCACGGAGCAAGCGGCGGCGGCCTGTAACCCGCCTGAGTTTTTAAAACATTTAAAAGGGGCATGTGGCAGGTGTGATGCCGAACTGGTAACACATCGTTTGGACAGTTCGTACCAGAACAGGAAATTGGGCCCTGTGTTTTCCAGATTCATTACCTTGGTAATGAAGGAGTACCATTTTATTTAGCTCATGCAAACAGAGCCAAAGACCTAAATCTAAGTGCTAGATCCAAATAGAGTAGACCAATTGGATCAATGGGATTTACATAAATTTGACTAGAGCTTGGAATATTTGGTATAGTAATTAGTTTGATGGCATCAGACATTAGAAACTGGAAGATTTACTAGTACAGATAGCTGAAGACCTTATTCCCACTGTGTTATAAACCGGTTTGCTAACCATTTTGAAATTGTTTAAATGACCCCTGTTTGCACTTGAGACAAATCACTGATGCAGTTTGGCAAGGGGGGCCCTGCGCTAGACCTATTTAACACGTACCTTTTTGATGTTCATTTTTTCTGTGCCTTTTGCAATAAATTCATTCAGCACAAATGTAAACAAGATGTGGATCCAAATCAATTTCCTATGACATGATCAGTGATCAGTGACCCGCTGAAGAGGGTCTATTTTGAATTGATTCATCAGTCAATGTGAATGACAAGTGGGCTATTCTACAGCAAAAAAATGCAATTGGGCCAAATGTAGTGTTAACCATGCTCTGATGTTGAACTGATCCATTGATTTGGACCAGAAACTGATTTATTTGTAAATGGAAATGAGACTGAAATAGACCTAAGTACCAAAATTTCCCAGAGAAATGAGTCTGGGAAGGGTATACAAACATTCATGTTTTTTACCAGTAGCTGTGATAATTTCGGGCATATGAAGAACTCAGGTTTTTCAAATTCTGATATGATCTGAGTTTTTATAACTTTCCGAGTTAATATATAGGGCAGAACTTATTTAAACACCATTTTTTTGCATTTCCCAAATGTCCCAACACATTTTCTATTCAAACACTCCACGTCACCATTAAAATATGTTGCAATATGTATACTGAGAGAAGGTACATTTAGAAATTAATATACGGAAAGAAAATACGTTTAAAATGCAGATACATGTGAATTTATTGCAATATTTTATTTAAAAATACAATCTGCCTTGAAGTGTATCTTGGAAATGGAATGAAATAGACTAAGGAGATTGTCGCACATGCAAATCCTGCTGGGATAGACGTGGGATTGAAAAGCCAAAGCCGGGTGTTATCGCACGCAGCCAAGGCCAGGTGAGTGCAACCCGGACCCCAGTAATGCTTATCCAGCAGTTTTTCAAAAATGGCAGGCAAAAGTTTCAGCAAGTGCTTGTGGCATTTGTTGAATTTTTGTGTCTGCCTTTCAGTGGTCAACCATATCCACTTCCATATGATTTATAAACCAACCAAGAAAATCAAGCAAATGCTGTGCTCAGAGGATGGGAAGACCCTCTCACAACAGCAGAAATTTTACTGTATACTGTGCAGCTGTGGACAAGTCTACATAGGAGCCACCAAATGCAGTATCCAAACACAAATCAAGGTACACTAAAGACACTGCAGACTGGGTCAACCAGAAAAATCAGCAGTAGCAGAACACATTATAAACCATCCAGTGCTATTTGAAAACACTGAAAGTCTAGACCATGCCAACAATTATCAGGTCAGAATACACAGGGAAGCCATTGAAATCCATAAACACCTGGACAATTTCAACAGGAAAGAAGAAACCCTTAAAGTAAACAAAGTTCAGCTACTAGTCCTGAAAACCGCCAAAATTAAGCCCAAGGCCATGCAAATGAAACCACCCAGGGTCAGGGGGATTTCCCAGCAGACAATGCATCATTAAGTAAATGGACACCCTAAGGCCTTGCCATTCAACAACAAATCAACATAGAGATTAACATGTAAATTATTTTCTCTCAACCAAGGGCCACACAGTGTTTGTGTGTGCATGCGTGTGTGCGTATGTGCGTGAGTGAGTGTGTGTGTGTGTGTGTGTGTGTGTGTGTGTGTATTTATATATATATGTCACACTCACTGCCATGCCAGCATTCTCTGAAGATGCCAGCTACAGTTGCTGGAAAAATGTCAGGAATACTTCCAGAACATGGCCACATAGCCTGAAAACCCCACAGAAATGGTGGGAGTGCTGTTCTCCTGCCACCTAGCAACCCCTTGTCTGACCAGGCGGGAAAGGGTAGCAACAGTTGCAATAGAAGCCATGGCCTCCTTTTCTTTTGAGGAAGGGAAGGATTCTGTGGCTGCTATTGATGCCTCTATTGGCACCTCAATTTCCTACCAACCAGCAGCCATTTCAGACCTTGGCTGCCAGGGAGCCTCCCACCAATGGCCACAGCAGGCAGATGAAAGAGCCACCCTGGCTTGTGGGTGCAGTGTGTGTCTTGGGATGGACAGTGAGTGACTGCCCCTCTAGATGTTATCCAATACAGTCTTCACCCATCACACACCCCTAACAATGCCCCTGCCAGATGCAGCTTATACTGCATCTTGGGGTGAGTGGTGGGCAGAGCATGGAGGAATGAAAGAAGTTGACTCAGGGGCTAGAACAGACTTCTAAGTCCTTTTGTTTCCACCTCCAGGTACTGTCAGTGTGGTGACAAACGTCTCACCTAGAAAAGACTCCTCTTTTACTGGTAAAGATGAAAATCATCTTCATCACCACATCATGAAATATGGCATGATGAGAAAACAAATGCTTTTTAAAAACTTGAATCTGTTGGCTTTCTGTCCTAAGTACTGGAGTAGCAGTCTTGAGGCTACCAGGATTTCAAAATGTTACTGCATGGCAAGAGGTTTTTCAGCTTTCAGTAGTACAGCAGAGTTTATGAATGAAAGCCCATGCTGTCTGAGGATGTTGTCACTAATAGTCCTAACATATGTGGGGAGCCCCAGATTGGGGGAAGCTAGTATCTTCAATGAGAATATTCTCATCCTATCTCTCTTTTGCCCAGATGTATACCCAGTGTTTAGTAGCTCCATTGACAGATAATGGAGATAGGAGGAAGATGGCTAGTACCAACATGTTTCAGCATCAATACAGAGAGTTAATTTTCAATCTAAAATATTGCAAACATGACATTCCTGCAGGAAAACCTTTTTGTTGTTGAGGGGAAAATGCTTTCTTTCTGATTTAACTTCAGTCAATCAATGGTATAACACTTTTTCTTATTGAATATGGATCTGGATTTCAACTCCTATAATATGTGATAGACTATTTGCCTGTTAATAATTACTCAGCAAATGCTAGAAATGAATTATTCTCGAATTTTGCACCTTCCAATCCCAAATTTGTACCTGGAAACCAAATTTTCTGTGAAAGTGCTTCATGTCTAGACCCATCCAAAAGAACAATGTATAGTAGATGTCAGAGACAAAGGGGAAGGGAGGAGACAGCCGCAGGAAAGATGATGAAAGATGATCAGATATAAGAGAAGGGGTGTCTAGCTGAGAATGTGTTCATAGTCTGTTTAATAGTTTGAGTCCAGACGGCAAACAGTTTTCATACTGAGACTGTCTGCAGGACCTGATTGTAAGAACAAATGTCATGGAGCCAAGGTGTGTTATCACTGCCTTCAAGGCAAAAAAGCAAGCACTCAGTTCAAAAGTTGAGAACACATCCTTGTTTAGGTTGAGTTTTCCACGCTGAACAATCATGTAGAACATTTATTTTAGTGTCTGACATTTAAATAGCAGTGATGATTTAAGTGAAATCTTACTTGACTTTTTATTACCAAGCAGGGGTGTAGCTATGGGGAGGGGAGGAGGGCATTGCCCCAGAATGAGAATTCTGCCTCCCCCCATGAAATTTTCCTTTATTTCCCCAATTTCTAGCATTGCCAAGAGTGTGACACTGGAAATCATTTCCAACTAGAATTCTCACATTTGTTATGTTTGCATTCCATTGGTAACCCTGCCTGCCCCTTTTCTTTGAATGCTTAAACTATATTTCTAAACATTTGGTTACTGCAATAGGAATATCACTTTACATTTTTATATCACTTCATAGTGAATTAAGGTGCAGTACACACCACCAGGAAGCGGTGTCCGGGTGCTGATAGTAGGGCTCAGGAGCACGCACCAACCGCACAATCCCAAGCCCTATGATGTGCAGGTGGCACCATTATTCAGCAACACTGACCACACGGGGGGCATGTAGCTACCTAGAGCAGCTTCTCTTTTGAAGCGTGATAAGGGCTGCAACACAGCCCTATGACACTGCTTCCTGTAAGAAACTTGTGTGCGTTCAGATGCCCACACATCTCTTTCAGGAAGTGGCATTATAGGGCTGCATCACAGCCCTTATGACCTCACGAAAAAGAAGCCACTCTAGGCGTAGGCATCTTCTTTTTTGCTGTGCAGCTTTGCCTTGCGGTTTGGTTGCTGTGGCAATGCTGCACAGCAAAGAGGGGCAGCATTTCAACATCAGTGTGTAGTGGCCCTATGTACTCTCTAAGTGGTTTACAATGTGTTACCCAGTTGCCCCCAACAAGCTGGGTACTCCTTTTACTGACCTACAAAAGGATGGAAGGCTGAGTCAACCTGGAGCCCTGCATGTTCAAACTCACAATGTTGTAGCTGCAGTACCAGCATTTAACGACTGTGCTACAAGGTCTCCCTGCAATGTTAGAATTGTGAAGACTGAAATAAAATTCCATGGGAGGTTTCTTATTGGGGCAGGGCAATGCCTAAATTTTATTCTTCTCATAGCTACATCCCTGCTCCTGAGCAAGTATGTAATTGCCCAGTCTGGAATGGGTCCACCTCATGCAAGTTAAGGAGCTTGAAATTCCTTTCCCCATATTTATGGGTATGTGCCTTCAAGTCACCTGTTGACTTATGGCAACCCCATGAATGTCACAGGGTATTCATAGGCAAGGAATACTCAGAGGTGTTTTATTCAGTTCCTTCCTCTAAAATACAAAGGGCACTTGGTATCTAGTGTGGTTTGGTTCCAAGAACCTACATGGATACCAAAATCCATGGATGCTCAAGTTCGTTATGTACAGTGTCATAGTAAAAAGGTGTCTCTTACATAAAATGAAAATATCAAAATTTGCTTTTTGAAATTACTATTTTAAAAATATTTTCAAACCATGGATGGTTGACTCCAGGGATGCAAAATCTGTGGATATAAAGAGCTGACTGAATTGCCTACAACACCTGGTATTTGTTGGTGGTCTCCCATTCAGGTACTAAGCTGGTTCTGCTTAGCTTCCAAGATCAAATAGTATCTGGTGCCTGTAGGGCTATTTAGGGTCCCTCCACATTATGACCTCCCACTTATGGGGGAGACAGGAGGAGGAGGAGGGAACTAGTTTTAATTGGGTACCTCTTTTTTAGCCCTTGAGTGGGAAGTGACATTGCATGTATGTATGGAGGACCCAAAGTGGATTGAGACCTTGCATGCTTAAATGGGGGGGGGGGGGGGGGGGGAGAGACAGACAGACAAACTGCCCTGCATGCTGCACATTTAATGTAGCAGTTTAACTCTGAGTTGTTGGCATATAGCAATGGCATATTGGTGAAGCAGGGCAGGTGGAAGACATTTTGCTCTCTGAAGCAGATCACCCCTACCTGCAAGCAAGTACATCACTTTGCAAGGCCAGCCTAGTTATTTGAGTACTTGATAGATAACATCTCACACAACTCCCCCCCCCCCGATCAAAATGGACAATTGTGGAATCATAGAATCGTAGAGTTGGGAGAGACCCAACCCCCTGCCCAACCTCCTAGCATGCAGGAAATCACAATCAAAGCACCCCCGATGGCCATCCAGCCTCTGTTTAAAACTTCCAAAGAAGGAGCCTCCACCATTCTCCAAGGGAGAGTGTTTCACTGTTGAATAGCTCTTACTATCAGGAAATTCCTCCTAATGTTGAGGTGGGATCTTTTTTCCTGTAGCTTGCATCCACTGTTCTGTGTCCAGCAGAAAACAAGCTTGCTCCATCCTCCATATGACACCCCTTCAAATACTTAAACAGGGCTATCATATCACCTCTTAACCTTACATTTCTCCATATTGAAGTCCATTTGTTGGTTTTGACCCATCTTTCTAATCTATTAAGGTCATTTTGAATTTTGATCCTCTGCTCTGGGCTATTAACTACATCTTCTAATTTGGTGTTGTCTGCAAATTTGAGAAGCAGTGTATGGAAAGCAGTATGTGAGTGTGTGTGCATGTCGTTGCATTAATCTGTCAGGAGAGCTTGGAAGATCTTATCCCACCCCAAATATAATATGCTTGTCCTAAAATGCCCTCTAGCGGGGTATTGGGATCATTTTTACCCTGTTTTCAACCCCCCTGCATCTAAACAATAGAAAATACATATAGGTCATTCCCTTTTCACATCTCTCCCTCCCCCCTTTTAAGTCCTTTCCCATACCCCCATTACTCTCCCTGGAGTAAAACAAAAATGGTGAGTGGACCAAACTTTGTTCACCCTTCTGCCTTTGATATAAGCATACCACAACAATTCCTCTGCTTCCTTTTGGAATAGCCAGGAATAGCCATGAGTACTGCTAGATTGTAAACATATTGGGTCTTTAAGTGTATTTCATTCTTTATCCTACCTTTAATTCAAGAGGCTTAGGGTAGCATAGATGTATAATGAGAATCCTAAAAGGTAGATTAGAGAAATGGTGACTGAACACTTGACATATTACAGTGGAACAAGAACGTAGGTATGAATTCAGATTTCCCTCACACAGGTTGACTATTTTGACTACTACTCCATCATAGCCATAGAAGGTGTCTGAAATAAGAAAGGGGTGTCATAGTGATGCCTTTGGGAATTTTCCTTCCAAATAGTTGTGGCCCTTCCCAAAATAACCCAGAGTTTGGATTTTTCTGAGTCCATCAGTTCCTGTCTTATCTCAGAAACAAAGTAGGATAATGCCTGGTTAATAGCTGGAAATCCCCGAGAATGTAGGAAATACTATGCTCTGTTGGCTATATTTCAGAGGATAGTAGTGGCAAACTATCTTTCAGTAGTCCTTGCCCAAGAACACCTTGTTAAATTCACAAGGGTCTCATCCACACTGCAGAAATAAAGCAGTTTGATACCACTTTAACTTCCATGATGCAGTATGTTCTGGCACTTGAAGGTTTGTGAGCTAATTAGCCTTCCCTGTCAGTAAGCTTCGGTGCCCCACCACACTACAAATCCCTGAGTTACAGTGGGGTCAAACTGCTTTCAAACTTAGATTGCCTTATCATACAACAAAGTCTTAGGGATATGAACTCTGAGAATGAGCTGTCCAAGTATCCAAATAAAGCCCCCAGAAATGTAATACCTAGGTATCTGAGGAAGACAAGTATCCCCCGTATTATTTCCAGAGTGATCCTGTGAAGCACATAACTCGATTTTCCTAAGGGCTACGTTAATAAGCACCTCAGTGGAACTTGTGTCCCATCACATGATGGGACACTGTATGATGCACGATGGAAAATGGAATGTTTGTCTGATCCCTGCTCAGCCATGAAACCTATTGGGTGACCTTGGGCAAATCACATGCTCTCAGCCTCAGGGGAAGGTAATGGCAAACCTCTTCTGAATAAATCTTGTCAAGAAAACCCTGTGATAGGTTCACCTTAGGGTTGCCATAAATCAGAAATGACTTGAAGGCACACAGCAACAAATAGGCCTTTATCACAAAAGCAGAGAATGAAAGAGCAGCATTGGTTAGATGCATGAATGTATGGATGTGTGCCCTGTGTCCTTCCTACTACAGATTTCTAGTATTTCCACCATGCTGAACATGTTAGTTGTCCTGAAGAGAACAGAGAGGATGCTAATTTCTCCAACTTCATGCTTGGGGTACTACAGAGAACCCCTGCTAATGCATGCTCCACCTTTGCCTGCTGAGGTTGGAATTTAGGCAGCCAAGAGATACAAGGTCTACAAGGCACAAAAGCCAGCACAAAGCTCCCTCAGTGAAAAGGAAGTGACTCAGTGAGGGAAATGAAACAAAGACATATCTCTTTCTGCGGAAGCAGATGGATTGCCTCAGAGACATTAGGTGGGGCAACTTGCAGTGCTGTCTGTCTGATCTTATGGCCAAGCAGAGATGGGTAATGTTACCAAATAAGGAAGCACATGCAAATAAACAACTGTGTCACATCATCTCCCTTCTCTCAATGGGGCCTGCATTCCAGGATGAGAGAGAGTTGATTCAATAACAAACACTCTCGCTGGCTTATTGTATGTGTTTATTAGGCAGAGAGGAAAGGCCTAATGTCTCCAATTGGCACATTGTGCACATGTCCTCTTGAAAGTGTTCGGTGTAGATGTCTCTTCCCCTGAGGTTTTTCCACAATGATATTTACTTCCAGTTTCATTGTGTGATGAATGGGGATTTTTTTAAAAATCCTGGGGAGGATCCATGATTTAAGGGGAAGTTAAACATTGTAATTCCATTGCTATGGCCTCTCTACCTTGCATTTAGTTTACTATGTTCAGGAATCATGATAGGCAGAGTTCCACAGCATTCTGGTTCCCTCCATTTGTGTGTGTTGTGTGTCTTCCAGTAGGTTGCGGCTTATGGTGACACTTAGGCATCATGAGGTTTTCTTGGCAAGATTTGTTCAGAGAAGGTTTGCTGTTGTCTTTCTCTGAGGTTGACAGAATGCAACTTGCTCAAGTTCACCCAATAGCATAAATAAATCCCAGGTTTTGTGCCAAGGCTTGTTTAATGTGATATGCGAACCTGACATCAGCCACTGGTCTAGCTTGTTTCTCTCCCATTAAGCCAGAGAAAGAATCTACAGCTTGATCTAGGATTTGTTTCTCTGGTTTCTCAGAAGAGAAACAAGCCAAAGTACTGGATGCTACTGGATTCACACATCACTCTGAAGAAATCATTGAAGCCATGGATATTGTGAGATCTGAATTAGGCAATTTGTAGGAACCCTGTTCCTTTGTAATTGGGTATTTTCTCCTTTACTTTGCAAATCAGAAACCAGATACACATGCAAACACATCCCAAAGCAATCTTAGGGATGGAAAGAAAAATCAGTAGAATTGCTATTTATTTATTTATTTAGAAAACTGAAAGGTGTGGGCTAGGCACACTGTGGGATGGCCTATAGCTTAGTGACAGAAACTATACTTGACAAACATTAGACCCAGTCCTAAAATGAGATCTCAAGTAATACCAGTGAAATAACTAGTCCCACAGTGTACTTATGTGAAGGCATGTGCTAGTCTACTGCCACAAGGGAATGACAGTGGTGTCTGAACAGCTGAACAGAGGCAGTTCAGAAATCCAGCTGGGAGCTTCTGACACCCACATGGGCCAATATGTGACCATTTTGGCTTGGTGCAGTGGCAGAAATGTGCCTGAAAACCTTGCCTATGTGTAAGATGAATTGTGCCTGGGTTAATGGAAGGAACTGTTTGTGCTATTTGGATGCAAGCTTGGAAAAAGCACAACCAATTGCACATTGCTATTGTGGGAATTGTGCCAATGAACTGACTCCAGTGGCTCCAGCTCCTCATGTACTGCTTTGCAGAGGTCTGTCTTGTCCCAGGCCCTTTCACATGACACAATTGTACCACTGTGGTTCCACTTTAGCTGCCATTATTCCATTTTATGAAATCCTGGGAGTTGCAATTTAGAGATGGGTGTTTAGAATTAGCAGCCAGAGAGCTCTAGTGCTTCACCAAACTACAAACTCTGCGATTCCATAGGAAGAAGCCATGGTAGTTAAGGTAGAATTATAGCACTATAATTCTGTAGTGTGAAAATGTCCTCCTGTTGTTTTTAAAAGAAAGAACCATAAGAAAGGAGAGGAAAAGACATGAAAGCTGTCAACCAATTATTTCTCTCATGAAGCACATGTGACAGATTTTCTTCACAAAGACTACCAATGATGTTGGAAGGCTCACTGAGAAGACTCAGTGGTTGAGCCTAAGGAAATCCATTTTGCCCCCTCGCTGATGGCTTTTCACTGAACAGTGAAAACCTGCCACTTTTGAAAGGTTTAGGAAGTGTTACTACATTCTGATGGGAATTGTTTTAATAGAACTGCTGTTAGTAGATGTTTCCTTTCCTTTCCTTTTTTAGTTCAGCTGCTTTTAGTCTTACCCCTGTCTTTCCATTTCTGTTCTTGTATTATTTATAATGTTGTTTTTCTTTTTATTTGTCAGTTGCTCTGGATGCTTTTCAATGAAGGACAGAGTTTTTAAAAAAGGTTTTCAATAAATAACACCAACTAATACTTATTTATTAGTTACAAGCATACCTTTCCTTTCCTCCAACAGTCCCAAGGCTCACCGATATCTGGTTCTCCTCATTTTATCCTTGCAACAACCCTGTGATTTAGGCCAAGCTGAGAGACAGAGATTGTTCCAGAGAATTAAGGCTGAATATGGACTTGAAACAAGTGCCAGTCCACGACTCTGACTGCAGCAGAATGCTAGCTGTTCTTGGCCCAAAACAGGGATGGAAAACTGGTGTGCAGACAGTCTTGTGGTAGGCTGGAGTATGTATTTTCACCTGAAAACCAGAGCCAAAAGTCACTTCAAGTGCTGACTTCCAGACATGTTGGGGGGGGGGGCTGAGGATCTTTCTGGTGTTGGGTAATATTCTTAACCTATCTGATACATCTGGAAGCCTCTAAGAATGCCATTTCACAGTCACAAAGATGAAATGAGGGTTGAGATGGCCTCAAGAAGGGGTTACAGCTACATGAGGGTCAAATGTTCCCATCCCTGTTTTAAATGCATTTGTGAATCTCAATTTGAGTAGACCCAATGAATCAATGGGACTTACATAAGTATTGGTTTACCAAACTGGCATTGATTAAATAGGCTGACTATGGTCAGAACTAGATCTAGGCCCATATGTGCGGCACTGTGGCACAGACAAAGGCCAATGAGCTGGGACTGGACCAGGGTCAGGAATAGGTCCAGGGTCAGCACTCAGTGTATTGCCAGAAACAAGGGGGGGGCATGTGCTAACAATTAGCCTGCATAAACTTTCATTGGGATTCACTTGCTATCACTGCTTGCACCAAGTGCTACCTACACCATCAGTTATTTTCTCAACTAGGTATGGGTGAATATGTTAGTTTTATTTTCCACTACATAGTAATTATTTTAACCTCTTAATTAGATAGAAATTTGTGCATTATACTTTGCACAAGTTGTTGTTGTTAACTGCCATCATGTGGTGTTCAACTTATGATGACCATGTAAATAAAAGACCTCCAAGTTACCATATCATCATCAGTCCTGCTCAGGTCTTACAGACTCAAGGTAGTGGCTCATCATTGTCCTTTCTACTGAGTAATGTCTTCTCATGATATGTCCACACTTTAAAAAAAAAAAGAATGAACTCAGTGAAATTCTTAGCCACTTAGCACTGGCCAGATTAGTTGGAAATCACTATTCCCAGCATGGACAAGATTTTATTGTACTTGATTGATCCACATAGTTGGAAGTGACGAGGAACATTTCCCCAGCTTAAAAAAAAAAAAAAGAAGAAGTGGCAACCCTAATACACTACTATGAACATGGTTAAATACAAAGGAATTCAAGGCTGGGCTTTCAGGATCTAAAATCTCAGAGCATCTCCCTGGATAGGCAAATCCATCATCCCATATTCTTTTCTTCATGTTAATCCCCTCTCCTTGGAAGTTTCAAATTCATTCCATCAATTTACTTTGGGGGGGGGGGTTGCAGCAATTCAGGCCACTCAACCTTCTAGCCATGTGGTATTGGGTTTTAAGTTACAGTGGTCCCTCGGGTTACGAAATTAATTCGTTCCGCGGCCGCTTTCGTAACCCGAAAAGCCTTCGTAAGCCGAAAACCCATAGGCGCTAATGGGGAAAAGCCGCGATTTCGTGTGAAATAGCGCCGAAAAGCACCAAAAATTTTTTCGTAACCCGAAAAAACATTCGTAACCCGGAACAGTTATTTCCTATGGGATTTTTTCGTATCCCGGAAATTTCGTAACCTGGGTATTTCGTATCCCGAGGTACCACTGTATTTCTTGCCCCTCCAACACCTTTGTCAATGGGTGAAATCATCTGGGATACGAGACAAGCTGCCACTCAGCTCTGATCTGTGGAAGGTGGGTGCCATTTTAGATGTCAACAAAAGCAAAGGAATGTTCAGTGCTGAATATGGAAAATTTGAACATGGGAGGGGGAGAAAGAAAGCAAAAGCGCAACTTTAAAAATAAAATAAAAACAAAAATAAACAAAAGTTCTCCTTCTAAAGCCATTTCAGCCACAGGAATCTTACATGACTTCCAAAGGAAAAGGAAAACAATTATTTATATTCTTTGAAACAGATGTGGATATTTTTTCTTTTTGAAAAAAGCCTAGCCTTTCTTCATTATTGGAAAGACATATTGTGGGGTTCCTAGGGTTCCTCTCTTCACCCTTAAAACCTCATTCTTTCTGGCCGGATAGAGGGGCACACACAGAGAGAAAGAAAAGGTCACAACCACAAGCCCTCCTCTAAATCTCTGTTAAAGAGAACCAACTGGGTCAAACCTGCAAGTGCAAGCTTTAGTTTTTTCTTTTGCCCCTTTTCACACATTGCATAAGTATAAATATTGACATAGTATGCAAATTAGATGCATTTGGGTAAGTGGAATACGAAAGCCCTACTTTTAAGATGCCTAACTTCCAGCCTTTGGTGTTCTGCCGTGCTTTAAAACATCCTTTTGCCTGGGAGCAGCAAGATGTGGCAAAAATTTGTTCCCTACACAACGTAGAGGGCATGAGGAGCTTTTAAAGATCCTCTCCCCAGTTTTTTAACATATTTTAGGAAGTTGTGTAGAAGCCCTTGAGGACTGATCCAGTTAGTTCCCAGACACACCAGAATCTGGGATTACCATTGGTTGCACTCTGCCCACACTTAGCCTAAGGGATACAAGGTTCCCTGGTTCTCTGCCATTATTGGACAACAGCAACAGACATAGAATATTGGTTTTTCATTCATTCCTTGTGGTATGGGAGTCACTCCTACATCTGTGACATATGCAACAAGAGCAAGAGAAGATTTTGAAAAATTCAGATACAGCAATGTTAGTCTGTAGAATCAATACGTAGAGAGATCTTATAACACTGTGAAGTCAAAGGCTTTCATGGCCAGCATCCATAGTTTTTTGTGAGTTTTTTGGTCTATGTGGCCATGTTCTAGCTGAGTTTCTTCCTGATGCCACAGAGGCTTCCACTCCATCAAATGTATTTGAGGAAGTAGACTAAAATCTACAAAAGCTCACGCTGCCAATTTCTTCCTTTCAATTAGTCTGAAAGGTGTTATAAGATCTCTCTACATACAAGATCTGGAAGAGTTTGCATTACCAAATAGAAATTTCTAAGTAGAGCATCTTCAGTCATGCCCAAATGTGAACTGAGACAAAGTTTAATGGTTTTACTAAAGACTGTAGCCTCCTTTCCCATTTATGACATCAGTAACATCAACACTTTTGGGTGTCTATATGCCCTCAAGTTATCTTTGACTTATGGTGACTACATGAACTTCATAGAGTCTTAGGCAAGGTGATTTTGCCACTTTCCTCTTCTGAAATATAGGCACGGTACAGACTGCCAAAAAGCGGTGTACCAGCACCGGTATTAGGGCTAGGGAGCGCGCACCATCTACACGCTCCCTAATCCTAATACGTAGTGCCAGCGGCATAATGGTGGTGCCCTGTGTAGATTATGACATCACATCTGTGCCACGTCCAAACAAAATGGAGCTCCTTCTGGAGGGCGCCTCGTTACTGCAGCCACCAAATGGCTGCAGGAATGGCGCCAGGGAGAAAGAGGCCGAGTGGCCCCTTTCTTTCCTTGGGCATGAAGCCCCAAGGACACCCCATTTTGCCACTTCTCCCTGGTCCCCAAAAGTGCTGGATTGGGGCCTTTGGGCTACTGCTGTGGCTGCCCTGGCCCCAATCCGTGCCTGAATGGAGCGGTCTGTATCCCGCCATAGCCTACAATACCTGGTATTCATTGATGGTCTCCCTTCCAAGTACTTACCAGGGCTGGCCCTGGCTAGCTACCAAGATTGGACAAGCAGTGAATGAGCACTGTAGAAATAATACAGTTTAACACCACTTTAACTGCCATGGCTACAACCTACAGAATCCTGGGATTTTTGTTTTATGAGGTACCAGCGTGCTTTAGCAGAGAAGTTTATAAAACTTCAAATCCCAGGAGGTACAGAACATAAAGTGGTGTCAGATTGCCTTATTTCTACAGTAAAAATGCACCTAGGATCTGGTACCTTTAGGGTATTTAGGTCCTATCAACATTCTCACCAAAACTGTATGTTGTAGTTCTTGATATCAGTCAGTAAATCATGTTTGGCTTCTTGGTATTGGCCAATAAGTCAGAATCCCCAGCAGTTTCCTTTTTGCTTCCATCCAATTTGTGATACCACCTCCCTCCCCCACAGGTCAATGTCATGTTGCATTCTGCATTGTTAGGGTTGTTTAGTAAACAAATTACAATTGTTGCTTACACATGTTTTTCCACATCCACTTTCATGTCATTAGACATAATAAAGGATGGAAAGGTTACCTTTTGGGATATAACCCCCAGATGCTCCCATTGGAAACACTGACTGAGGGATTCTCAGTGCTCTTTTTTTGCCACACTATCGAAGATGCGGATTGTTGTGGCTATTAAAAAACCAACTACTAAGGGGTCTGGTGCCAAATGTACCAGTTTAAGTGGGTTTTTCGGCCGTAGTCAGGGTGAGTTTGAAAGTCATGGAAATAAACCAGTTCCATACCGGTTTATTTCTGTAGTGTGAATGGGGCCTCTGTCAGAGAGCTCTGGTGACATAATAAACTACAGTTCCCAGGATGCCCTAGCACTGAGCCAAGGCAGTTAAAGCAATCTCAAACTGTATTATTTCTGCAGTGTGTTTTGGACCCAAGTCTACAAAAGCTTATGCTACAATGTCTTCTACATAGTTAGTCTCAAAGGTGCTACAAGGTCCCTGCAGCAAGACTATATAAAGCCCTTGCATTTGCATAATTGGTGGAAAATTTGACTGGCACACCAGAAGCATGGTGAAGTATAGGACAGCACCCACAGGGCTTATTGTTCAGTCCCCCCCCCCCCCGCCCCAAGCCTCCTGTACTGCATATGAATCTCTTAGGAATGCATATAGTGCAGATAGTAGGACTGCATTGCTCTAGCATACTGGTGTAAGTAATAGTCATTGTATTTCCCTTGTGTGTCCATCTGTGTCTTCTTGCATCTCCTTTCTGCTTGCAATGCATTGTGCATTTAGCATGTGTACGTAAAACCATTTTGCAAGGTCAATCCAATTCTGAGCAGCCTAAGCCTGTTTCCTTGTTTGGAACTTTTAGTCTTGGTTGTTAAATGAACCACAACATGAACACACAGACAAGCCTATGCAGCCAAAACAATTACATCTGCAACTCATTCACAGAATCACATACAATTGTCCAATTAGGCAGCCTCCCCAGAACTGTTGATATCTATTGTCTTCTTTAGTGTGGTTTGCAGTTATTAGGAATTTTGTATCAGCATTTTCACTGTCTAAAACCCCTTTTGGTAAGCCTGTTTAATATAACTGTAGCTATCTGGGTGCCTCCTTTTCTTTTTAACATGAAACACTTGAGAAAACAGCTTTAATGTGCTGTCTCTCACTTGCACAGAGTTTATGAGACTTCCTGAGGTTTCTGACTGTTTTGCCTAGCTGGGATGAAATAACAGTGGCTGCTATTCTCAGATCTCCAAGGATGGTTTGCAATGAATGACCAAGAGCTTGGTAACCCCACTAATGTTCTCATTATCCACTGCTCAGTTGTTTCCACATGTCTGACTTGACTTATCCTTCCTTGGCTGGATATCCACCATAAAACTCCTTTGAATTTGGGAAGGGACAGTATAAATCCTAAAGAATTATCATAATCTACTCTCTTAAGTAGATCAGAGCTTGGAAATAATTAACCACACTTGTAAAGCCAAGCCTCCCCAAGTAGTTAGTTATCACAATACTCACATTTTTTTTAAAAAAAATAACTATTTACTTTTGAATTTCTCAAGAGTAACCGAATTATTACTTTCAGTTCCTAATATTACCAAATTGTTAATTTTAGTTACTTAATATCCCAGCGCTACAAGTATTATTTACTAGCTTGTATTACATTCCCATCCACTTTAGCATCATGCCTCAGCCTGAGATACAGCATGAATTGTTATCTAAGCCATGTATTTTTCTTACTCCGCCATGTAGTTAGTGAGGTCCTGTTCCATAACTATAGCAGAAACTAAAAATTACAGTAGCATTACAGAAGGGATATTCCTCATTAAGTTACAAGTGTAGTTTAAGATAAACATATTTTTAACATGTGAAGTAAAGTAGTTATTTTTTCATTACTGGAAAGATGGAAAGACTTCTATAGTAAGGGCTGTTTGACAGTGGAACAAACTCCCTCGGAGTGTAGTGGAGTCTCCCTCCTTGGAGGTCTTCAAATGGAGGCTGGACGGCCATCTGTCAGGATGCTTTGATTTGGATTTCCTGCATGGCAGGGGGTTGGACTGGATGGCCCTTGCGGTCTCTTCCTTCCAACTCTATGTTTCTATGAATTTGTTTTACCTAGCTCTTTTGCAACTAAATACTCAAGCCCTGAGATGGTCATTGGAGGTTAATCTCAGGGGGACTCTATTTCAAATCATGCCTTAATGGTTTAAGGCAAGAAGTCTTAGGCAAGTCACCTCAGTATACACTCTCATTGGATCCATGGATGACTTGGTCAGTAGACCTCACTGTATTCTATGTAGTGACAAAAAGTATAGCAAAACCAATAGTTTGTGCTGAGTTAAAAAAAATGAAATTCACTGTTTCTTCTCTGAATTTTTAAACACCATCCAGCTTCATTGGATGATCATAGGTTTTAGTGTTTTGAGAAAGCAAGAACACTTTTCCCCCATTATTCACTTTATTCATATTATGTAAAATACATTATGCATAATACACCCTTTTTCAAAGCTAAATAGAGTATATTTTGTAACTTTGCTTCAAAGGGAATTGCTTCAGCTCTTTGATAGATTTTGCTGCTCTTTTCTAGAACTTCTTTATCTTTACAATGGGGTAGGCTGTTTGAGGCGCTCAGGGATGATTTTCTGGTTTGCGGGCTTTGAAAAGGCTAATGGAAAATGCCTCAATGGCCCAAGTACCACATGTTTTGCTCCTTGGACCACTTTAGTTCCAGGAGATGCCTTTTTTCCCCCCTAAAGGAAAGAACTGTGAAATCTGGGTAATTTCCTGTTGTAAAAAGGTCTTTCCTTGAATTTAAAATAGCCAAGGACCAAAAAACATGGCAAAATGCCTCCATGTCCCCAGAAGGTCTTTGGGGATACTTTGGGGAACTGAACTTTGTGAGTGGTGTAGTAGGTGTGCAGCCCTGCAAGGTCTCCTGGGTGATGGTGGAATGCAGCTCCTTAACCTCAAACAGTTGCCTATCCCTATCTCTGCTGTATACTGTTTTAGATCTGTTGCTCAAATTTATGCACAAAAGTGTAGTCACACCACAAAAGCATAAGACATTATAATATTGTTAGTTGTATTTGTCAGGGATGATGGGAGTTGTAGCTCTTCACCTCTGGCTTGAACTCACCACCTGGTTGTGCACCGCGCTGACCAGTTTTGGCCAGTGGTTATAGCTTAGCAGAGTTACAGAGAATAGGCTGAAGACCCCGACAAACTCTCCAAGCCTTCTCCTCTGCTTCCACAGAAGTCTTCACCCTTCTTCAGGATCCAGCTGGCTCTTGTAGCTTCACCCAAGACACCAGACAACTCAGTAGTCTTAAATAAAAGATCTACTTTATTCTACTATATACAGCTCCAAAACTATCCAACACAACAATACTCTACTCCTCACTATCCACTACTACTACCCACAAAATACACTGGGATGTATAGTCATTATTATAGTCAATGCATGGTACCACCCACTGTTGTCTGTTTCCACCCAGTAGGCGTGTACATCATTCTCATTGGTTCTCTTGGTTCATCCTACAATTAATGATTTCATCATCTCAGCCTTGACCACTTAACAATTGTCAGGTGTGTCCAATTATCCACTTTACATTTCTTGTCCTTGGCATTCAGGACTTGTTAATTGTATTACCATTTACACCTGTGTGGTTCCCAATTGGCTTCTGCTGAGTCATCCTGACTCTCACATACATGTTTTATTTCTTTGACTGTATGTCCCATGTTGCTTTTTCCTTGACAATCCCCTCCGAAATAAAATATTGTATGTGGCTTACAATGTCATTCCAACCATTTCTGTCAACCTTTCATGTTTTTCCGCTGTTAGTGCTTTTGTAAACAAATCTGCTATGTTATTTTGTGTTTCTATGTACCTCAACTCTATTTCTCCTTTTTGAACCATGTCTCTTACATTTTGGTACCTTACACCCACATATTTGGTTCTGTTCTTTAAACTTTCTGATTCAGCCATTGCTATACATGATTGCGAATCTTCTTGAATTTCTACTGGTACTCTGAAATTTTCATTTAAGTCAATTAACAATTGTTTAACCCATTGGACCTCGTTCACTATCTCGATCAAAGCTGCAAATTCTGCTTCAGAAGTACTTAGCTCTACGTTTGTTTGTTTTCTACTTCTCCAAACTATTGGACTCTCACTATATTTGATGATCATTCCTGTTACTGACTTCTTGTCTCCTAATTCTGATGCCAACGAACTATCTACAAAACAATCTAAATCTGCGTTACTGCTTCTGATAATTAACTTCTTGTCTAATGTCCGTTTTAAGTATCTCAACAAGTGTTTCACAGCTGTCCAATCCTCAACCTTAGGATTGCAAACTTTTCTGGATAAAGTGTTAACGGCAAACGCAATGTCTGGTCTAGTGTGGCAAGAAATGAACTGTAGTGAATCTATTATGCTCCTGAAAAATGTCTTGTCCTCAAAATCTTTTGTTGTTGGTTCAGAAATGAAACCAGTTGTCATTTGAGCTTTAACTATCTTAGCATTCTGTAGACCACACTTTTCTATCAAATTCTCAATCTTCTTTCTCTGACTTAATAAACAATGTCCTTCTTGTGTCCACTCAACATTAATGCCTAAATAAGACGTCAACAAACCTAAATCCTTCAAAACAAACTTTTCTGACAACTCTCTCTTAACTGATTCTATTTCCTGTTCAGACTTTGCTGCCACGCACAAGTCATCCACATAAATCACCAGCACTATGTCTCCTTTCGTATACACACAAGCATCTGCCACGCTTCTCTTATAACCTAACTTAACCAACTCGTCATTGATACACAAATTCCAAGCTCTGGCACTTTGTTTTAAACCATACAATGCCTTCTTCAATCTATAAACTTTCTGACTTCCATTCTCCTCAAACCCTTGTGGCTGTTCCATGAAAATTTCTTCATCTAAATTTGCATTTAGATAAGCTGTTTCAAAATCAAAATGTTCAACAATTAAATTCCTTCTTGCTGCTACAGCTAACACCATTCTCAAACTTTCTGGCTTTGCTGTTGGAGAATAAGTCTTGTCATAATTCTCATGCTGCTTAGCTACTAATCTTGCTTTGTACTTAATGCTTCCATCAGGCATTTCCTTTCTCTTATATACCCATTTGCAACCTATCACTTGCCTATCTTTGGGTCTCTTAACAATTTCAAACACATCCTTGTTCACTAAACAACTAAATTCACTTTCCATTGCTTCACACCATCTTTCCTGTTCTTCCCTGGAAAAGGTTTCATAGGCGGGTTACAAACGGCCCTCAAGGGGCCGTTTTCCCGCCGCCGCCATTCGCTGCGTAGGGAAGCCCCAGCGGCCAGACCGCGAGGCTTCCCTGCGCAGCGAAAAAGGAGCGCCGAAATGGCGCTCCTTTTCGGAACGCGGAAGTGGCACCACGAGAGGCGGAGTGCACCCTCGCGGCGTCACTTCCGCCGCGACACGTCTGGACGCACAGCATCCAAGACGTCAAAATGGCGGTGCCCATGTGGATGGGTGCCGCCATAAAGTCCGCGCTCCGCACTTACTGGGAGGAAGGGCCGTCAGGAAGGTAAGAACCTTCCTAACCCTAATACGGCCCTTCCTAACCCTAGTACGCGCAAAGCGCGTACTTTATGGCGGTTTATAAGCCGCCTAACTCTTCAAAACTCTCAGGCTCTTCTACTACTGTACAAGCTCTTGCCTGTTGTCTGTTTCCACCCAGTAGGCGTGTACATCATTCTCATTGGTTCTCTTGGTTCATCCTACAATTAATGATTTCATCATCTCAGCCATGACCACTTAACAATTGTCAGGTGTGTCCAATTATTCACTTTGCATTTCTTGTCCTTGGCATTCAGGAATTGTTAATTGTATTCTGACTCTCACATACATGTTTTATTTCTTTGACTGTATGTCCCATGTTGCTTTTTCCTTGACAGTATTTTTGTTTTGTAAAAAGGGGACAATACAGTGGGGGACAGGGATGATGGGTTGATATTTGAAAAGACGAGTGTTCTTGGGAAAGTTGTATGTTTCAAAATGGGAATTCTATCTTATTCTTAACTGCTTAAGTGCATTCCCCTTGCAGACATAAATACTGTACCTGTTAAATTACCTATAGCTGTACTGATATTGGCAAACTAGCATGATGTAGTGGATTGCACTATGATTCTGCAGACCAGGGTTCGAATCCCCACTTGGCCATGGAACACACTTGGTGACCTTGGACAAGTCACACCCTCTCAGTCTCAGATTAAG
>NC_056522.1:347685557-347712767 GCF_019175285.1 Sceloporus undulatus | reverse complement strand
ACAAATAATAATAATAATAATAATAATAATAATAATAATAATAATAATAATAATAAAATTTATTTATTCCCACCCCATCTGCACTCAGGCAATCGGGGCAAGTTACAGCATTAAAAATGTACATATCATATCCTCAACCCTCCCTCCCTTAAAATAGAATTAAACACTTTACAATTAAAACATGTTTAAAAAGATCAATAACAATTTAAACAATAAATAGAAACAAACAGACAACAATGGACAGGCAAACAGCAGCGGGATCAGTCCATTACTTTCTTTCTTTCTTTGGTGGCCGGGCGTCTAATCAGCCAACCCGTTCCCTGAACAAATATTACCAAGAAAACCCTGTGACAGGCTAGCCTTAGGGTCAGAAAAAATCTAAAGGATAATGTTATTTATAAAGATCAGGGATGGACCGGTTTGGTGGGTCTGGTGGTCAGTTTCTTCTTTGGGACTCACCATCAGCCATCAACAATGAAATCTGAATGCTGGTGAAAAACTGCAAACAAACAAACAAACAAAAAAAGCCTACAAACAAGCATTTAACTTATGATTTTTGAAGGGCCCTAGGAGTCGCAACAATAATCAAGGGGATAAAGGCTTCTCATCCCCAATATATATATAGAGAGATTTTTTTAAAAAAAATATTGTTCTAAATGTTCAAATAAAAACGGATGCCAGCACCAACTATTTGTAGCAATCACACAGGCCAATTCCTTTGATGTTTCACCACCTTCTTGGAAGGGTTGGCCCAAAAGTGGGCAAGGGCTCAGAAGAAGAGGAATACTCTATGTCTAGTCTGCCTCTTGAGTTTTCCCTTAAAAGAATCAACATATCAAAATAACAATGTTTTAAATGAGGGATGGGCAATTTATGGTTCTCCTAATGGTGAAGGGAGAGTGTGATTTCAAGTCCAGCATCTGGAGGGCCATAAATTGCACACCCATTTCAGATAAATAAATAAGTAAATCTGCCTAGATAGAAAAACTAACAAGATAGTTTTATGGTCTTCCATGCACACTATTTTTCCCCCTAGTGGAATGGAAGGACCACAACATGCCAGTGACTGTGATCTTTGCAAGGTGATCCAAGACATTATATTGATGCTGAAGAATGAATGAGACCCTAGTGCAAAATTCTTTCTTTACTTTTTGTTCAAAATGTTAATAGAAGTACCATATTAAAAAATGTTAGTATCAACCTTAGATTTCCTATCATATCCAAACGTTTCAAAAATATCTTTCCCTCCAAAAGAAGGATATTAATATAATAGGAAGAATTCTGAGAACAGCAATAAAGATGACAAACAGGGTTTGAATAAATGGACCATGTTAGAAAATCAAACACTGTTTAAAGGTCAATCTCAACTGAGAGGGGAGAAATGATGGGATATGACACAGATTTTTCTTTTCACCAAGTTAAAATTCTGTAAGTCTATATATTAATGAAATTGCAAAAGGTTAACTGGGTACACCAGGAAAATAGAAGAAAGCAATGGCATCATCCAGTGGCTGAGCATGTCAAGTGTTTTCAAGAAACACATCCTGACTGGAAGAAAAGATGGACTGTAGAAACTTTGAAAGGGTAGGCTAGTTGAGTATCAGTCCATGGTTATGGCAGCTGCTCCAAACTAGGCTATTGTAGGGGCTACAATGAGCACTGGAAGCTCTTATTGTTTGATTTTGAAAGCATGAAGCCCCTGTATCTCCTTTTGCAGCCACTCCACCTGCCAGGATCCCCACTGAATTTGTAATGGTGAAAGAAATGATAAAGGCAACCCACATCTTTCCTTTTAAAACAAGCATGTTCTGCTTGTGTACTTTGTTTAAGAATAGAATTGTCCTCTGAATAGGAATAGAAAAACATTGATCATTATTTTTATCAAGTCAAAAATGCATACTGACTGAGAAGCAGTGTGCCTGCTGGTAAACAAGGTGAGCCAGGAGTTGTCAGTATGTTTAAAGGGAAAGCAGAACTTATCTCCTGTGTAGAAAAAAAAAATCATCCACAGAAAATATTGTAAGTGGGGACTTATTCTGCAGAATGGTCACATGTGGGGGGAAATAGCATTTTCTGGAAACAGTATTTTCTTTGCAGAAAATAATACTGCTGTGAAGAAATGTTATTTTCCACACACAAAAAACTGTTTCCTGTTGGGGGAAAAATGATTCTATCTTCTTATAAACTAGGAAAAGCAACAACATATATATCAGTCATTAGTACTGAAGAAAAATAATAATTACTCACTTCTCAATAAAGAAGTGGCCCAATTCAATAGTCCAGATGAAGGACCACTATACATCAAAAAATGCATTGGAATGGTATTTATTTCTACTCCATGGCAGCTGTTCATTTGAATTGGGCTTTTTTATGGTAGAGTGTGACTCATGGTAACTCATAGGGAGATGTGTGTGTGTGCACTTTACTGCAGAATGTAGTCTTAAATTATGATTCTTAAAAGAAGAATTCATACATTAGCCTCTGGCCTACGGAAGCCATTATGGAAGGAATTAGATGAGAAGTTCAAAGAATCCTTTCCATGAATGTGTTCTTGGGTGGCTAATGTTGAATATTATATGCATTGAAAGAACATATGTTAAGGACTCTAGGAGAATAGCATATGATTTTTATAGTAAGCCTACATAGTTTAGGAAAGATGTTATGATCATTGAGCAAGAAGTGCATTTGCTTTATTACTTGATAAGTCAAACCAGATAATGACTTCTTGGCTTATAACTTAGAAAACCATGTAAGGATCCATTCCTGTCATAAAAGAACCATAAAAGGGCATTTGAGGGAGATAGTTATTTCAGTGTTCTATGGTTATCTCAGTGACATTTGAACTGAACATCAAAGTTCAAAAAAAAAGTTCAAAGATCAAAAAAAACCCTAAAAACTTTTAGCTTAAAAATAAGAGTTGACACTTCCAATTTTTCCCATGTATTTAAGTATGGAACCTATATCTTAAGGGTCCTTCCATTGTCTGTAAAATCGTCTTGGCTTCAGAGAGCTGAGGGGAATATGAAACCTGGAAAGAATACTTACAGATGTTCTTGTCTGTGAAAGTAGCTGTTTTCCAACTACCCACCATTTATATTTAAGGAAAGATGAGACTGGTTGCTATGAGACTGATATAATATATATTATATATATATTTAAAAACTGTGGATCTGATTGGCTGTGGAATACTGTATAAGGCTTGTTATTCAGCTACTCTTTCTGATCCTGTGAGAGTGGAAATAGAAAGTGATTGTGTAGTCACATTATTAGATGTCATAAGTTTTGGCTAGAAAGGAGATCATGAAGTTGATGGAGGTGAGCACATGGGGGCACTTTTTTACGGTGAAAGAGACTTGTCCTTAATAGTTACACCATCCAGGGACTTCAGACAAAAGTGTTTCTCCCCAAGATCATCCAATCTACATCTTGGGTTTTACAGGAAGGTGATGCTACGAGGCTCAAATGAAAGATGGGTGGCCAAGTATAAGCTGGTGAGATACTATTTGTACCAAAGGCAAGGGACAGCTCACCGATTATATCCAGTTTAAGAAGATGAAAAAAGTCTCCTGATTCATTCATTGCCCAAACTTATTGGCTTTATGTAAATTTTAATGTCATTAATTAATACGTTGATAATGCTGAGTCTTGCTTTTCTCTTTTGGCTATGGAATTAATGTCTTCATTTTTATCTTTGACTTCCGGAATCCATGCTTACCTTTGGTTTTCCAGTGCCATTCTTCTTTTAATGGTCAAAGTAGCAAAGACATTGCTTATATTGTACATTTCACTCATCTTTTCACACCCTTATTCCTTTACTTCTTTTCACAAATATTGCCTAAGCCCTAAAGAAGTTCTGTCACAAGAATAATGAATTTATATTACAGCAGTAGAAACAGTGGTTTTATTGTCCAATTATTTTATATCATCATTACACATTTTAAACAAAGGAAAATATGTACAGAACACAGACTGAAAAATAACTAAAGCAGTCCTCTCAAATGAAAGGTGTTATATAGTAGTATCTGGTTGTATTCTCTTTGGTATCCTGCTGAGAAGATACTTTAAAACAGTTGGTTTGCATTATGTTTTCAGAGAGATGGTTTCTGCCATAAGAAGACATATCCTTGCATTACTGGCTCTCCCAAACATAAGAAAGATGCTATTTAAAAAGAGAATCTAAATGAAAATCTATAGTCAAAACTGTATGGCAAACAAAGAAAACTGTCAAAAATGACATTCTCACCTTATATGTTATATTCCAGTGTTTTTAAGGCCATATGTCCATGAACATTTATTTTCTTTGGAAAACATTTGTATCTATGTTTAAGCCTATGTTTCATGCAATCAATAGCAATAAATGCATGATGGATTAGCAACTATAAAATATATGAAATGCATAAATATATTGTTATGAGAGAAGAAACAAATATGCTCATGAAATGAATTCATTCATTTTCTAAATGTGAATTCAGCCCACTATATGCAAGAGTCATAGCTTCTTAAAAAGCAGAAGCTGGATGGTCATCTGTCGGGGATGCTTTGATTTAGATTTTCTGCATGGCAGGGAGTTGGACTGGATGGCCCTTGCAGTCTCTTCCAGCTCTATGATTCTATGATTCTATCTAAAAATGATTGCAGTATGTTGTGACTATCAGGCTGTTCTGGAGAGGAAGAAATGTATTCTCACCTTTGTAGCTAATGTCCTAAAAATCAAGAGCTTTCAATATCTTAAGACTGAGGGTTATTTTGATAAAAAGGTTAGATTCAACTTTGGAGAGAGAACCATCATAGTGATGTAGTATAATATTGCCTGTTGATATTTCACTTCCCATGCTGCTGCTATTAACAACACAGAGCCCCTGTTTATAAAGATATGGCAATCATAGTTCTGGCTCCTTACTATGAGAAAAATAGTGCTTGGGTATTTGGTTTATGAATCCACAATTGGGCAAAGTCCACTAGGAAAAAAATCCAAATGCCACATTTTCTTCATCATATGGCATAAACTTTGGGAGAAAGGGGAAGAAAGAGGGGAGTCTGACAACTATCAAATAATAAGAAACGGGTTTTGTATAATGTACTGGGCTTTTATTTGTTCTTGCTTTTGTTTTTATAGTTATGGATAATCTGGCTTTAATTTGTGAATAATTTAATTACTTTTTATCTTTTGTGTGCTGTGAATTTTTAAACTGTGTTTGTTCTAAATGTTGTAACTGTTTTGTGTACTAAGTAGGGGAAATGAAGGGAAAGTTGATGGTGATCATACCAATGATGGTAATGCTAATAATGATGATAGAATCATATAAGCATAGGAAATTACTGTATTACACTCTTGTAATGCTGTTATTCCACTTTTATTGTACTGGCTGCCTTTTGTTGCATTCTGACATTTACAGTTTGAGGCCTCAGAGCTCTCCAACTGAGAATTCTAAATGCATTTCCTTAAACTGCAAATCCCAGAATTCCACAGGAGGCAGCCAGAGAAGTAAAAATGGAATAGCAGCACTATGAGAGTGTAGTATGATAATCTCCATAGAGTTGAATGGAGTATCATTGATCATTGAGTACATCCTCCTTATCAGTACAGGATCTCCACCTAAAAGTATCCCGAGCAGGTAGCTGTCCAGCCTCTTTTTGAAGACATACAGAAAAAGAGACCCCATCATGTTTCTAGGCACCTGGTTGCATTGCTGAACTGCTCTGACTGTCAACAAGTTCCTTTTAATGTTCAATTGCAATCTATTACCCTGTTCACTTAAAACCATTAAACCATGCCTTACTCTCTGGGGCAGCAGAGAACAAACTTGCCTTCTCCTCGCTGTGACAGCCCTGGATCATGTCATCCTTCAGTCATTTCTTCACCAAGTTGAACAAGCCCAACTCTAGCTTTCCTATATTTTGCTCTCCATACTTTCCTATATTTTGCTCTCCATCATACTTGTTGCCTTTTTCTGAACCTGCTCCAATGTGTCTATATCCTCCTTAAAAAGAGGTGCCCAGAACTGAACACAGTACTGAACACAGTACAATGCGCACTGCACATGAACACATTACTCCAGATGAGCAGCCATTGATGGCAACTCATTCAGCATGGTGATAATGATATGCCAGATGTTGTAGACATGTTTTTAGTTCCAAGATGGAGTCTAGAGACCGACTGAGTCACTGGTAGATGTTCATGTTACAGATTACCTTTTGGTATGTGTACTGGGATGGAAAGGAAATATTGAGTCTCCATTTCTGAAAACTCAAGGCTAGCTACAACTCAGAGATCAGCTTTTGGAAAAAATATACTGATCCTGAGATGGCATACAATAGACTTCCCATCAAAATTTATCAAATTCCCCTTAAGGGAAAAATTTGTTTCAGATCCTGTATTGGATGAAATCTCATGCTAGTCTAATAGTAATGAATCACAGACTCATAGACTCCTAGAGTTTGAAGGAACTATAAGGATGATCTAGTCCAACACCCTGGCAGGCCAGAATACCCGTCGAAAGCAGTCCTGCTTTCTCATCCAACTCTGTTTAAAGACCTCCATAGATGGATAGTCCATAACCTTCCAAGGGAATCCATTCCACTATCCAATAGCTCTTAAAATAAAAATGTTCTTCCTAATATTTAGGTGAAATCTCTCTCTCTCTCTCTCTCTCTCTCTCTCTCTCATGTAATTTGAATCCATTGGTTCATGTTCTAGTCTCTGGCACAGAAAACAACAAATTTGCACTATCTTGTATGAGACACCTCTTCAAATATCTAATGAAGGATTGCCACAAAAATTCACTAATACAATGTCTTCAGAATTCCTGTAGTGGAATTCCTGTAAGAATTCCATCTTAGGAGCAATAAATGCCCCCATTCCATCAAATTTCACATTTAGTAGTTATCTGAAGTTACATCTTGATTTTCCCAGTAGGATTTATTGGGGCATTTATTCCTTACTGAATAGGGAAGGTATAGAAGTGCTACTAAATGTGGATCTTGGCAGTCATATATGAAAAAAATGGAATTACTTTGCATTAAGTTGAAGCTATTTGTCATTCTCCTATCTTCACTTAGTCCCTTTATGAATGTGTGATCTCTCCAAGTTTATTGTTCTATTAACAAAACCTTTGCCATTTGGTTTCCAATCTTTAAACAAGTAGCAACTGCTTACATACATTAAAAATCTGTACACTTATCTACCCTTGAAGAGAAATGATCACTTGAGTATATTAAAATAAACAAGTAGGTACTTGTTTGACATAACCACCCTGGAGACTCGCAGGAAACCAATATGCGATATCATGAGTCGTTTATTTTCTCATACCTCTCTCTTCTCACTATTGTATATTCCAGTTATGGCACTTGATATTAAATTGCACAAAGTATTAAAAACAGTGCTCTGTAAACCACAGGCCTTTTCCACTAGCTGTCCGTATAGGCTGGCGTAAACACCACACATGTGGTACTCATTTCAAGTATATTTCAGTTGCTGATCCGTGGTTACTGTCATCCATTCAAGATAACAAACACAAAATTATGGAGAGGAATGTGGTGCAGGAAAGTAGCTTGTGAGTTATGCACAGAGCACGTCTTTCCTATCTGGAACTGTAATTCAGCACACAAAAATGCCTTTCAAGTAAGGAGGAGGAAGAAAAAAAAGGTTATTATCCTATCACTATACGATCTGCTAATAGCAAACATCGGGGCTGAGCAATTCATTTGCCCTGACAGCTTTGTTCAGTGGTCTTAGAAGTTCTTTTGAGCAGTGAAATATATTCTGGGACAAAAAATGAGATAGATGTTATTTATAATGAAAAGGACAAGAGGACATTCCCTTCCAGAGAAGGAATAATTCTGAAGATAAAATTGACTGTGGCTATCAAAGAGAAAGGGAGAATGATGCAAGAACTCTTTCTTACACTCCACCTGCTTCATGTAAATCTTCAACTTGTATAATACAGTTGAGTCCTTTCATACAGGTGTGAAATGTAGGATGAGCAAAAAGAGGTTCAGACAATGGCATGCAAGGAAATAGTTGTGCAATTTTAGTGGGGTTTAACATTTTTGTCATGCAATCCATCACTATCTCTGAGGTAGGAAACAACAGTTTTGCAAGTAAAACAGCTGTCTTTGTTTTGGAAATGAGACTGTTTCCAAGAGTGTACCAACACTGCAGAATTAAAACAGTCTGACACCACATTAACTGCCATGTCTCTATCCTACAGAATTCTGGATTTTGTAGTTTGGTGTGGCAAGACAGCACTTTGACTGACCATGTTGAATAGCTCACCAAACTATAAATCTGAGGATTCTGTAGGATACCATCAAGGCAGTTAAAATGGTGTCACATTCTGCAGTGTAGATATATCCCAAGCTACATTTCCAAACAAATTATGATATATACCCCAGGCTATATTTCCAAACAAACAGTGGCAGCAAAGTTAGCTTCAGAACTTGGAAATGTTATTTTTTGCACCACTACTCCCAGAACATCCCCAGCCAGCATTAGGAGCTATGTGGTAAAAAGAAAATGTTTCCAAAGACTAGTTAGTTCATTGGTGAAGAAAGTAACATTTTCTAATTACTTTTCTATGTTATTTCGATGTTATTTTCAAAGGTTATTTTGCTAGGAATTTGCCATATTTCACAACCTCCTCCTTCTCTTACTCTCTACATTTATTTATATCACCACCACCATCATCAATCCTACTTTTTTAAACCCATTTGCAACTCAAGGTGGCTTAAAATGATTAAAACAGACATAGAATTCAAAGATATAGCCGTGTTAGTCTGTAGAATAGTATGTAGAGACATCTTGTAGCATCCTTGAGCTAACTGAAAGAAAGAAGTTGGCAACATGAGCTTTCGTTGGCAGCATAAGCTTTCCTCAGATGCATCTGAGGAAGAAGACTGTTGTCTACGAAAGCTCATGCGGCCAACTTTTTTCTTTCAGTTAGATACAAAGGTACAAGATCACTCTACATAAAACAGACATAGGTCCAAAACACACTGCAGAAATAATTCAGTTTCAAACCACTTTGCCTGCCCTGGCTCAATGGTAGGGAATTTTGGGAGCTGTAGTTTTGTGACATTTAGCCTTCCCTGTCAGAGAGATCTAATGCCATAATAAACTACAGTTTCCAGGATTCTCTAACACTGAGTCAAGGCAGTTAAAGCAGTCTCAAACTGGATTATTTCTGCAGTGTGTTTTGGGCCACAGTTAAAAGTTAACAGCATATAAAATTTAAAGAAGAATAAAATCTTCACGAAATTTGAATCCTGTTAAAAAACATTAATACAACAACAACAGATAAAAGTCCAGTACTTTATACAGGATGTTTCCTCTGAAAAAAATCAATTCTCAAAGACCAGCCAGAATAAAATCCAGAAATTCTTTTAAGAATAACAAAAAGTAACTAAAAGTAGTAAGCCTAGCACTGTTTAATGAGTTACTTTTCTCACTGCAACAAGTACAGATCACAAATTACTCCCCAAGCACTTGAATAAGTAACAGGATTGCATTATTTTTAAAAACTATTTTTCTTCAGTCAGCACTAACAATGTCCTGTTTCATTCTCAACCATGATAATCCAAAACAGCCATCCCTATCCTGATTTCTTCTCAAGTTAAAATAATGTCTTAGCACCATTCTAAGATATTAGCTCTATTCAGATTTTAGTTAAACTAGTTAAAGTGAGCATGCAAGGAAAGGAACAGGCTAGAACTATCCCCTCTACTATTGGCCTGCAACTGAGGAGTGGTTTCCTGGCAATAAATATTTCCAAGCTGTACAAACATATTTTGCAAGCTCTTAAACGGTTTGACAAGGGGGGAAAAACTCTCAGCTTCCTTAGCCATGCCTGTTCAACTCTTCTTTGTCTGACAATATATTAAAATCATTTCCTTTTCATACAAGTGCTAAAGAAATGCAAGTAAAGTTTGCATGCATTCCAAATCGGCATATGCACTGATAGGCACATTATCCATTTTCTCATGATATGTGACAATTGTTACTTTCCAGCAGAGCAATCCAGTCCAGAGGAATAGCTCTTAGGATGACAATATTTTTAACAGGTGTCTTGCTTTGATTGTCTTTGCTTCTCTCCATGGTCCATTTTACACATTGGTGGTGGTGGTGGTGAGTAGGTTAAATTTATACCATACTTTTCCTCCAGTGAACAACAACAAAAGGATATATGGATCATTTTCTCTCCACTTTATTTTCATAGCATCCTCATAAAATAGGTTGGGCTGAAAGAGTGGCTCACCCAAGGTCAACCAGTGAATTTCCTGGCTCAGTGGGGACTTAATTCTTGATCTCCCAAGTTCTATTTCAATACTGTAACTACTATACCACACTATGTCTACATGTTACCTCTCTGGCAAATGCTGTCACTACTACTTCCCCAACTTCCTACATTGCACCAATAATGTGGTAAAAAAAAATACTATGCACTGCTTGTTTGATGGGGATATATCACATGTTAATGCAAGTAGTTGCCCTCAAGATAGTGATTTCACAGATGGCTGTCCTTGGAGATTTGCACAATAAGCACTTTTTATATGTTACCAAGATGTTATCAGAGAAAAGGTGGCATTCATTTTGTAACTACAGCCTTGCAAAAGAAAAGACTGAACATTTGACCAGGGAAGCAATGGCAGACATTGCTTTTCCGCACCACTTCTTGTTCTGCCAGATAATTTATTACTTTTTGAGAATATGCTCTAAGTAGTGGTGGAGACAGGAAATGCAACTCCCAGTATTCTCACCAGTGACTATGCTGGCTAGGATTGATGGGAGTTGCAGTCCAACAACATCAGGAAGGCCATACAATTCCCAACCCATGCTGTAACATGAGAGACATGTTTCAGTCAGACTGGGTCAGGATTAGGGATATAAATTCTTGAATATGTTATCCTCCTGTGCAAGGATGAATAATTGCAGCAGCATTCTCCCCTCTATAGGAAGAAATAAATGCACCTCCCTATATTTAAATGTCCCAAAGTGTTGCAGAAAAATTATTATTTGGAGAAATATACACAGAGTCTTTTTGGGGGGAAGGGATTCACAAAAAGCACTGTGTCCTGCACAGAAAATAGGTCTACTGCCCAGGGAACTCATTTTCTGTGTAGAACATGTGTGTGTGTGTGTGTGTGTGTGTGTGTGTGTGAAATGATGTCAATGACTGCAGAAGTTCAATAACACTTCAAAGGTGTTGACAAATTCTTTTATCACTTCGGGATGTTAGAAACAAGTTTGTGATTGAAAATGTTAATTTTTGGATTACCACTCCAAAAATCTCTCATTCATAGGGAGTTATAATCTAAAAAGTAACGATTCCAGTCAAAGCTTTGTTTTGAGCACCTTTTATTTGAGTGATAAAAGCTGGCAAATTTTGCCCACTTCCCCATACCAAGCATCATAGAATTATAGGGTTGGAAGAGACCTCAAGGGCTAGCAAATCCAATCCCTTGCCATGCAGGAATATATGATCAAACCACCACTGACAGATAGCCATCCAACTTCTGTTTAAAAGTCTTCCAAGAAGGAGACTCTGACACCCTCCTAGGTAGTATATTCCACTACTGAACAGCTCTTCTTAAAGTTGCAGTGGCATCTCTTTTTCCTATACTTGGAATCTATTGCTCCAGCTACCTGCCATGCACTGGCAACCTTCTGATAAGATTGCTCTACCTAGGGTTGCCATTGAAGGAGAATTGGATAGTGCGGCTAGTGCAAAATGTAGCAGCATGGCTGCTGACTGGAATACTATACAGACAGCATATAATGCTAGGCTTAAAAGAATTGCACTGGTTGTCAATATATTTCCAGTCTGAATTCAAGGACCATGTGATGAGATTTAAACCCCAAAGAGGCTTGGGAACTTGAAATCTGAGGTTATCGCCCTTGTGTGCCTATCTAGGGGCTGACTATTGTTGGGAAAGTACGTTTGTGTCCCACCAGTGAAGTCAATAAACTGTGTTGGAAGAGAACCTCCTCAGTTGGCCCCCCCAACTGTGAAATGTCCTCCCCTTGGAGGTTTGACTGGCATCAACACTCATTTAATTTAGGTGCCTGGTGAAACCTTGGCTATTCATGAAGGCCTTTGAGACTCATTAATTCTTCCCCAATATTTTCATATATAGTTTTAAAAACATTTAAATCCCTTTAACTCATTATTATGTTTAATATATTTTAGCTTATTTGAATAATATTACTGTATTAAACTATTTAATTTGTTTTAATGTTATTTCTAAGGCACCCTGAGTGCTTTTGATATAGGGAAAGGCATATTTTTATTATGTAAATAAATAAATGCAGAAATACATAGCTAAAGCACTCTTGGGAAATGGGTATCCCACCCCAGTTTAAGGCCTCCAAAGAAGGAAAGCCCACCACCTTCTGAGGCCACCTGTTCCACCATTGAATAGTTCCTACAGTAATGACGTTGTTCCTAAAGTTGAGGTGGAATCTTTTTTCCTATAGCCTGACTTTATTCTCCTATGTCCCACTCTCTGGAGAATCAGAAAACAAGCTGGCTGCATCTTCTACTTGACATCCAGATTTTTAAAATACATTTGTTGTTTCACCTTTTAGTCCTCCCTTTTCCAGGCTAAAAATATCCAGCTTCCTAAAATGTTCCTCATAGGACTTGGTTTCCAGACGTTCTACCATCTTAGTTGCCCTCTGAATACATTCTAACTTGTCAATATTCTTCTTGAATGGTTCTGCCCAAAACTGGGCACAGTATTCAAGGTGAGATCTGACCAAAGCAGATTCTTCTTCTCCTCTTCCTCCTTCGCTTAAGATGAGGAGGAAGATATATACGTTAATGCAATGGATGAGAAGAAACTTTAGGTATGTGTTAACAGTGATGTTGGTCCAATTCATTCTGAAAGAATTTTAAGTTTCAATAGTGAAAATGTATTGATTTACACTTCCCATCCCACCCACATTCCCATCCCCTATTGACAAGCACAGTTGAGTAATACTGGAAAAAAGATAATGTAAGAGTCACTGGAGGAATGAGATTTACAAAGCACAGAAGTAAAGTAAAAGATCTGGAGATTTTCTCTTCTCTTACCTAACAGTGTAGGTGTATGATCCCTTGCATTCCAAAAATGATTTGCCTCCAAAGAGGGACCCTACATGTCCTCCTCAGTTTCCACTGTGGTCCTCTGTCAGCTGTGATTTACTAGAGTTTTTTATATTTTGTTTTGTTTGTCTTGGAGAAAGGAGGTTGGTTGGGGAATCATCTCCTTAACAATTTCAGTATATTTAGTAAGAACATGCAGCAAGCACAATTTTCTGAATGATTGTACATCCCAGGGCCCATCTTACATAACCTTAAGTTTGCCTTATTATAGACATAGCATGTCTCTGTTTTTCTTTTATGCATCCTTCCCCTTCCCATCTCCTCCTATTTGGCAAATATTTGTTTTTGATGAGTTTATGAATACTTGGGGGGCAAACAGACAGTCAGGCTCATTGTGTGTATGTTTATTTGGAAGGCAGTTGCAGAGGTCAATGTGGTTCCTTGTAAATATGCTAAAAACTGCAGCCAAAAATATTCTTGTTTCACCTGGTTTTTGAAGGTGGTGCTGTTTCTAGGGCTGTTGCTTAACTTCATTAATGGATTTTGATTTTTTAAAAATGTATTTTAGTGTTTGTGGTGGATTCAGTGCTTTGAAACTTGCTTTTGGGCGAGAAACAATGGTAGTAATGGTAGCAGTAATTGTTATTATTATTGCTTTTGAAAAGCAAAACACTACTGTGGTGACACAATGGTCTAAATCCAGTTGCTAGTCCCCCAAAAAACAGAGCCATCAAATAAGTGGCATATAAAGAAGTCTTGACCTACCAAGAGTGATTCTGCTCTAACTGAGACAACCTAGTGGATTTAGTCCTCTTTCTCCTACCCCAATCTGTTGTATGGAGATAATGTTAGTTTGTTGGTTGCTGGTTAACTATATATACTTGTAAAGATCACTGAGCACTTTGTGCTTTGAAAGAATCCTTTGAGGAGTGAAGCAGTGCTACAGGCACAATATTCCAAACTAAAGTGTTTTGTCTCTCTGCAAGTTTTTTCCCTTTGAAATTGGGGCTTAAAAGTGCTTAATTTTAGCTAGATTTTGCCCAGTATAAATACTCTGTATTATTATGTGGATTTTCATGACAAATGATCAAAGACCCACATGCAAGACATACAACCCTCACAGGACTTTGATGGTATGAATTCACCCTCGCATTGGCCTCTACATATGATGCCTCGGTAAACTTTTGTTTGTAGTCCATGAAACAGTTGTTTAGGAAGCCTTGGTGCAATCCGTTGGTTTAGTTGTTTTAATGGGCTTATAGCACACTGACTCAACATCAACACAAGGAAAATAACAAAAGAATCTTCTTTCAAGTTAACACAGAAGCAACTAGGTGGGGTTTAGTTGAGATTGCACATTAGCAGAAAATCAGATGTCTTTTAAGAGGCATACTCCCTTTCCTACCCATCCCACAGTGATTATACTTTTGGTTTTCTCTTGGATGGGATCCCAGGCCTCACTTGCTGAGACATCTGTAATTGGCATTCCTTCTTCTCCCTGACATGTTAATGCTGTGGAGAACTGCCACATCATACACCCACACCCAGGCTTGCATGTTTTTCTTCCAGTATAGCTTTCTCTAGAGCTGACAGAACTCTGAGAGTGAATTCTGCTGAAATGAGAATGGATAATTTAGAAAGTCATTCAGGAGTATCAAGAAAACTTCCATTAGTGACACTGCAATTTAAAGGCACTGGAGATAAAAGGCTGTGGTTCAGATGAATCAGATATTGATTGATTTATTGGCATTTTGACACATTTTATCCTATCAAACTGCCAAGTGGGACTGCTTATGGAGATTAACAAGGGGGTGGGAATAATGGAGCTTTCCAAATACTGTTGAAGTGTAGGGTCCAATAGCCCTAGCCAGCATATCCAATGGTAAGAAATGCTGGGAGTTGCAATTCAACTATAGCTGGAGAACTGCATGATTCCAGCCATAGGATCAAATGTTCAGCTTATTTTTTTAACAATGGTGAAGTGATAGAGAATTATAGATAGGACCATTCTGAACCAAAGTAAGTATCAACCAATCTATCTACCTACCAATGCAAGACTTTAGGCCCAGGGTGGGGATGTGTCCTACATTACATAGGAGAGTGTTCTTTGAGAATGACTGTTCAGTCCAGGTCAATTTTCAAGATTAAAAATTACATGATAGCAGGCTCAGGAATTCTCAACCATTCACAGTCTTCTCCATTATGATGTATTTTACTTTAATATAAATTGCAGTTATTACTTCTAAATTTGTGCTATATACATCTAAGTTAGCACCCAGAAACTTAATGCAAATCAGTGTCTTCTTTTCAGGTGGTGTATTTTCTCTTTTTCTGCTGATATTAAGGCTCACTTTATGTTAGCAGCAAAAGCATGATTGGCATTAGTGCCAATCCAAGCATACTGCTGCTGAACCCTGTTCTGTGTCACTGGCCATCACATGTTGAACATGTAAGTCTTCGAGAGTAATACTGTGCATTAAGGGGTCTGACTTTCATAAACACGATGACTGAGATCTTGCACCAGGAGCTGATTCCCAAAGCTCACCCTAAAGCCCAGCCATCTGCATCATGGGACAGTTCTGCAATGCCAATGAGTGGGGCACTGAAAGACAACACATTCAACCCCTTCCAGCAATGTTCAGTAGTGCATTGAGCAGAAGCCAGGACCTGTGGAGGGTTCTGTCACAACTCCTTGGCATACTGCTGATCACTAAGGGGAGCGGGCTATACTTCAGAACCCTGTTCTTCAGCACTGTGCAATTTGATGCAGATAGCTGGATTTTAAGGTCAGTTTCAGGTGCATTTACAATCAAGGCAATGGAACCATGATTGCAAATGTGAATAGGTAACAGTTATAAGGTCCTATGTCTAATTTATGACATTATAAGTGACTATCACTGCCACAGGATGCTGTTTATCACTGCCATTCAAGTTGACATCACTAAGCAAGGCAGAAGCAGAAATGCTTTATTCATACAAATAACTGTTTCCCACTATTTCATTAAATCTATTTCAGGTTTACAGTATGCTTTAGGGAACCAGGTTCTACCTAAAAACAGTGCTGTTCAGTTGATATAGAGAACATGCAGACATACAATTACCTTACTACTAAGCTGAAAAATGTCTCTGAAGCCACCTTGGGAATACTACATTGCATGACCAGTCATCTAGAAAAGGCACAGAAAGAAAAGTGCCATCGTGGGAGCTATCTGACAGGTGTTGCTTCATTGAAAGTCACATTAAAATAAATGGACTTTGCGCTCAGCCTTATATGGAGCTGGTAATTAACCATGTAGCATGGATGGGAAGGGGAACTAAAACTGCATTACAAAGTTTCATTTGTGTTGTTTCTGGAATGTGGGGCTGTGTGTCAGAATCCCAGTTCTAATTGCTTAATCCATTTCATAATCCAAAGTGGCACAAACTGTGTTTTTTAAAAACACAATATGTAACCCAATATTATTAAACTGGAAGCCAGATTAATATTTTTTTTAAAAAAAGCCCCTCTAAAATATTTTTATTTATTAAAGTCTTTCTAATGTCCCCTTTATTGTGGAGTCTCAGGGCAGCATACAATAAAATCACTTTAAATAGTTCAAAACAATTGAAATCAGTATTGTAAAGTTAAACAGACAAAAAAGCAGGTTAAATGATTTGACAAATTATGTTTTTCTTTTTTCATTTATTATTTGACATACACACACAGACACACAGACACACACACAAATTAATATGAGGCAGCATGACGTAGTGATTTCAGTGTTGGACTATGACTTTAGGGACTAGGATTTGATTCCCTGTTCAACCACGACAAGACATACACTCTTAGGCCCAGAAAACCCTGCGATCAGTTTTCTTAGGGTCTCCATACATCGGAAAAGACTCGAAGGCACACAGCAAAAACATCAGCAACAACAACAACAACAACAACACACATATGTATAGAGAGAGGCAATTTAAACACAATTAAAACATCTAAAGGCAAATGAAAATGTGCATATTTGCATATTTGCATATTATTTTTACTTTGCACCAGAATGAAACTCCCATTGACACCCAATGGACCTGTAAGGGGAAGATATTCCATAACTGGGCACCAAAACAAAATAAGCCCTCTCTGTACAAATTTTGTATATATACCCATAGCTTTAACTAAGTTGCAAGACCTCTCAAAATTTGACACTGGGGACTTCTAAGCTATAATAACACACTGTTCTGTTGAAGGAAAGATCTCTATGAATGTCTCTGTGTTGTGTGTTGGAGTAAAAAGGTGTAATTTGAACCAGCACCAAAAATGCTGTTGAAGTAGCAATTGATTTGGGTCATTTTCTGGCATCAGGCTAGTGCCAAGTATGATACAGTTGCACCTTTTCATAGACCCTGGCCTAAAACACTGGGAATCAATCTGGAAAACTGATGGGTGGAATCACAGTTCCAAATCTGCTTAATATGAGAATCAGGGTTTTCCTTTTCTTTTAAGGGAAATCTGAACAAACATTTGTTGGGAATGGTTAATTTCCAGACAGTTCTGCCAGGATGTTAGGGGTGAGGTCCATAGTTCACAGTGGGGGCCTCTCCATTAACTGGAAATGAGGGTGGTAAAAACTCTTCTTCAAATAATGAAATATGCTGTTGTAAACTGAAGCCTGCTGGTTCAGTTCTCAAAGATATGCTGTGTTCATTTCTATGGTACTTCCAATGGCAGAGAGCACTGAGCATCAGGGCACTGAGGAAATACATTATTTCCCACTATGGCTTGTCCTCATCAAGACCACAGGGACTGCAATGTTATCATTTGCATACCACCAGCAGGGGACCAGAGTTTGATGTGCTTTGGCCTTTACACCATCTTGTTAAGTCCAAAAGTCTTTTTAATTTAACCACCATGTTTCTTTTGATATTTTGGCTGACATCCTTCTTTTATCTTTCAAATACGCTTTGCAGCCATACAGTATGCAAAACGGTTCCTTTCAACAAAGTAGGGCATTTTGCAAATGTCCACTGCACTGACATTTTACTTTCACTGGGCACTCTCCAATGGGCAGCCATGCTCAGATGGCAAGGGCAAATGGCTTTGTATGTGCATTCCCATTATCTAAACTTCAATAACTCACACGTGTCGCATTCTAAAGGCATTTCAGCTACGGCATAATCAGAAGACTGACAAACATATTTTGAGGCTAATATTTGGTAACATTCTCTTCTTTCCTGAGGGGACACTATTGTTGTTGTAGGGTTTGTAGCCATATCATCCATTCTCCTGCTCAATATAGGATTTACAATGCTGGATGCAACTACGACTACCTTCCCTGAAAAAGCTCAGCAACCTCTGCTTATGGTGAACCTATAATTTCACCAGGTAATTGCTTCCACTGCCAAACAGCTCTTACTATAATAAAATAATAAAATAATAATATCTTTATTTATATCCTGACTCTCTGTCCATGACAACCGGGGTGGCTTACAAGTTAAAAAAATACAGTCCTATATCCCGGAATCTCACCCCCCGGCAAATGTTCCTCCCTGCAATTTTTGTATGTATGTATGTTTGTTTGGGATGGTCATGTGCTCCACTATCATGTGAGAAAAGTGCTATAAAAATGTATGGAACAGGACCAATAGTGCCGGAAAATAATTTGGTCTTTTAATTGCAGGTTTTGATTTCCTACCAATAACTGTGTGTAGAGTTGCACTTATAACCATGCTCAAGCACTTGCCTATCTAATAGGGGAAGTTCATACAGAATCTGTTATTTTGAGAGCCATGGCAGTTGATTCAGGATATCCACCCCAAGGAGAACCAATGTGGTATAATGGTTTGAATATTGGACTATGACACTGAAGACCAATGTTTGATTTTCCCCACTTGAGCCATGGAAACCCACTGGGGGACCTTGGGTGATTCATACACTCTCAGCATCAGAAAATCTCATGATAGATTCACTTCAGTCACAACTTGAAGGCATACAACAGCAGCAGCAGCAGCAACAACAACAACAAACCCCAGGGAAGAGTTATGTATAACTTCAGTGTTTTCATAACAAATAATGAATGATCTTATATTGATTCTAGGGAAAAATGATATTCTTTTGCTATTATTTTTTGATTCAGACCTACTAAACATATCAGATAACCACGAGAAGTGCCTGACACCATCATTCTGTTTTTCTTCTTCAGACCAGTACAGTGGAAAGCTCCATACAACCATTGCCAGAAGACAGAAGCTCATTTGTCTTGTGCAACATAGGTCACCAAGCTGTTTTTATTCATTGAACATTAGTTAAAATCATTGCATCCCATGTGAATGCCTGACTGTTTTGCTGAAGCACTTACAATGAAAAATTAAGGCATGTTCAGCTGAGGTGCACTGATTCTTTGTTACTGAGACAATATGTACAAGTAGGACTGCTTAACAAAATTAAGTAAAAAAAAAATCTTTTCACATTTGCATTGTTTGACCAATACAGTTGAATGCACAGCTGGGAGAGGGGAAGTAATGATAATTTATTTTGAGAAGCAAAGAAGGAAAGATAACTTCAAATCTTAGGGATCAGTAGTTCTCACCCATTTAATCAGTTTTGAACCAGTTCTTTCCTTGTAGGTAATTGTAAATAAATGCATATTTATTAATCTGACAAAAGTAGTAATAAGGGGCGGGATGAAAGCAAGAGTAAGGGGTGATTTCTTTTTCCCAAGGTTTTGTCTCTGTGATTGAAGCTAAAACAAATGTCTAAGTTAAAAGTTTTGTTTCACTGACAGACCTGAATATCTTTTTTTTTTGGGGGGGGGAATGTTTCCACCTCTTGATCCCCAGAGAGGAGGCTGCTGTTTTTGCCAAAAGAGAACTCACATGCTGTCTGGAGGGCATATGAGTAAACAAAGCAGCAGTCACACAATTCATGGGAAAGAAAACACAAAATGTTTGAAAACCTGGAACTTGGCAATGTGAGATCCATCTCCTCAACCAAAGGATCAGGATAGAAGGGCTGGAAAGTAAGATGCTCTGGGCCCCCACCTCTAAAACAGGGATATGACATCAGGGTAAAGGCAAATAAATTCAAAGCAAGCATATAAGTGCTCTGCTTTCCCTGGTCCTCCATTTTTTCCTCTTTCTTTCCCTCTATCCACCTCCCCCGCTCTCTTTTTTTCAGCAGAAATCAGCAGAAACCTCAAAATTTATCTCAGAAAAGCGTTGCGCCACTTACATAATTATATTACAGCTTCATGTCTTAAAAATTTATGCGATAATTATTTTTGTGAGGGTCTTTAAACTCCGCTGTCATAATTATCACCATAAACCAGCCAGTTCTGTGGCAATAATGAATGATGTTGCTATTTAATATTCCAGTTTAAATTCTCTTGCTTCCAAATTCCTAAATAAAGACGCTTCATCGGAAGAAGACCCTTTCTATCCCAAAACATTTTGAGAAGGGCTAAATTGAGATGAAAAGTGACAGCTTTGTTGTTGTTGTTGTTGTTGTTTTAAACATATGGTGACCCTACGTTGAACTTATTCTGGGGCTTTCTTGGCATGTCTTGGCACGTTTCTTCAGAAGGGGGTTCCATTGCCATCTTTTGAGGCTGAGAGAGTATGACTTGCCCAAGGTCATCCAGTGGGTTTTGTGGCCAAGCAGGGAATTAAACCCTGGTCTCCAGAGTCATAGTTCATCAGTAGGGAAAAGAGCATCATCCATACCTGGAGCAGAGAGTGAAGAAGTTTTCTTTTTTCACACTACATAATTTTAGTGCTATGATTCCACTTTAACTGCCATGGTAACATCCAATGGGATCCAAGGATTTACAGTTTATGGAGGGGCATTTAGCATTCTCAGTGACAGAACTCTAGTGTCTTGCCAGACTCCACACTCCAGAGTTCCATAGGATGTTCCCATGGCTCTTAAAAGGGAATCATGTTGCTATAATTGTGCAGTGTGAAAGGTCAAATGGAGAACAAAAATGTGAATTTATATCCTGCAAACTGGCAAATGTTATTACTAGAGCCTTTGGATGATTGTTTGAGAAGTAAATGAAACAAATACAGTAACGACTAACATTTAGAATATTAAGTGGAAGAAGACCACAAAATCATAACAAGAAGCAAAATCCAATTGAGAACATAAAATGATGCTGGCATTCTTTACTGCAAAGCTAGACAACTCTACTCCCCAGTTTCCTGGAACCTGTGTCCTTCTGGAAAGATCTCATAATTTAGCTCACCTTGATGGGAAAAGGATTTTTGTTTTTGTTTTGCAGGGTTTTAGCAAATCCTTGAAGTAACTGTGAGCAAAGTTCTTTCTTTCAGACAGCCTTTTACTATTTCAGTGGACAAAATGGATGCCCACTTCAAATAAAAATGTGTACATTTTTATCTTTAAAAAACAAAATCCTGAAGGCTAGTACAATCATATTTCAGTGGTATAATCCTTCTATCATATACACAAATATACCAGCTTAATGGTAACTGTTGGACTTTCTATTTGTCCTCTGCTTGTGCAAGAGAAAGCAATTTGCTCTGATGTTTTGGCTACTGTTTAACATCATCATTAAGTATATTTGTTTCCATGCTTAGGAATATTATTAAATAAGGTCACAGTAATGGTGGAAATTGTAATTAAATAAACCATGACATGTAGGGCCAGCACCACCATGAAGAAAGGTCCATGGATCTGTCTCGGGACTCTTCGAGACTGATCTGAAGAGCCAGTTGTTGTCACCTCCATGTTCATTTGATCCATTATTATTTGGGGGGGGGGACTCTTTTTAGTAATGTTAAAGATCTGGTCTAAGGACATTATCACACAAGGCTAAAAAGGAGAAGTTTAATTGGATAAATGCACCTCTGGCCAATACTCATCAGATGAAGTTGTGTCCATCGTACTGCCACCATGTTATTGTAGTGCACTTTTTAATTGATGGGCAAAACCATCAATGAGCTCCCAATCTTGCTATTGTAGCATCCCAGCTGAGTATCCCAGCTGAGCCATGTAAACCTGCTGGGTGGCCTTGGACAAGTCACACTCTTTCAGCCTCAGAGATGGCAATGTTAAACCCCCCTGAAGAAAAGTTCCAAGTATGGGTGGTACTTGCTGTTCTAAAGTAGGATAACTCCATGCTAGTCAGACTTTTAAAAAATTGCCACGTTTTATGGCAAAATTTATGGCAAAATGATAAAATAAAATAAAATAAAACAATTAAAACATTTTTAGTTGTTTTTGTCATAATTATGCAAACACAGCAAAATTAAAAATAAATAACCCAATAACCACAAAGTTAGCCTGCTTTGGAATAGTGAGAGGAGGGAAGGGGGAGAAGAATCAGATCCCTTTGTGGCACCTCATGGCTATAATGCCAGATTTGAAGTGAAGAAGCTTATCACACTGGTGGATGAGGTCCAAGCAATGCAGTCATATGAAAGAAGAGAAGTGTGATAACAAATGTTTTCAGAGTGATAAGTTTCTGTTTTATTTCATAAACTGATTACTGTGAGACACAGGGCTGGTTCAAAGTTCTTATATTTTTTAAGAACTGTGTGGTTTGCTTAAGTGGTCCTATAGTCAGAAGGGGGCATTTTCTTTTCTTTTGGTACAGGTACTTCGAAACTGATATAAAAGCCCTTGACTGTGTCCCTGGTCTTTCTGAGTTTATCCTGAGTTAAATAAACTGACCTGGGGAGCTGGTATGAAAATACCTTGACCATACTGGAAGCTGTGAGAAATTCCAGGATGAATGAAATGTGTATGGATCTCCAAAATAAAATTGCAAAAAAATAGGAGCAGAATCTGGGACTTTCCTTTCTTGGATGTGCCTTACAGTATTACAGTACAAAAGTGCCATTTCACTGATGCACTATAGCATTTTAACTTTATTTATTTATTTATTTATTTATTTATTTATTTATTGTAAAATCAAAAGAGAGAAAGGAAGAAAATGATACTAGTTTGTTCGCATATGTCTCCGTTTTTTTTAAAGGTTGGGATGGGACAATACATTGCAGCGGAATTGCCAGAAAATAATCTCGATCAACAGAAAGGTTGTCTGGATTTTAAAATGTATTTCTTCCTGTAACTCCTCATGTGAATGAGCTTGATGAAGGCAGAAACTGATGTATGAATGGTACTGCCTTTTAGCTCCCATCCCAAGGTCCCTGCATAAAACCTTGGCTCCTATAGGATACTGAGTAAGGGCCTGAATAGATGGGCAAAAAAAGCCTGCTTCCGCATGGCACCAGATTACATCATGTTGATGCCACATGCTCTGAAGCTGCCTGAAAGCTGGCTTCAAGATGCCCAGCTGTCCAGACACGGGCTGGCTTCTGGGAGCTCTGGGAGCATGGTGTTTACATGCTTCCAGAGCATCATGAAGCCAGCCTCTGGCTGCAGTGCGGGTAGCAAAACCAGATTGTTGCTGGCTGAAAAAGAAGTGGTTCTTTGCTGGCTGGCTGCAAGGTGGATTGGGGCCACGGCATGTGTTCATCATGGCCTCAATAAGTCTTCAGAAGGGGCAGCTTCAAGCCACTCCTTCTATCCCATCTGTTTCACCCCTAAGATGCACAGTCTGATCCATTGAGTCCAGACTCATAACTTTACACAAAACAACTAATGCCCATACATATTGAATGGCAGGGCAGTAAGGTTCTACTGATTCTTTGGATCAAAACCAGAACATGAGGTAATATGCATTCTCCTGAACCATAAGCACTAATGATTCTATCTAATAAAACCAACGTAACTGATTCCCCTTCACAACAACTTTCCCAGTTACTGGATATTTATTTTGCCCCTCCCCCTTCAATTCCCTCCTTGTCTCTTCCAGTTCTCACTTCCAGTTGTTGTTGTACCTTCAAGTCATTTCTGACTTATGGTGACCCTAAGATTAAGCTATCATGGGGTTTTCTTAGCATGTTTCTTCAGAGGAGGTGTGCCATTGCCATCTTCTGAGGCAGAAAGAGTGTGACTTGGCCGGGGTTAATCAGAACTTGAGTTTAGTATTAGGCAGCAATGTGCTTGGTTCTGAGAAAGGCAATAAGCAAGAGAGCATTCCTGTTTAAATCTTGTAAGACAAAGACAGACATCTGTAGAGGAGTTTACATATTGTGTAATTTATAACCAGAAAAGTTAAGGATGGCTAGATAATATGTATAGTATGTTCTAGGAAGAGATAATAGGTTACTATTCTCCAGACAGCACTAATTTGTTCCCAATTAGCAGAGAGTGGGTTGTTACTGAGTTAATAGCTCAGTGTGGTAACCAGAATACCGTTCCTCTGCTTGTGATCTAGCCACAGAGATCTGTTCTAATTGTATCATTAAAATATGCCTTTTGTCAGCTGTCTGCCCACACCGCACACTTTGGCTTTTTATTTTTAAAGGAAAGGAAAACAGGCTATCATTTAAGAGCACATACATTCCTCAGACATAACTTTCAGCCACAGAAGATGAAGCTACAGAAGAAAGTCAATGTAGCAGTTCTGGAGAAAAGAATATTTACTTGAAAGCAATTAATTCTCATAGTGCATTTAAGGAGTCTGGAATGTGACATGACAAGTATTAAAAACTGTACAAAGGTTCGTGAATGCTGGCTCTTAATTGACCTGAATATATCTTGTTTCCCACCCTCCAACTTCTAAACAGCATTTTTTTAATGACCTGATCTTTAAGAAGAAACTGGTTGCTGGTGCTTTTGTAAAACGGTTAATTGTTTCCTCATGACCCCAATCTTTCTGATGGTTGCACCGTATGGTGTGATTCACCACTGGCAATCAAGAGTAAAGGGAAGCTGAGAGTTGGAAAATGTGGTCTGCAGGCAGCAATAATAGCTGCTTGCATTCATTCTGTGTTCTTCCTCCCACCCCTTATCCTTCCTCTTAAAGTAAAAGTTGAGACATTCCTTCAAGTCCTTTTCCTTTCTTGCTAAGTTGTAGCTAAAAGGTCAGGAAATCAAAGAACTGTGGAGGTTAGCATCTCATAAAGGGAAATTGCCTCAAGAATGCTCAAATCTCAGGGGAAAGGTTCAGCCTCTTCCATGTGGGTGTGACTCCGTTCACTGCCCTATCCCCTGTACAGCATTTCATGCTCACATAAGTTCTATTTTTGTGATAATATCAGTTTCATTAGCTCCCATTAGAACAGCAGTCACTCATTTATTTATTTTAAAATTACAGCTCAGTTTTCTTTATGAAATAACCTCAAAGGCACTTACTGAATGTTCATAACGTATATAAAACCCAATAAAAACAGCTCAAACTACAATAAAAACAGTTCAGATTACTAAAATCAGTTTCATACAATAAAAGCAGGAGGAGGATACAGCAATTCCACAGTGAAAAAAAGCAGGAAGACAGAACCTATAACCTACACTAAAAGCCTGACAAAATAAATAGCAGCTTGCCTGAAGCAAAAGAGTAAAGGAACCCACCAAAGCACTCTAGGAAGAGAGATTCACAGGCTGCATGACATGAAAGAATAGAGAGAGAAAAATGACAATCTTTTTATTTAGTTTTATTTGTTAGAAATTTTATATCAACATTCATCAGGATATCTCTTCAAGGCTCACAAAAGCAAAGAATAAAATGCAATATTTTATAAACCACCAAAACACTTTTTTTTTAAAAAAAAAATAGAAACAATACAGTGCCACTTGGAGGCAGAGAGGTGAAGAAGAAAACAAAGAATACAGAGAAAGCCAAAACAGGACAGGCAGACACATCTCTGGCCTTGTAATGTCACAGTAATTTGGGGTGAATAATAATTAGAGTTGGCACCTACAGTTGTCCAGCGCTGCAGTCGTATGAGAGATAATATCATTAATGTTTGAAATGTAAGTGACAATCATGGATCTCTCAAGCAAAGTATTCAGTTGGCAAGACAGAAGCTGAACAACAACCAATCCCTCACCCACCCATTCACACACGGGGGTTGTTTGCACTGCAGAAATAATCCAGTTTGACCCCACTTTAATTGCTATGGCTCAATTCTGGGAATTGTAGTTTTGTGAGACATTTAACCTTCTGTGTCTTTAGGACCGCAATAAACTACAATTCCCAGAATTCCATAGCACTGAGCCATAGCAAATAACATGGTGCCAAACAGGATTATTTTTGCAGTGTGGATATCTTAGTCTTCTTTGTAATATATAAAAGTAGCCTTATTTACTACCATATATACTCAACTATACGTACGTCGACTTCATGTATAAGTTGAGGGATTGTTTTGGAGCCAAAATTATGGATTTTGATATGACTCGTGGATAAGTCAAGGATAAAACTTAGGGCCATGTAACAAAGGGTATAAAGGATGAACTTTACTGTCTTCATAGAGAAATGTCTTATTCAGATCCTTCTAAGCCTGATTCCTCTTGGCACTTCTTTGAGGAGAAGCACCAAAGAGGTGCTACTACTGCCATTTTCCTGCCCAAGCACTCAAAAAGGCTTCATGATGGAAAGAATAGAGAGATTTGGTGCTTCTTTTGGGTGCTCCCAGGATGAACTAAACTCTTACCTTTCACCACTACTCAGAGAAGAGTTGTGGGGGGAGTTCCGAGACAATTCACTTTTGTTGACTAGAAATGATATCATTTGATGCATGTGACATGTTTTTGCATGGTTTTCTGACTGAGTTGCAAGATGAATCTAGATGAAACCAGTTCCTTCTGCATTCTTTTGCAAGATATTTAAAAGTGAACTCATTCATTCATTCTGTGATTGTTTCTGTTTTCATTCCTCCTCTATTTATTAGCTGCATTTTTTCCCTCTTAGGAACTCAGGTCTTTTCTTACCACTGGATGATGGGTGTGTGGAAGAAGTAGGTAACCACACACTCTATGGGGGGGAAAAAGAGAAAGAAGTACATAGGCATACACATGGTGTTGGCTTCTCATACGTATCTGGTTGGGTACTCTGTTTAAAATACTGAATTAGACAGGTATTCTTAGGCTCCTTAATATGGGATAAAATATTCTTTGAGCCACATAAAAGAGTCAAAACAAGACAAGAATCTTTCCAGGCTTAACAGAATGAATTCTTTGTAGGCTATGGCAGGGAGGTATTGGTTTCAGTTATTTGTGCATTGTAAAATTTCATTTGTCACAACTTTAGGTAGTTTTGGCATGCAATTGGTGTAGGCATATTTAATT
>NC_056522.1:347662225-347685547 GCF_019175285.1 Sceloporus undulatus | reverse complement strand
TGTTGTTGTGTTCCTTCAGTGTTGTTTCTGACTTGAAGGTTGCCATTGGGTGACCTTGGGCAAGTCACATGCTCTCCGCCTCAGAGGAAGGCAATGACAAGCCTCCTCTGAACAAATCTTGTCAAGAAAACCCCAAGACATGGTCACCTTACAGTTGCCATAAGTTGTTTCCATCTTATCACAACTCCAAGGTGACCCTATCTTGTTTGTTTGTTTGTTTGTTTGTTGACCAGATTTGTTCAGAGGAGGTTGGCCATTGCCTTCCCCTGAAGCTGAGAGCAGGTAACTAGCCCAAGGTCACTCAATGTGTTTCATGGCCAAGCAGGAACCAAACCCTGGTCTCCAGAGTGTTGAGTCCAACACTCAAACAATTATGCCATGCTCATATTTGACATCTATACCTATATCAAAAAATGCAGTGGAGCCAGTGCAATATGAGCTCAGGCCCAACAAGACTGAAGGACAAGAGACAAAACCTCCATTTGGAATTTGTGTGTGTGTGTATGCACCTGCAAGTCACTTGTTGACATATGACAGTTCCATGAATTTTATAGGGTTGTCTTAGGTGAGGTATACTCAGAGGTAGCTTGGCCAGTTTCTTCCTATAAAACATAGCCCACAGTACCTGGCATTTGTTGGCAATCTCCCATTGTTACCCATCTCTTCAACTTCCTCTTTTTTCATATTTAGCTAATACCAAAAGGGATGCTTGATGCATGTAGCTGCGATGGCACCCTCAGTGTGGGAAAACAGCCATGCCATATAAGGAGATTCGAGACCATATTTGGGGATCTGGGAGGTTCAGCACGGGGGCGCACAAAAGAACGTAGTCAAAGATAGATTGCTCATGATCAAAGTATGCATTATTATTATTATTATTCTGCTTAATTACTCAGAATCCAAGTGGATTACAACAAATAATCCCTTGATTGATAGAACTGATTGTGAGTAATAGGCTCCGTGTTTACAAATGAAGAGAAATCTGTCTGGGGGTTATACGCCTTTCTCCAAGGACATTTGCTTTGATTTTCTGGATGTTTCCCACTTCCCTTCCTATTCTTGAGAAGGGAAACTTCACTTTAATTCTGAATTCTGCCCTGGGATAGTTTTGCACTATAAACATACCTGCTTGGGCACCACCAATTCACTCTTGCTTAAGATCAGTTAAATCCTTTTTGTCTGTATTTCAGTTGACTTCTCAGCTGGCTGGCCATGCCATTGCCAGCTTGCTGAGCCATTTTACTTCATGGTTTCCACCAATTGGAGCCCTGTTTCAGGAGTTGGTATAGTATTTCCCTCTGCAACCTTTCAAAATTGCTGTCTGCTACCGCCTTCTATATCATTAGTTCTTGGATGAATGCACGCGAGAGCTTATTTGTGTTAATGATGACTTCTGTGTGATTAATAAATAAAAGTAAAGTGAACTTTGCTGTTGTTAGAACTGTTAGACACAGGCTTCATCCCTCTTTGAGTTGCACCAGCCCTCTCAGCTTCTTTTAATTGAGCTAATAAAATTCCCTATTGGATATTAATTGTGGGTGCCTTCCCAGGACCCTTGCATTTTGGGCAACACCATCCAAGTACAGTGCACTCACATAGACTTGCCATCTGCAGATTTAAGCTTGTGCAGACGGCAAGCCCAGCTGTTAAAATGTCATGCGTTGAGGTCCTACATTTTTTGACATCCGCAGGGGGATCTGGAAGTGATCCTCCACATATACCAAGGGCACCACTGTACTAAACAGGGTTGATCCTACTTAGCTTCCAAAACCAAACAGGATCTGGTGCCTTTAGGGTATTTGGTCCTGAGCAAGGGGATTTTCCATATAAAATAGCCTCTAGTCTATGTCTTTGTGACAGGAAACCTCTGGTCCTACAGCCTACATTGTTATAGGATTATGATTCCATATTAAGTGATAGTCATGTTACCGGTTTAGGTTAATTTTCAAACTTCTCATCTCATTTAAAAAGTTTATTAATGAAATTTCCCAGTTTGAGAGATACACATTTATCTTTTTTGTTCACTTTTTCATACTCCACAATTAAAGCCCTGTGATGTCACTTTACCTGCCATGGCCATATCTTATGGAATCCTTGGGTTTGTGGTTTGATGAAGTACTAGAACTCTCTGGCTGAAAATTCTAAATATCCCTCCTTAAACTCCAAATCCCAGGCCTCCACAGGCTGTTGCCATGAAAGTTACAATGGAACTATAGTACAAAAACTATATCATGTAACTTTAATGGATGAAGTGATTTACTTATGCATGGCTATTTTTCCATCTGTTTGTCTAATGGATATTATATTTCTCGCTCTTATTTTTTAAAAATGCCCCACAAAACAATGTTATTTACCTCTGTGGGATGCAGGTGGAAAGGTTTATTTTGGGAATTTTGCTCTTGAGTTATTCTGTTCCATTTTCATACTGAGTTACACATGCTGTTCCCAAATGATTGTAAGCCTTGAACAGGCTTCATTATCCCTGTTCTTGATCTACGTCAGTTTGAGTGAGAACAATTATGTACCTTGCAAAAGAAAGAAATCTTGACACCAATTCATAGGACAACCTGCAATTAGCCTAATCAATTTTGAATCAAAATAATCACTTTCATTAAAAACGAAGTGTAGTTTTTAACATTACAGTGTAATATTACATTGCATTAAACTTAACTTTACATTTAAAATGTAATTAATTACATTTAAGTTAATTGATTTATATTAAAATATAATTAATTAGACATTGAATTAATAACAACTCTTTTCCTTTGCATTTATGAAGTTTTGCTAAAGGCTTTTCCTGTTTCGTAGGTGCGGTACACACCGCCTGCAAAAGGTGGGCTCTCTTTGCAGCACAGCGTTATCGCAGCAACCAAATGGTGCGGTACCACTATGCAGCAAAAAAAGGAGTGCTCAGAAGCAGCTCCTGTTTGCTGCACAGCTGTGATGCCACAAGCACCGTAGGATGGCACAGTGACATCACAGGTGTGCTGCGCCATTTGGATGCAGTGCATGTGTGATATCACCGATGCGTGCAATGTATGGGCAGGGCCATGCAATCATGGTGGCCCCCACATGTACTAGGGCTCAGTAGCATGCAGTTGGTGTGCGCTACCGTGCCCTAGTTTTGGCCCCAGGCCAATGCAAAGTGCCGGTGTGTATCAGGCCCTAGTCTCCTAAATGCCACTACATTGCAGCAGTTAAGGCCTATACTCTTAACAGATACCTTACCTAAGCAATATAGGGGCTCAACAGACCGACGAAAAGTGCTGGACCGTATGCAAGGTGAAGGCTGAGCATCCCCACGCTCCAAGCCCTTACTGCACCACCCAGCCGCCATTATGGTGCACACCCATCCACATGGCATGCGCCATGATGATGCACACTGGGCACAGCACCCAAACGGCGCTGGACGGAAGGTGTGTCATGATGCCACACCATGGCGCTTATGACACCCCTTCCAGGAAGCTGCTTAGAGCAGCTTCTTTTTGCTCCCTAGAGGGAGCAGATCAGTGCTGCTGCATGTGGTTGCTGTGGCACCGATCTGGGGGATAAAGGGCCGGCATTCAGTCACCCATCTGGACAGACCCATAGTTGTGTGGTATCTTGTGCTATGGTTATTTCCAACTCTCCTCTTGCCCAGGTGCTGAACAGGGCTGAGTAGTGAGCCTAAAGCTGTCTCCAGATGAAGGGGAAAAGTTTCTGGAATTCTCAAGCATTTCTTTCTTTTATTATTATTAAGAAATTTAATAAAATTTTACAAAAGGAAATAAAAAAGAATGATTAAAATCATGCAGACTCTTAGAATTATAAAACAATGGTATAAAAACTTTCACAACATGCAAAAACATCTGTTATTAAAGTTTTATACAATACAATTTATTTAAAATAAATTGGACCATAAAAGCCAATGGTTAAATGGGGAAGAAAGGGATATAATATTCATATTAATATAATCTATAAAAGGGAGTCATTTTTCCTGAAAAGATTTTTGGTTTTGTTGTTTTGAATTACATTTCATATTATCTGTTAGTTTCTTCATAAGCCATTCTAATTCTTTTTATTTGAGGCTAGTTCTTTTCAGAAATGGAGGCAATAAACTCACCAGTGGGTGAAAAGAATGTCAGATTTATTAAATAGCAGGCATTTTGGACATTAAATACAGTAAAATCTCTCCCTAGAGCCAATGTGGTGTAGTGGTTTGAGTGCTGGACTCTGAGAGATCAAGGTATGAATACCCGCTTAGCCACGGAAACCCACTGGATGACATAGGGCATGTCACACTCACACAACCTAAGATGAAGGCAATGGCAAATCCCTCTGAAAAAATCATGCCTAGAAAACTCAAAGATAGTCTGCCTTAAGTCAGAAATTATTTGAAGGCATGCAACAACAACAGCAACACAACAACAACAATACAATACAATACAAACAAACCTCTACCTAAAGCAAGCCTTCCTCCAAGCAACTTATGTCTCCAATTATCTGTTGGGAACCTAGAGAAGAAACAACAGAGACACCCTATGTCAATGATCTGTAGCACCTTGCTGGGTTTTCTAGTGTACTCTGAGCTCTCTCAGGTCACTTCTGTTATAAGGAATGTCCCTATTTGAGGGCTGGAAAGTTGGAACAAACAACATGCAAAAGCAGCAACAACAGCAACAACACCTTAATTGGGAGGGGGGCTTTATAAAGACAGAAATGTGTTCATCATGCAATTTATGGATGTGGACAACATGCCCATTTTTCCCTCCAGAGAAACACACAGCTAAGTTAACTGAAATCAATACTTTAGCTTGATATTTAGACAGAACACAAACTTTTAAATAGCTCTTTCCTGATTGTTAATCTTCCATTTCATGCATTTTAACTGCCCCTTATCACTACTGGCAAGACTAGAATCCATGCATGGTGTATGCATCTTGTGCATTCCCATCTCTATATACCAGAATGCTGCTTCTATACTGAAACAGCAGGCAAGGCATTTTTGTACTGCACACTTGTCTCATATGAAATGCTCAAAGGAAAAAAAATGCTAAATTGTTTCTACCACCCTTGGAATCTATATGTAGCATTAACTTCACTACAGATCACATGGAGCTAGAATATAATGCATATTATTGATCTTGAATTTTTTCCAGGTTGTTTCCTAGCTCCTAGCCTTGATCTTAAGTTAAGATGGATGTTAGGCATTATTATCTAGCAAAAAGGGTAGAAAATCAATTTTATCTCCTGGTGGTTTATCCACTCATCTTCCCCAAGCCCAGGCAGGGCAGGCTGTACCAACTGTTTGCATAAACTGATGTTATGACAAATTTTGCCAGGGGAATACATTACTAAATGTTCCTTGATGTGCATAAACTCAGCTTTCTGATTAAATAAAGGTACAAACAGAGGAAGGTGACCAATCGCCTCTCTTATTTGAGCACAATGAATTCAGAAACGATTACTCCTTCAGTGGGTGTTTAGCAGTACTGAGATCCAAGGAATTATGGGAAGTTGTAGTAAAGATATTTTATCTGAGACTGGTGAAGATAACAGGTGATGAGAAACAGTAGACTGACTTTGTCTTTCATTAACATTTAAAAAGTGAATGGCTTAGAATGGCTTTAAATCTAGCATTCCCTTCACTTAAGCGCAATAGTAGAAGAAAACGGAGAAAAATATTATGTGCATTTCCAAGTATTTCAAGAATGCTAGATGCCATTTGGCAGTTGGGTAGTATAAGTAAGTGAGTTAGGGAGCTGGATATGTTAAGTTTACAGAAGGGGAGAGTGAGAGGTGAGATGACATCTATCTTTAATTATTGAAAGTAATGCCATGTAGAAGATGGAGCTAATTTGTTTTCTGTAGCTCCAGAGACTAGAATACAAACCAGTGGTTTCAGATTACAAGAAAAGAGGTTCCATCTAAACACTATGAAGAACTTCTTTACTGTAAGAATTGTTCAATAGTAGAGTGGAGTGCCATAGAAGGTGGGGGTTTTTCGATTTTGAAGGACTTTAGAATTGACATCTTTTAGAATTGCTTTAGTTGTATTCTTATGCATGGCAAGGGGTTGAACTAGACAGTCCTGGTGGACCCTTCCATTTCTAAGATTCTATGATTCTGTGAATGGATGAATATCTGTAAAGAAAGCAATGTGCTCCCCCTTCCTTTTTTTTTTTTTTTACAATAAACAAGATCACACAGAATGACCCTCCTTTATTTTTGGCTAGAGTTTATACAATTTTTCATGTTATTTTTCAAATAACTCAAAGCTTATTTGTTGAATGAAAAAGCTTATTGTAATGTACTGTAAATAAACATAACAAGACTCACTTATTTCAGTGATTTTTACCAATATGTCAGGGTATCCATGAAAATTATTCAAAAATGATATGACTTATACAGGACCAGTACTGAAGCAATTTAAAACCAGGAAGGAGGGGCAGTGGTTCTAATGCAATCATACACCTGGGAAAATAGTAATTTAGATGTGAAGCTGAAGTACAGCACTTTAGAGTCTTTACTGTAAAAACAGCACTACCTTGACATTCAGTAGAGAATGAAATTCTTCCTTCTTGTCATAGAGCCAACTCACCAAGAAAAATGAAGTGATAATCCTTGGTAGCATATAGCTTCTCATTCGAGTGGCTGGGTCAGGATGTTCTTGCTGCCTGGTACATGTAAATGAATTAGATTTTTGAGCACAGTAATGATTAACTCAGATGTTAACCTTTTCCTACCAACTTTCCCCTCACTGACTGTTATTTCCAAAAGAAAAGAAAAAGAAAAAAAAAGATCATAACCTGGTTCCAAAGCTTCTAACAATGTGTGTGTGGGGGAGAGAGAGACAGAGACAGAGACAGGAAAAGCAAGAGAAAGTGTTTAGGATTAGGGCAATAGGCAATGCCTTGCTCTATACACAATCATTACAACACTGTTGGAGTAAGCTCCCATATGTGTACATGTGGAAGGTTCATTCCCAACCCTTCAAAGGCAGGGGTCCTGACCTCTATGTAGAGAGCAACATCAGAGGCAATTGTAAACACATGGATAGTGGAGACTGATGCCACAATTCTGTCCCCCTCCTCATGTTCATCAGAACATCTGAGAGTGGCTTTAGGTATGTGACCTCGAGATAAATTGTAAATTACCAAATAGCACCTAACGTGTCCCAGTTGGACAATAATAATTAAATAAAGCATCTGTGAGTCTAGAGAAATTAATTTCAGATCCTGGAAAGTTAACCTTGGCTTGTTTTGCAATTTCATATTCTTGTGAGTGCAGCTCACGATAAGCAGCATAAGAGAAATCAAGATGGGATGAATAGGACCACATCTCTATCACAAAGCAGGAAGGAAATACGAAATCAGAAAAGCCACTAGATTAGATTTACACATCACTGTGGACACACACACACACACGGAAGATTTATTCACAGGTTTTTGTTCAGTATTTTGTGAGAGTTTCAGGTTTTTTGGAAAGTATTTTCTTTTTTCATGTATACAGATAATGGCTTTCCCCAGGGTTTTCTATTGGTATGGAAAACAATTATTTCTTTTCTTATGTTCTTACATGAAAGTGAAACATCAAGGCATAAAATGATACCTATGCAATCAAATGCTTTGTAAATCCTTACTTTTGGATTTGAGTTTGGGTGGGAGAAAATCAGAAGCATAGGAAACTACTTTACACAGAGTTGGAAAACTGATCCCTATAACAGTACTATCAGCACTGACAGACACCTCAGGCTAGAAATCCAAAGAGACCCGAAACATAAGAAAAAGGGAATGGCAGAAGGGAAGTGGATTAAGGGGCTATGCACACTGGGAGGAAAGGCCATCCTGAGGGTGGAGTTGGGGAATAACATCCATATGACGCACGCCCCAGCTCTGCACCCAGGGTAGTGTGATGTCGCATGTTGCACTTTCCAAATCTCCCTGCATCATTCACATAGATGTTTATCACACTATGCTCTTAAAGAGGTACTATTCCAGTGTGACTCCTCTAGCAGCCTCCTGTTGCATGCTGGGATTGGCAGTTTTAAGGAGCTGAACTTCTCTGCCTGAGAATTCTAAATACCCCTCCTTAAAACTGCCAATCCCAGCATGCAACAGGAGGCAGCTAGAGGAGTCACACTGGAATAGTACCTCTTTAAGAGCTCGTCTGATAAACACCATAGTTATCTAGACACCCTGGTCTTAAGCAACATCTTCCCTCCTGCCTTTGTCCCTCAACAACTATAGTTACAAGGGAACTTGTCACCTCATCACCATATCCATAAGTTTTGCATTTTCATGGCTGTTCATACAGTCTAATTATTAAGGTTCTTTCTGGGTATCAGTTCACTCCATGCATCTGAGGAAGTAGACCTAATGTGCAAAGCTAGTGCTACAACTTCTTTTATATATTTATGGGTTATACAGACCTCTGGCAGGTCATTCCATACTTTTGGAGAGGCTGCTGAAAAGGTCCTCTGGGAAACTGCAGCCAGCCTGGTCTTTTTCGACTGTAGTAAATTTTTCCCAGAGGCCCTGAATGTGCAGGGTGGATTATAGAGAAGGAGGCGCTCCCGCAAGTAAGCTGGACCCAAGCCATGTAGGGCTTTAAATGTAATAACCAATACCTTGTACTGCACCATATAATTTATGTTAGCATTGTGAAAAGTTACATTCCACCCCACTGGTGGTGGAGTGGTTAAATGTCTGTACTGCAGCCACTCACTCAAAACCATAAGGTTGCAAGTTCAATACTAGCCAGGGCTCAAGCTTGACTCAGGTCACTAAAATTAATACCCAGCTTGTTGGGGGCAATTAGTTTACAGTTATAAGCCACTTAGAGACTGCTTAGATCAGTATGAAGTGGTATATAAATGAAGCTACTATTGCTATTGCTATTGCACTTGTTTGGGAATTTAGTAGCAATTCTTGTCCCATTCTCAAAGAAGCTGAGACTAGTGTTCATGTTCTTCCAGTTTCATTTGAGCCTTACAACAATCCTGTGAAATGAAACAATCCAAAGAATAATGACTTGACCAAACTAGCCAGTGAGCTTCATGAATGAAAGGGATTTGAACCCAATTTTCTTCTGAAGGAGATCCGGCATTCTATCCACTACATCAGTGCTCCTTAAAGTGGTGGTAACTGGACCTGTGCTGGTCCCTAGGCCACTGGCTTCCAGTCACTGTCAGGTTTTTAAGAAAGAAAGAAACAGTTACAATCAAATACAGTGCCAGTCCCTGCCATATTGGGGAAACAATATGGCTGGTGTGTCAAAGGTCTGAGTCCATAGTTTTCTGTGGGTGTTCTGGTCTTTGTGGCTGCTATTCCTGACATTTCACCTGCATCTGTGGCTGGCATCTTCAGAAAATGGTGGCATGGAAGTATATATATACTTGTGTGATCCTTGGTTGGAAAAAGTGGTTTAGATGTTACTCTCTATTTTAGTCTGTTGTTCAATGGCAAGCCCTCAGGATGGGAGGATATGTGAGATGGGTGTTTATATGTATGTATTAGGAGTATGTTATGAATAATTGTTTTATAGTTTTATTTTAACATGTTTTATACACACACACACACACTATATATATATATATATATATATATATATATATATATATATATATTCTGTTGCCTAATGGCCTGTTGGCTCAAATAAAGGTATGTTCATGTTCATTGACTGCATGGGTGCCTATTCTACTTCAGCTGATATGATAGCATGTAACAGCCTTTCCACAGAGCACCTGCTGGTGAGGAAGCAGTGGCAAAGGCTCCATGGACAAGCCATCACCATTCCCTGTGATGCTCAGTGCAGAAAAGGGGGATGGTGCAGTTCCTGGCAAGTGAACAACTGGCTTGCCCTGAATCAGGTCTGATCCAGTTGCTCCACTTTTGCTTACTCCTAAGAAAACTCAGATTAACAGGGAAAACCCACCACATTCCCAAGGAGTCAGCCATATGTAGATAGCAGCAGCTTCAGAGGGAGGGTTTTTTTCTTCTTCAAGTGTAGACAGACTCTTAGGCGGGGTACAGACCGCCGCCGCCATTTGCTCCGCGCGGGAGCCGCAGCAGCCAAACCGCGCGACTCTCGCGCGGAGCAAAAAAGAAGCTCCATTTCGGGGCTTCTTTTGGGGCCGCTTCGCGACGTAGCGAGGCGCCAGGGGCGCGCTCGCTACGTCAGCAGCAGCGCGACGCGTCTGGACGCTATGCGTCCGATGCGTAAAGATGGCGGCGCCCATGTAGAAAGGGCGCCGCCATCTTGTACGGACGGAGTCCGTAATAGGACATGGGGCGTCTAAAAGAGACGCCCCTTTTTTAAAATGGGACGTCCGGAGGACGTCCCAAATGACCGTCTGGAAAGCCCCTTAGTATCTTTTCATGCACTTTCACATTATGCACATGTCTGACTGGAAGCTCAGTGGCTGCTTCTGGACAGTAGAATTCCCTCCCATGGGAAGCTCAGTTGACCCCCCTCTCTATTCTCTTTTCATTGGCCAAAAAAAAGCCTCTAAACAACAACAACCACCCCATAGCTTTTAATTGCTGGTGTTAGAAGAATTTGTTAATGGGGTCTTCTGTATTTTAATAAGTTCTATGCTTTGAGTGGATTTTTTAAACTTTTTTTTACTGTTGTAATTGGATTGCCTATTTATTTATTTATTTGGAAAAAAATCCCACTTATTTGTATATTGTTTTAATTCATATTGTAAGCTTCCATAGGCACCATAAAGGTAGAAAGATGGCTTAATTAATTAATTAATTAATTAATTAACATCTTTCAAGTGGTTGGCATACTACTTTGCAGAAGGAAGTAATTAAGAAGCAATGACATGAATAAGGAACCTGAAGTAATGAAATTCCATGACAAAATGTAAGTTATAGTTTCTCTTGGTTCTAAACTTAACGAATCCTTCTATCACCACTGATGCTATTGCTATTATTTATGCTCATGGCAGCATTTGACAATGCCATAGACCTCAGTAAACCAGATACTAGTTTCTCAGGTTTCAGTGCAGTGAGATTCAAACTCTTTCAGTTTTTGTGGGCATTTCAATAAGTTCCTTTGCCCAGAGCTGCATCCCAAGTCTGTGGTGGGAAATTTCAAAATTTACCCCTAGGCATCGTGTATTTCTAGTGTTGGCAACTCTTTTGGAGTTTTTATTTTCAGTATTTTGTGTGTGCGTGTGTGTGCATGTGAGCCATTATCTGTCAGGAATGACTGGGTTGACTGAGATGTCACATAATCAAGGAAATAAAAAGATCATGAAATCATTCCACAACTGAGTTTAAGGGAATTAATCTACATGAAAAATTAATATTCTAGAAGAGGAGGTCTATACCTCTGTCTGGCAGAGAGTTATAAACAGTTGCAGTTTCTCAGAAGCTCACTAATTAGGAATCTGTATTTAATGAAGTAGCCCATTTGTTCACCCAGTCCTGTATTATCATCTTTGGCAGAGTAGTTCAGATTTTCTGGTAGAAGTCTTTTCAACTCTTGCTGTGTTGGGATCCATTTAACCAGAGATGCTAAAAGACTGAACCTGGGACTTTATGTAAAACATGTCCTCTACCACTGATACAGCTCTTCTTACATGGTGAAATAAAATCTGCTCTATGAAATGCACCTTAACATGTATGACTTATTACATTTCCAAATCATCTAGATAACATTAAGGAGTTATCCAGTAACAGAAAAGTGTAACACATCAGTCCAAAGAAGCCATGCACCTCTCTGTCTGTCTGTGTCTGTAGTATAAAACAGGGAGAAATCCTAACCCAAATTCAAGCCTATGTCAGACCATATCTCTTGGTTCCTCTTTATTTACTTACACAGCTCTTGTTTACTTGCACACAAGGGTGGCTGAGGAATCTTACGCACACATTTTCTTCCTGACAATGCAGTCCTTCACTATTCAGGTTGGCCAGGAAAACAAGGCAGTTTTCAGGCAATTAGACCCCTGAGGACAATTAGTGGGGTTCCTAAAATTCAGCACAGGTGGGTTCCCCTCCACATTAAATAACAAAATGGCTCACAGAAGTTCCTCTGTATCACAGGTCACTGCAGATAGGTTCCACTTTTATTCCAATTCAGAGGTTGGTTAGCAGATGTCTTTGGACAATTAAGACACTTTTAAGCTTCCTTGATTTTGACGGAGAGTTCAGCATAGGACCTTCAAAGTCATTCCATTTTATTTTTCCCCTTTCAGAACACACTGAAAGAATTAAGAGGAAGACATGCCTTCAAATCTCATGCATCCCTTTCATTAGATAATAATACTGAAAACTGACCATAGTGAAGAAGCAATTTGCCTATCAACTTTAGTCTCTGAATTACAGTACCAAGCTGGTTTTCCACTGACAACAGAGCTAACTCGAGATATTTTGCTCTATGATGAGCACCAAATGACAACCACTATCCCTGTCAGGATTCTGCCAAATCCTGTCATAAGTAATAGTTTGTTGCTGTATTTTTCATATTGATAATGCATATAATGTGTACAAGTATATTTAGGCATCTTAAAAATAATGGCACATAAGGATGGCATATAATAGAAACTTGGTAGTTCAGCTGATGGGAGTTGTAGTGTTTGTTCGGGGGGAAAATAATTGCTTGGGTAAAGAATGTACAGAGGTCTGTGGGAGAAACCTGGTACAAATTCCATCAGGGTCAGTCTCATGGGAAAACTGCAAAGGCCTAAAGTGAAAGTATATGAGCGGAGTGGGCAATCTAGTAGAAGGCAGTAGTAGTTTGACTTATTAACAGAACAAGGAAAAGCTCACCAAGTTACAAGAGATTGTTCTGTGCCTCTGTTAAGAAATTATATTAGTTCTGTTTGCAGAAGTCATACTGTTAAGATCTGTAGTTACTGAAATAAGGCTTTGCCATTGAAATACAGAGGACTGATTTACTGAACTCATAGAAGTGAGTGGTTCTGACAATCCCTTAAATTCAAAATGCATGTGAAGTATCCACAACCAGGCAATTATTTTGGAACATGAGGCAGAACATCCCACAAACACCACTCCACTTCCCATAGTAGCTAATGGCTTCCATGCCAATAGGGTGTTGGGTTTGTTCTGAATTTTAGTGTGAACTTTAAAGGAACTATCTAAGGCATTGACTCTATGGGTAGGGTTGCCATAACCCCCCTGGGGACGTGACAAACCCGATTTTTGGCCCCTTGGCACGGTCACGGCACGATTTGGCTCTTTGGCCCGGGTTGAGGTGGTTGCCGCCGCTGCCGCCGCCGCAACAACCGCGGCTGTTCTGCAGCCGCCACCGCCATTGCTGCTGCGGCTGCTGCTGCAGCCTTTTTGCCGCCTGCCTGGCTTTGCCCTGGCCCTGCGTGCTCTTGCAGGAGCTCCTGCCCTTCAGGGTGGCTGGCCAATGGCTGGACAGCCCTCCCCTGCTGCAGGAGCCTGTGACTGCTAGCAGGAGGCAGGGCTGTTCCAGCTCCACTCTCCCCATTGGCCAGCCAGCCTCAAGAGGAGGAGTGTCTCCTCTTTGGTCCCTCGCGTGGGCCAAGGGCAGAAAAGAGCCTTGCCTGCAAGGTATCTCTCGTCCTTCTCCTTCCCCTATTTTTTCTTCTCTTCTTCTTCTTTTTCCTCCTCCTCCTCCTCTTTGTTTTCTTCCCTGCCTTCTCTTCTTTCTGTTCCCCTCCTCTTCTTCTTTTTCTTCCCCTTTTTTCTTTACTTCCCCTCTTCCTCCTCCTCCTCTTCTTTTTATATTGTTCCCTATTCTTCTTTCTCCTCCTTTTCTTCTTTCTCCTTCCCTTTCCTTTTTCTCCTCCTCCCCCCTTCCTCCTCGGCTGTTGCTTGGGGGACACTGTCTCCCAGGCCCCAGGGAGGCCTTGGAAGCGGCGTCCTCCAACCTTCCCTGGGGCTCGGGGGACATTGTCTCCCAGGCCCCAGGGAGGCCTTGGACAAGGTTTTAAAATATAGGACCTTGTTTTTTTAATTTCCTGGCAAGGAAATTTAAAAAAAAAGTCCTACATTTTAAAACCATGTCCTACATTTCCCCGGTTTGGAGGCCCTCAGCGATGGCAACCCTATCTATGGGGGTAGTGTTCAGCACCTTTAATAGTTACCTTGAAATTCACACTAAAATCCAGAGTGGACTCATCACCTCACTGAAATGGAAGGCATAGGCTAACTTACCTCTAGCTGTAAAAATATATCTACTGCCAATTAAAGAACTAACAGTTTACTGCCATTTCATAACTGCTGCCTGAAGCAATTATCTCATCTCTGCCCAATGGTACAGTCATCCTTGACTGAGAACTGAGGGATAAGGAGGAGAACATCAAGTGTCATGAAAATGTGCAATATGGCTATTCTGCTGATTTCAGCTATATGCTACATCTGAGCTGCATTTTTGGTGAACTGCTGAAAATTGTTTTCTGAGGCTGTCTACAGGGAGCACACAACTCCCTTGTTGTATCAGGTCTAATGGCTGCCGGTCTGTTTCCAGGCCCAATTCAAAGTGTTGGTGATGACCTATAAAGTTCTATATGTCTTGGTTCCCAGTTATTTGAAGGGCCATACATCTCTTTATGAGACCCAGCATAGTGTAGTGGTTTGATGGTAGGACTAGGACTGGAAATTGGGGTTCACTTCCCATGCTTGGCCATGGAAACCCACTGGGAGACCTTGGGTGAGTCACAGAAAATGCCTTTATATGTTTGCCTTCAGGTCACAATAAGTCAGAAATGATTTGAGGGTGCAGAACAACAACAGTCTCCCTTTATACACCCATTAGAGATCTCTTTTCAAACAGCTCTTCTTTTTGTCCCACCATCTTTTCTGGATTCTTTTGGAGGGGGGGGGGGAGAAAAGGAAAGGGATTTCTCAGTGGTTGCTCCCAGACTTTGGAACTCCCTCCCTAAGGATACCAGAATGAGTCAGCTCTTGCTCTCTTTCCACAGGCAAGTTAAAACATTGTAATGCCACCAGACATTCAGAAACTGACTGGGAAACTGACTGTTATGCAATGCTGTGGTTGTGACTATATATAATCTTTTAATTAACTTTAATGTTTTAAGCTTCATAAATAGTTTAATCTATTATTTTATCTTTTTAATAATCTTATTGCTGCTGGAAACAAGGTAATTAAATCAGAAAACAACAATCCTGTGAGGGAGGAGATTTCTCTACCCCAGACCTGCCAAGGTGGAATAATTCCTGGCCATAAAACCCCTGATTTCATTCAATTTCTAGATGTAACTTCTTTCCCTGTGTAGTTTATCCACCTGGTACCTTGTTTCTCTTCTCCTTTGCCCAACTTGCTGAGAGCTACTTTCCCCTTCCTCTCCCAAGAGGAAAGAAGCCAAAAAAATCTATGACATCTACAAGGTGCAACAGTAAGCATTCTCCTAGAGTGGGATTGGTTTTATGTGGAATACTCTGTGAAGATGGGAAATCTCTGTAGGCATGATTGGGCTCATGGCCACAGGTTGCTCTCCCTTCCTTCTATAGCATCACATCAATATATCATTGCATGTCAGAGCCATTTTTTTTAAAAAAATTAAATACTTTTGACATTCATACCTAATTTAAAGACCCATTTAATTGTTCATAACACTAGTCTCTTGTGTGTAGAACCACTAAGCTGACAGAAATATAGGTTCTCTTGGTGTTACTGTCCTTACAAAGAAGGCCACTTAAGAGCTAGCACTTCATTAATGGTTAAACTGGAGAGATGCCTGAGGATTTACAGTCTTGGATGTGGATGGACTTTGCTTTGAATCAGCTCCTACTGGATAGTGTATTTGCATTTCTGCTGCTACAGTCAAGGTTTAAGCACAGATTATGAGCTAATTTTTGCTACCTTTCTGGGAACTCCAGAGGAACCATCACATGTGATGAGAAATAGTTCTCTTTCTCCTCAGACTCTGGAGTTACCTTTAATTCTACTTTAACCTATTTACTGTGTATAATTACTTTTCTCCTTTTCAGAACTGATCTGAATCAGGATAGCAGATCTGCCTTTCCCCCTTGTTGTATCAAAAGGGAATTTGATCAAGTGCAGTTTACAAGGTAGAGAAAAGCTCTGTCAATCCAATCTGTACTACAAGTATGAGAAAATTGGAGGAGCCTGCTCCTCCATAATATATTGCAATTTCTCAAGTTTTAGGAAGTGAAACAACAACAAAACAAAACAAAACAAAACAAAAACTCTGCTGATAGTGCTGCCCCTGGTTTTGTTGTTGTTGTTGTTGTTGTATGACTCCCTTCTGCCCACCAAGCATATTCCAAAACCTTGTGGCATCCATCCTGTATTCCTGGAAGCCATATAACCCCTTCAGTTAACTTAAGTAAGGGCTAGGCAAAGTGCAGCAGGTGGTATATATGCAGCCTAAGTCCTGACCTATTTGAAGATATGGTCCAAAACACACTGCAGAAATAATCCACTTTGAGATTGCTTTAACTGACCCAGCTCAACACTAAGGAATTCTGGGAACTGTAGTTTTGTGAGACATTTAGCCTTCTCTCTCAGAAAGCTCTGGTGCCACAATAAACTATAGTTCCCAGGATTCCCTAGCATAGAGCCAGGGCAGTTAAAGCGGTCTCAACCTTGATTATTTCTGCAGTGTGTTTTGGACCTTAGATAGTCCAGTCCTTTAAAACTGGACTACATCCAGGACTGGATTCATTGCCCCACTGACCTGGGAGCCACCAGCCACCACTGGTAGAGAGATTTAAAAAGAAAGTTCTACCTTTCCTTTGTCTATATTATGAAGACAAGTAGGCTTATAGGGATAAGAGAACAGATGCAGTGTCACTGTAAATTGAACTTTGTGGGTGTGACAGTGGTTTGACTGCTGCCATTCTCTGATCAATAGCAATCTATACATTCCACAAGAATCCCCCTCCTCCATCACATCTCTGGACATTGAAGGTGTCCAGAATGCTACTACTGAAACTTCATGATTGCTGTTTTCCATGGTTTTGGAAAAAATATGTTCAGATATAGTTATGTTGCTTATCCATTTCAAACATCAACCACACATTGTGGTTTATTTCCTGATATTAAAAATAGTGAGATATTAATATAGAAGAAACAAAATTAATTGCAAATATTTCCTTTCTTTTCCTTTTGCCCTTGATTCACCCATCTTTTTATTTCTTTGCATCTCCATTAATTCTCAGGCTGATGTATCTCTCCCAGACATGCTTTATTTGTCGTGGAGACATTTCCACAGTGTCTTTGCTGATGTGAGGCCAGAAGGTGCCAAATTAATGAATGTATTTGATGTGTGTAGTTTCAAAATATGGGCAAATGCTGCTCCATCATACACTTTGGCCTTGCAGAGACCTGAGAAGGTATGCCGGTTTTTGGTAATCTGTTACCCTTAAAAGTGATGCAACTCCTGTTGCCCATATGTATATCACTGTTGCTGGAAGCCAGAAAAAACAAAGAGCTGGTTCTCATGTTTGAAGAATGCTTTAATATCCACGTGACAATTTAGTCTCACTAGGAGCCTTGAAAACCTTTGAACATTTGTCTTCTGGTACTTTAGTATTCTATTGCAATTCTTCTTGACCAACATATTGAAGAGACACAGACATCCTGCTTCCCATGGTTCAAATAAAGTATTGCTTTTGTTCACAAGTCATTCCTTAGGAACAGAGTTGTGCAGCTTTTTGGCTAATCCTCTGTGTAGAAAGAACTGTTCAAGAACCCCTTTGTAACTAAGAACCCAGTAACTAATCAGTAACTAATATAGTCCATTGAGTGGTTTCCATCAATGCGATGCCAGTTCTTCAATTCAGAAATAGTTAGAAATCAAATAAAAACAAACAGGCTACCTTGATTTCTGTGCATCAAATTAGAGCCAGAAGGATATCCAGCATTAAAAATGCTGCCACTTATTTCTTTTTGAACTATTCATGCTTGTCAGGGAAAGGCAATGGAAGACTCCATTAGCTGTTTACTCTGCTCAAGGAGATCAGAGCTTATGCCTACCACTTCCATAGGAAATAATGGCTGGCAATGGCTCCTTTTGCACTTATCTGTCATAGTTCAGATGCTGTGAGGAAAAAGAAGCTTCATGGGCGAGTTCAGGCTGTTGGAGAGCTGATGGCTACCTCAAAACATAACCCACTGGAAATGTTTTTTTCAGTGGAATTGCCATTCAGTAGTAGAATTACCTCCCTAACACTGTATACCTAAGCATATGTTTACAGTCAACGCTTCATACCCACAAATTCTACATCCACAAATTCAACCATCCACAGATTGAAAATATATTTTTTTTAAATGCCCAAAGTAAACTTTGATTTTGCCATGTTATATAAGGGACATTATTTAAGTACACCATTGTATATAATAGGACTTGAGCATGCACACATTTTGGTATCCATGGGTGTGTGTGTGTGTGTGTGTGTCCTGGAACCAAACTGCAGTGAAGATCAAGTGCCCAGTGTGTGTGTGTGTGCATCTTAAGTTTGGAAATTTTTGATGTGATGTACTTGTATTATTATTATTACAGACTGAAGAACTATTTCTGTAGGTTGATTTGAAAAATATGTGGGAGCGGTGAGAAAACTATTACATACACATCTATTCACCCCATTACATTACATTTCATGAAAGTCCTGTATAATGCATGCTTGAATGCATTTATTATGACAATCTATTTTTGCAAAGAAAAATTTACAGTGGTTTGGCAATAGCAAGAGCAATAGCAAGTACATTTCTATACCGCTTATCGGTGCACTTAAGCACTCCCTAAGCAGTTTACAACTGTAAGCTAATTGCCCTAACAAGCTAGATACTCATTTTAATGACTTCGGATGGATGCAATGCTGAGTTGACCCTGAGCCCCTGGCTGGAATTGTTGTGAATAAGGGGCTGCAGTGCAGACATTTAACCACTGCACAACCAGGGGTCCTTTGTAGGGATGGACTTGGCTCATATTGTGATCCCACAATGCTATAATGGTATTGTGTTTTTGTTAGGCCAATTTAAACTCCTCTTGAAATTTCCTTGATAAAGAATCTGTTGCATGGGTAAATGTGATCACAACTATGGAAAGAGACGTTGTGGTGAACAGGCACTGGCATAATCCTGTGTCAATATGCTAATGAACAGAATGGTGAAAATGGCTCAAAAATACTGGGATTCCATTTTCAATACAGTTAAGGGAAAGGAAGCCACACGCATACTACCTTTCTCATTGTTTAGACAGAGTACTGTATACTTCATGTCAAATCATTAACTTCTGCTGCTGCTATTGAATTGCCTGCTGTGAAGGGGAAAGAGATTATCTTTTGATATCTCCCATAAATATCAGCAGCAAAAGAGGGGGTGGGGGAGAAAATAGCTTTTTGGCAGCACAAACAAAAAAGTATCAATAAACTATCAACATATAAATGAAAAAGAGGCTGCTCAATGAACAGCATGATGGAAAAAAATAAATATTTCCACGAACAAAATAAATGGAATGAAAAATGCCAGGAAATATTTTGTCTCAAATCCTCTTCTTCTTCCCTGTCTTCCTCCAAACTTTCTCCACATCCCTAAAATCTGTAAATGAAAAAATGGCGTTTGCATATAGACTTTCCCAAGATTTGGACATAGAAACGCATGGAAAAGAATATCCCAAAGATTTGTTATCTTACTTATTTGTGAGCATTTGATTGAGATAGTGTGGTGTTGTGGTTTGAACACTAGACTACAGCTCTGAAGGCCAGAGGTTGAATACCCACTTGGCCATGGAAGCCTACTGGGTAACCCTGAGCAAGTCACATTCTCTCAACCTCAGAGGAAGGCAAAAGCAAGCCCCTCTCCCAAATAAATCTTGCCAAGAAAACCCCATAATTAATTAGCCTTAGAGTTGCCAACAGTTGGAAATGACTTGAAGGACTACAACAAACAAAACAAAAATGAACATTTATAAACTCCTTCTAACTTAAGAATTCAAAGTAATACACAATAATGATTAAATTTTCAATATAAAATAACTATACATAAAGTCAATGTAGAATAGATACATGACTCGTAACAGTTGAACTAAATCAGGATGATTTGCAAAGATTAGTAAATCTTCAATATGCATGTAAATATAAGGACCTAAATCCAATTGTTAGATTCAGCTACAATAAACCCATGGAATCAAGTCAACGCTGGCTTGAGATTTTGGGGGATGATGTAATTGTGTTTTACCCTGATTTTATTGTTGATTTTACTGTATTGTGGATGTTTTTAACTATGTTGTTAAACCACCTTGATCTTTGGAAAGGCAGTATATAAATAAATTATTATTATTATTATTATTATTATTATTATTATTATTATTACACTTATGTAACTGCATTGATTTAGAATTCACAGCTGGATTTAAGGCATGAATTCTTGATATTAAAATAATATCAAGAGCAAAGGCTATTTTACCTTGGCTATTTGCACTATTTCACCTAGGGTATATGCCGGCAGCCAGGTGAGTGCAACCTGTCTGCATCCCAGGCCTCAGCTGTGCTTTTCCAGTTGATTTTCAAAAAAACTGAAGTCTGCTGTTTTTGAAAAGCCACAGGATTAGCACGGCTGAGGTCCAGGATGCAGATAGGTTGCACTTGCCCAGGTGCTGGCACGTGTGATAAAATCAAGTTTCGTCTTTACAATCCGTGTCTATTGCAGAAACATTTACCCATGCAATAATCTCTAAACTGCCTTACTTCTCTTCTCCAGTGCAGATGACTTTAGTATTTAGGGCAGCATTTCCAAGTGGTTATCAGTGTACTAGTTCATTAGGAACAGATTTTTATCAAACCACCATCCTCATTGGAGAGATGCCAGGCAGGTGGTCTAACCTTAGCTCTCCTTGGAGTTCTTTTTATTCTCTTCTTCACCCACTCAGATCGTCAGCTGTCCAATCAAAATAAATCACACTGGAGGGGTTCACTACTTCTTCCTTATCATTCTCCGATTAAAATACAGCTCCTATTTCTAACTCTGCCTGGGGTTCATTAGGGGTTGTACTACCTTACTTGTCTCAACTAATGCACCTTTGAGGAGGTACATCCCAATCGTGCTATTAGTCCTCCCTTGATTACAATTGTTCAGGCATTCTTATCATATTGACATTCCAGAGCATCTGACATTTTTCTCTGATGGGAGCCAATGACAGTCTTAATGATTCTGAATGATACATACACATAACTTTACAGATCTAATTTTTAGTATTCATTCTTATGACATTTCTTTTATACTGTATATGTGAGACTAGATTAAATTCTGCCCTTTAAAGTTATGTAAGCAAGCCAAAGAGTTGTCATTTGAATACCGTATATACTCGACTATAAGTCGACCTCGTGTATAAGTCGAGGGCAAGTTTTCAGGCCAAAATTATGGATTTTGCTATGACCCGTGGATAAGTCGAGGGTAAAGGATGAAGCAAAGCAAAACAATGTGAAAGGACTTATAAAATTCCACAAGACATAGCTCTTTGTGCTTACTCTTAAGGCTGGATGGATGAGAGAATAGAAAGGGTCGGTGCTTCACATATTATAATCTTGCTTTTCACCAGGAGATGGTTCCTTCTTTTAAATAGGAATTAAGATACAGTACTTACATTGACTCATGGATAAGTCGACTCAAGTTTTTTGGGTCAATTTTTCAACCTAAATTTCTAGACTTATACATGAGTATATACAGTATACCTGACCTGTAATACAGTGGACCCTTGTTATATGCTGGGGTTTGGTTCCAAGATCCCCCGTGGATAACAAAATGCATGGATGCTCAAGTCCCATTAAATATAATGACATAGCAAAATGGTGTCCCTTATAAAAAATGGAAAATCAAGATTTGATATTTGAAATTTATACTTTTTTTGAACATTTTCAAACCATGGATGCTTGAATCCGTGTATAAAAAAAATTTGTGTATAAGAAGGGCCGACTGTAATGTGATATCACCAGGAAGGACTCTGCAGATTACTTCAGAAACTGAATGGGTCTATAAGGGAGAAGGTAGCCTCTGTTATGACCAGATTGAAACTTTGAACAATTACCATGGGGGGGGGGGGGGGGGGAAACAATAAATATAACTAGTTATTTTTGTAAAGCAACTCGAGCTCTGGTTAGTTTACTAGTTTTCCCAGTGATTTAATAAACAGTGAATCTTGTTTGGCAACTTTTTTCATCAAGCATAGATCTTAAAACTGGTTGTACTACATCAGTTTACATTACTGGAAATATTTTTTTAAAATTGGGGTGATTAATTGCTTTATCTATGCTTGATATTCAGCAGAATGGGTCAGGAAATGATGAGTTGTCCACTGGCTGATTTATAGGAATCATTTTGGATACACAGAAACCAATTGCCCATTCTGTGAAGTAAATGTAACATTTGAGCTAAAACAAATACCCTTTTGGGGGTGGGAAACTGCTCTGAGAATGTTTAATCATGACAGGTAGTGAGAGGGTGGCTATGAAGAATCATCAGAAAGGATATGCTTGGGTGACATTTAACAAAATAGTTTATAGTATTATTGAGCTGTCTGCCTCCGTGATGTCTTTCATCTTGCATCTGATTTCATTGACTCATGCATACACTTCATTATTTGATGTGAGGGATTTTACAAAACATCATGCAAGGAATGCAGACCTCAAAAATATCCACAGTGTTTTGATCAAACATGATTGCAGACACCATAATATTGAGCTAAACAGATATGCTGAACATGTAACTGGTTGCATTTATGGTGTAATCCTAAACCTTGTTAGCCACAAAGCTCTTAAACAACTGAAAATTGCCTACAGACAGGCAGGCTTTTCATTAATAAAGACCTACATTATTTTTCTTATTTTTGCTGCCTCGTGTTTATAAGATTTTCATTTTGGAAATTGTCTTAAACATTGTTCTGTTTCTCATTGAAACTCTCAGGTGTGTGTTAACTTTGGAGTAATGGAAGGACTTTTATCTACCAAGGAACTTGCAAGGTTTTATTACGAAGGCTTAGGTAATTCACACCGCAGACTGCTGACACTCCATATGGGCAGTGTAAAATGAACACATGATTAACTTTAACAAAGTTACAGACATTGACAATAAAACAAAAATGGCAATTTGCACTATATACGTTCAGATAGTTAAAGCACCCCTGTTAAAAACAGGACTCTCTTCATTTTCCTGGATATTTACTTATTAAAAGATTGATGGGAAGTACTTAAAGAACAGAATACACAAGAAGATTGCTTGTGGGGAGTATGCGGTTTGCATCTCTGTGTTAGTGTGCATGTAGGTGGCTGAGTTTGAAAAGACTCTTACACAATTGTTAAATTGAGCTACATCATTTGGGAAATGCCTTCATGCCAAATGACCTCTTAATGAGTGTAC
>NC_056522.1:347616609-347662215 GCF_019175285.1 Sceloporus undulatus | reverse complement strand
AAAACACTTCCACATCTGGAACTGGTATATCATCAGAATTAAGTACAAGGCTTTGGTAGTTTTGGATTTCTGACAACTTTCCCCTTGATATACAAGGAGAAACTTCACCCCCTGCAAGCTTCTGGGCTAAAGAAATTTGTGTTTTCTTGCATTCTGTCTGCAGAAAGGAAGAAACCTATATGTTAGCAAAGGCCTAGTAAAAATAAGTTTATTCAATTCAATCAGCTGAGCAATATTTTCTTCAGACCCAAAGGAGAGCTTGGCCAAGATTTCTAAGATTTTTTTTCTGAGAACATTTCTAAGATTTTTCCTTTTCTCACCCTACCACCACTAAAAAAGTAAGTGCTTTGCATATTATTCCCTGAATGTTCTCCACCAACGGCCATTGGTGGCTCTGGTTTCATTGGGTGCATCTACTTTTCATTTACACCAAGTTCCAACTAAAAAGTCTCAGTTGTATAGAAGCAATTTGGAAGTCAGTGGCTCATCTACTCCCCATCAATAATTGGCTTCCATCAGAATCTTTGTGGCTTTCTTTGTATGGATGTATGTTTGCAAACGGTGAACAGAATGCAAAGGGATAAATTATTCTTGGAAATGGATCTAATTAATACCAGTGTTAATTACTGCACAAAAGAACCCTATAATAGGTTCTTTTTCATTTTTGTAGGTGTGCTAAATTTCATATCTCCAAGATGAAATGTCAAAAAAATGAGTTAAAAAAACTCATAATGTTCCATTGCGCAAGATAATATTGAACAGAATCAGCAGTAGTTGTCCAGGATCTCAGGCAGAGATCTTACCCAGAACTGTTATCTGAGATCCTTTAATTGGGGCTGTGTCTGCACTGCAGAAATAAAGCCATTTGACACCACTTTAACTGTCATAGCTCAATGCTATGGAATTCTGGGGTTTGTAATTTGTTGTGGCACCAGAGCTCTCTGACAGAAAAGGCTAACTATCTCATAAAACTTCAAATCCCAAAATTCATTAGCATTGAGTGAAGTCAGTTAAAGCCATGCCAAACTGCATTAATTCTGCAGTGCCGATGCAGCCTGGATAAAAAGCACAAGATTGACATTTGGTACTAACTCTTATTATTCCTAACTAGGGTGGAACTATTGAATCAGTTCAGTTTACATACACACTGACTCACAATTCAACAATTACCTACAGAAATAGTTCCACCACCCCTTCTTTCAGATGACTTTAGGAATGAAGCAACCTTCTGTGGGGCAGAAACAGTAAGTCATCTGGACAGTTGTAATATGGAAACTAGGAAAACATAGATGCCATAATGGTGTTAACAGGTCCTCATGAGTGCTGGCCTGGAAAACAAGATAGTGTTTAACTATTAGTAAAGAGGTGCACTGGAACAATTGGTGTGAAGCTTAAACATCAGGGGGGCACTCAAGAAATGCTTTGATGACTAGGGTGATGATGAGTCAAAGGAATAGTATGATAATGTTGTGGAGTTAGAGTTGGTTTAACATAGTGACTAAAAGTGAGAACTATCAAATAGGAATCTTTTGTTCAAAGAGCCACACATTTGTGAAGGGCCTAAGAATAACCATTCATCTCTTAAAACTAATTATGGTGGGTTCTGTCCCACTGTCCAGGGGTCTTGCAAAAATTACTGAGGTGATATATGTGAGACAGCCAATATGTGACAGTGTTTTGAGCATTGGACAGTGACTTGGGAGACCAGGATTCAGTTTCCTGCTCAGCCATGGAAACCCTCTGGGTGACGTTGGGTGGGTCACACACTGTCATCCCCAGAAAAATCCATGATTAGGGTCATTGTAGGTTGTAAATGACATGAAGGCACACAATAACAACAAATATACATGAAGCAATTTGAATACTTTAACATTAAGGCTGAAATCCTTTGAGTTAGATCCAATTAGATTAGACCCATTAAATTAATTGTTGAATGATGAGGCAACATCATGGCTTTACTACAATCCGAACTAACAATAAGTAGGACTGAGGGCTAAGGAATACAATTTTTCATTGAACCCTGGGATTACTTGTAGTTTAGAAAAAGGAGGGTTCCCGTCCTGCCAGGAATTTGATAAGGGGGGTTTATTTATCATATAAAAATAATTACCACAAATCTACTTCAGCTATGTTGGGGACAGACTGGTAAGAAGGGGTGGCTTGAAGCCACCCCCGCTGAAGACAGATTGGGTCCACAGCAAACACATGAACCTAGCCCAGATAGGACCAAAAAAAATCAGCTCCTATTTGAGCTGGGAAAGGACCACCTTTTCTGCCACTGCTACAGCCCCAGGGTGGCGTCAAGATGCTCCAGCAGCATGCAGCTTGTAAATGCCACACTGATGGAGCTTCTTGAAGCCATGCATGTCTGGGCTGCTGCTCGGCTTCTGGGCATCTTCTTGGCATCATCCAAGTGCTCTGATGATGCCCAGAAGTAGGCTTTTTTTGGCAGTCTGCTTTCGTTGACACTAACAATTCAATGTAGATTTATTCATAGACACGGACATAATTTCTTACATTTTAATCCCATCTTTAACCTTCCCAATTAAAAATAGCAATCCAGGTGGATAACAGACATCAATTAAAACAAATTAAACAATGAAACCATTAAAATATCACAGTAATTGATAATCATGCTTAAAGATGTAAATCTTAATGTCCTTTGTCTTTGCAGATAAAAATAATTCCTCCAGATTTCTCTTTGCTGAATAAGAACATAAGAGGGTTTTTTGTGCTGTTTCTGATTCCTAGTCATTCTTCATAAAGTATTTGTTTCCAAAATTCATGTAGTATTTGCTTATCTACTAGGTTATTAACAAAATTGTACAACAAACATGGCTATACAAAGGTCCCCTTTATTCAACTATTCAAACTATTGAATGATCTGAAGGGGGGGGGCATAAAGTGAGTTCTGGCTGACTCAATCTGGCCTCTTCCTCAGCTGCTCCAGAGTGAATCTTCAAAGCTCTGAGTGACATCCACGATCAACAAGGGAGACCTTCTGAGGAAACATTCCTCCTCTCCCATCCCATGACAAAAGGTGCTGTTCCCAATGAAAATTACTTTCACACCTCTGGGACCCATGACCCACAGGAACAAGTCTGGAGATCTCCCCTTTACCAAATAAGTACACAGAAAGGAAGATTATAAATATAAGGAGAAAGATAAACACTCACGCTCCCATCCATGGATTTTTTTTTTATCCACTGATTCAAGCATCCACAGCTTGAAAATATTTTTTAAAATGTATATTCCAAATAACAATTCTATATATAGATTTTCAATTCTTTATAAAGAGCACCATTTTGTTATGCCATTATATTTAATGGGACTTGAGCATCCATGGATTTTGTTATCTAGGGGATTCTGGAACTAAACCGTAGTGGATTACAAGGACCCACTGTATACATATACACAGGAAATATATGCAACAAAACCATCATCATCCAATTACACATTTTCTCCCATCCATGCTAGTGGAACACATGGCTCATGGAAATGTATACAGGGAGGAGGACATTTGTGGTCACACACATCAATGGCAGGTCCACAACTATCCCACACTACCTTGTGGAACATCTCTCATATTCTCTCAATGCATTAGAGTTGGACATGTGATCCTCTTCTTTGTTACACCTAAAGTACATAAGACAGAAAGTATTTTTTGAAAGTCACAGTAATTGAAAACTGCCTGATCTGAAGCTTGGGAACATGAACTCAAAACTCTAATAAGGCCTCCATTGCAAATGAATCCATCCTGCAAATGGATGGATCCTGAAATTCTAGGCTGCATCAATAGAAGTATAGTGTCTAGATCAAGGGAAGTAATAGTCCACTCTATTCTGCTTTGATCAGGCCTCACCTGTAAGACTGTGTCCAGTTCTGGGCATCACAATTCAAAAAGGATGTTGACAAGCTAGAGCAGTGATGGTGAACCTTTTGGAGGCTAAGTGCCCAAACTGCAACCCAAAACCCACTTATTTATTACAAAGTGCCGTGACCCTCTGGGTTTCTAGTAACAAACTCTGGCAAACTCTGTGCTGGGGCAACGGCACATGTGCCCACAGAGAGGGCTCTGAGTGCCACCTCTGGCACGCGTGCCATAGGTTCGCCATCACTGAGCTAGAGCGTGTTCAGAGGAGGGTGACCAGAATGGTGATGGGTCTGGAAAACATGCCTTATGAGAAGACACTTAGGGAGCTGGGTATGTTTAGTCTGGGGCAGAAACAATTAAGAGGTGATATCATATCCATGTTTGAATATTTGAAGAGATGTCATATTGAGGCTGGAACAAGCTTGTTTTCTGCAGCTCCAGAGAGTAGGACCTGGAGCAATGGTTTCAAACTAAAAGAAAAGAGTTTCCATCTCAACATTAGGAAGAACTTCATGATGGTAAACAGTGGAACACACTCCCTTGGAGTGTGGTGAAGTCTCTTTCTGTGGAGGTTTTTAAACAGAGGTTAGATGGCCATCTGTTGGGGATGCTTTGGTACTGTGTTCCTGCATGGCAGGAGGTTGGACTGGATGGCCCTTGTGGTCTCTTCCAGCTTTTCAATTCTATCATTCTGTGGCTGCCTCTGCACTGCAGAATTAATGCAGTTGGACACTGCTTTAAGTACCATGGCTCAATGTTATGGAATTCTGGGGTCTGTAATTTTGTGAGATATTTAATTTCTCTGTCAAACAGCTCTGGTGCCACAACAACCTACAGATATCAGGATTCCATATGATGGAGCCATAACAGTTAAAGTAGTGGCAAACTACATGAATTTTGCAGTGTGACACCAGCTTGTGTGTTCTTGGATTGCTCTCAAAGGGACAAGAAATGAATCCTCTTTGGATATTCACTCCTCGTGCAATTACAACTTTACAACTTTATCATCGACCAAGGTGACCATGGCCGTCTCAACCCCGTAACCCACCCGAAAGCCATTTCAAACTGGCTTTCGGGCGGGTTATGGGGTTGAGACGGCCATGGTTGCCTTGGTCGATGATCTCCGTCTGGGCATCAACAGGGGAAGCGTGTCCCTGTTGGTGCTCTTGGACATCTCAGCGGCTTTCGATACCATAGACCATGCTATCCTTCTGGAGCACCTGACAGAGGTGGGAATCGGGGGCACTGCGCTCCAGTGGTTCCGATCCTACCTCTCCGGGAGGTTCCAGATGGTGCAGCTGGGAGATGTGTGCTCCGATAAGAGGGCCCTTACATCCGGGGTCCCTCAAGGAGCCATTCTGTCTCCCATGCTTTTCAACATTTACATGAAACCGCTGGGAGAGATCATCCGGAGACATGGGGCGCGGGGTTATCAGTACACTGATGACACCCAAATAGTCTTCTCTATGTCTCCGACTGATGCAGTAACTGGGGATGGCATCTCTCCTCTCGTGACGTGCCTGGCGTCAGTAATGGGCTGGATGAGGGAAAACTGACTCAGTCTGAATCCAGAGAAAACGGAGGTGCTCGTGATAGGTTCTCCTGGCCCAGGGATGGCGGTGGTTCCACCTGTCCTGAACGGGATCACGCTTCCCGTAAAGGACTCGGTACGCAGTCTGGGAGTGCTCCTTGACTCGTCACTCCACCTTACATCTCAGGTGTATGCGACGGTCAGGAGCACCTGCTATCAGCTTCGGCTGATTCGCCAGCTGCGTCCCTACCTGGGCCAGAGGGACCTTGAAACGGTGGTACATGCTCTGGTAACCTCTCGATTGGATTTCTGCAACGCGCTCTACATGGGGCAACCCTTGTACCTTACCCGGAAGCTACAATTGGTACAGAATATGGCAGCCAGACTGGTCACTGGCATACCCAGGGCCAGTCATATAACACCTGTACTTATGCATTGGCTGTCTATTCGCTTCCGGGCGCAATACAAGGTGTTGGTTATAACCTATAAAGCCCTATATGGCTTGGCCCAGGATACCTTGAGGACTGCCTCTCCCTATACAATCTGCCCCGCACACTCAGAACATCTGGGCAGCAGCTACTGAGGGTCCCGGGGCAAGATTAGCCTCTACATCGAAGAGGATGTTTACCATCTTGGCCCCGACCCTCTGGAATACGCTGCCCATAGAGCTCCGCTCGGCCACCTCCCTGGCACAATTCAGGAAGGAACTAAAAACCTTCCTGTTCAAGCTAGCATTCCCCGATATAAGCTCCAGTTAGTCTCCCCCCCTCTGACGGCAGTGGTGAGCTGGCCAGAATGTATTTTAATGTAGATTTTAATTGTATTTCTTTTATATTGTATTATATTGTGTATCTGTTTATTATGCTGTACACCGCCCTGATTGCAAGAAGGGCGGTATAAAAATAAAACTTTTATTATTTATTATTTATGGAGGAGATTAGGTAGGAGAGTGGCAATGCACTTACTGGTCCAGCCTCCTCTATCTTGTCCTTTTTGGTGGAGATGTGTTTCCCCCATCATTTACTTGGGACCCTCCTGTTCACACACAATCATTCTAATGTAATTTAGAGCCCTGTGGAATTCATGTTTCAAGCAGGAGTCATAAATATGACTTTGCTAATATTTCATACTATTTTTTCAAAGGCTTTAGTGGAAACAGGTAAATGACTGATGTTAATAATATTGAGCATTTCACTGATTCAAAGGGATATATATTTTTCTCTTGCTGACACTGCAAAGGAGAGAGAATACATTCTTTTACTGTGGCACTTAAACCAACTTTTTTCTCCCATCTGTCTTGCAACAAATACATTTGCTACTCCTTAGAGATTCTTTTCCCTGAACAGAAAAAAAATATTATGACAACTCATTATTTACGAAGATGCTCCATTCTCACACTCTTGTTGTGTGATCTCACTGCAATCAATTCAATTAATCTTCAGGCAATCAGTACAATAATGTACACCACAACAAAATATTCTGAGCATAGTGACTTTTGAAGGTGGGAGCAGTTTGGAGCAGAGACACTGCAGGTTGGAAAAGAACCAAATACCTTGCTGTTACTTCCTCACTCACAAACTTATCTCCCCAAGATGTTTCACCAGGTTGAAAAGGGAGATTTGCTTCCTAATACATATGTTTCCATATAACATTTGTCCCTTAATCCCTTAGGTTTCGAAGGGATTTATTTTCAGGTATGCTTATGTATTCTCCACAGAAGTCTACTCTGTCACCTCATGATGGTGTGGAAGTTATCTTGAGCTCTTGAAGTGAAACACAAGCTCTTTTTGGTTCTACCAAGGTACAGACTCCATCCCTATGAACACAGTGTTAGTGTGAAGTAGTTGTGATCTTCATCTACAGAGGATAATATCATAGGCGTTTGAGATATTTAAGGTGTGTTTTCTTGGGAATATAGTCATATCTGAACTGAAATCTTGCTTAATGTGGACTGATAACTGAACTATGGATTTTTATAAATTCAGTATGGCTATGAGTTTTTCCAGATGGGTCAATAGTCCACTAAATGCTGGATTGTTATGAAGTGTGGTGTAGATTGGGTTTCCTCCCCTGATGCAGAAATGTGATAAAGGAAGAAAAGTTTTTGTGTCAAAAAGTCACACCCACATTCACAATCATACATGGGACTACACAGAAATAAAGGTGAAACAGAAACAATGGAACCAGATGGAGCCACAGAGAAGACCAAACACACCTGCAAAGGTAGTGACATTGAGAGACAGACCCCACAGATCTTATAGCTCACAGTTGTTTATATAAGGAGATAAAGTCTTTCAGATAATCCGGAGCCAATCCATGTAGACCTGTAAAGGCCAAAACCACACTTTAAATTCTGTCTAGCAATGACCAGTAGCCAATGGAACTGTTTAAACAGGAGAGCCACATGATTCCTGTAACTAACTCTGGTCAACAGCCTGGCCACAGCATTTTGGACCAGGAAAAGTTTCCAAACTCTTTCCAAAGGCAGCACCCTGTAGATTGTTGATTAATGGATATAATCAAGGCATGTGTCACCATATCCAGACAAGACAAGTCACCACAGCCAGATCAGATTTCTCAAGGAACGAGTGCACTAGTTTTACTTGTGCAAATATATTTCTGGCTACAGGTGAATCATGTGTATCCAGGCTCAGATCTGAGTCCAGGTATACATTTAAGCTACAAACCTGAGATTTCAGGGGGAGTGTAACCCCATCAACACAAAATCAATATTTATTCCCCCATTTGGTTTCTTGCTGACCAGGAACACCTCTGTCTTGTTTGGATTAAGTTTTATTTGGTCACCTTCATCTAGTTTATTAATGACAGCAGACACTGGTTTAATACAGAAACAGCTTCTTTGAAATCTGATGGAAAGAAGAGATGAAGTAGTGTACTGATGACACTGAATCTCCAGATTCTGGATGACATCTCCCAGAGGTTTCGTGTAAATATTAAACAGCATGGGGGACAGAACTGATCCCTGGGTGACACCACAGGATAGTGACTAGGTTGTTGAACAGGCATCCCCCAGCACCACCTTCTGAGGCCACTCCTCCAAAGAAGACCAGAGCCACTGTAAAACAGTGCTCCTGAGCCACATCTGAGAGAAGAATACGATGGTTGGTGCTATCTAAATCTGATGAGAGGTCCAGTAGAGCCAACAGGAATACATTCCCCCAGTCTAGTTCCCTGTTGCATAGGTCATTTACCAAGGTGACCAAAGCTTCTCTGTACCATAGCCAGGCCTCAAGCCAGACTGAAATCCATTTCAGACAGGAACCCTGTATGAACAACAACAGCTGTGAGGCCCCCACATGTTCTAATACCTTACCCCCAAAAAAGAATTATTGGAGACTGGGTAATATCCCTCTATTATGGTGGGATCCAGGGAGGATATTTTTCAATAATGGCCTCACCATAGCCTCATTTAAACAATATAGAAACCTGCCTGGCTGTAACATTCATTACTCCCTTTATCTAATCCACCAGTCCTATTTGGGCTGCTTTTAACAGCCAGGAAGGCCATGGAGTCCATTATGCATATGATGGCTTTCACCTCTACAAGGATCCTGTCCAGATCTGTGGCTGCACAATTTGAAATGTATTCAATGGCAGTGGACAAACAGAGGCCAAGGTTACATCCACTGGACCTGTGTTAATTACAGCATCCAAGTCAGAGCAGATCCAAGTGATTTTTTTTCTGCAAAGTGCTGTGCAAACTCTTCACAATGGGCTGCTGAGTAGTTTACATATAGCTATTACAGGACAGAATGTAAAAGTACCTGCCCACTCAAGACAGTGCTGCTGGATGACACTGTGTGGATGTAATGGTGGCACTGAAGAAAGATTTCTTTGCTGTCACCACCACCATGACACAGGCTTTGCAATCTCATTCCAGTCTTCCATTTTCATTGCTCTAGTCTTCATCTGATTCACTTCAACACCACCAGCTCTCTAGTGAAACAGGGTGTTCGCTTGGCTCCAGTCTCTGGAATGGGACATGGAAGACAGTGATGTAATTCTTTTCTTGAAGGAAGTAATTAAAATTTTTAGCAATTTCTTCCCTTTGTGAGAAAGAAAATTGCTTACATTGTTTGCACTTTAGAATTGATATCGTGCAAAATTCATGTGTGGACTTTTGAATAGGCAACAGCATTTTCTCCACTGAAAATATTTTTGTGCAGAAGTACTACTTTTCGCACAGAAAATGCAGGATTTGTTCTGCACAAAATGGGATGTTCTTTCCAGATGAAACAACATTTTCAGTACCATCTTCTGTGCAAAATACTATAAATAATAATAATAATAATAATAATAATAATAATAATAATAATAATATATTTATTTATTTCTAGCTCGCCCTATCATGGAGAATCTGGGCAGGTTACAACAGTAAAATACATCAAGGTTACAATACCCCCCCCCCCAAAAAAAGGGAGGGGGAGAAATTTTTTTGCTCAGAAGCCCTACACTGTATATTCTTGTTAGTCTAAGGTGTGTTACAGACCTCCCCTTTGGGGCGGCCTGTAACCAGCCCTTTCCCCGCTGTATCGGGGCCTCAGCTGCCACAACGGCAGCCTCTGAGGCCCCGATCTGCCGCTTTCCAGGCTGCGGGGAAGCAGCAAAAGGCCACTTTCCCGCGGCCTAGAAAGGGGTGTCCTTGAGGCTTCATGCCCCAAGGACACCCGATGGCGGTGGGGAGGAGGAGAAAGGGGCCGCTCGGCCCCTTTCTCTCTTGCGTCGCTGGCGCAGCCGTCCAAAGGCTGTGCCAGCGACACAAACTGCAGAAGAAGCTACGTTTCAGAGCTCCTTCTCGCACCGTGGAAAGGGCACTCTAGGCGCCCTTGCGCAGCGCGACAGCATCACAACTGCGCCACCTCCTTTGGAGGTGGCAGGGTGGTGACATAATCATGGCGGTGCCCATGTGTATAGGGCGCCACCATTTTGTACGGACTGGGTCCATACTAGGGTTAGGGGCGTCAAGAAGTGATGCCCCTTTCTAACCCTAGTACGCACTCGTCGCATACTAGGGTGCCCATTTGTAACGGGCCCAAGATTCTCCTCATCAGGGTTTCCTGACAATTAAAAATGTGTTTTTAACTATTTTTTAAAAAAAAAAAAACAATTTAAAACTATTTTTATTCATTTCTTTAGTGGGGAAAACCTTATCTAGCTGTCAGAACTATTTTTCTTCCTTCTTCTCCTTCTTCGTTCTAGTGAAATGTCACAACATTCCACTAGATTTTATCAGCTGAACCTAAAAGAGAGCAGAGCTTTCAGGATAATTTCAGTCTTGAGAAGGAGATTCATGGAGGCTCCAATGTTTCCTCATGTTTTATTATTTCTTAGTATGTGCCTTGATCACAGATGATTTACATAATTTTAAAGTAGCTGATAAAGAGATTGAAATAGTTCAATATTTTCCATTCTTAGGCTCAATAATCAATCACAACAGAGAATGATGTCAAGAGATCAGAAGATTTGAACTTGGAATGGCAGCTATGAAGGAATGAGACAAGATTCTGAAGTGTATATATCACTAAATATCACCATATTTCCCATTTCTATGTATGGTTATGAAAGCTGGACAGTGAAAATAGCTGATAGGAAGAAAATCAAGTCATTTGAAATGTGGTGCTGGAGAAGAGTTTTGAGAATATCATGGTAAAAATAAAAATAAATGGGTCCTAGAGCGAATCAGGCCTGAACTCTCCCTTCAAGCAAAGATGACTAAATGGAGGTTTTTGTATTTTGGCCATATCATGGGAAGAAAGGCCACACTAGAAAAGATTATGAAGCTTGGTAAATTTGAGGGCAATAGGAAAAGAGGAAGATAATAATAATAATTTTTATTTCTATCTCCCGCCTCTCCCATTGGATCGAAGCGGGATCACAACAAAAGGCAGCCACCCAACTCCCTGGGCAGGCTGTGTTGCCGCCAGGGCCAGGCGACATGCAGGCCTTGGCGTGCCCCAGCATGCCTTGCTAGGGTGCACTGGCCCTGATTGGCTGGCCGGGAGGGGAAAAGGAGGGACTTCCGGCTCCACAGGGATGCTCTGGGAGTCGGAGGCCCTCTCAATGGTTGCCCCGGTCCTCCAGGGCAGCCGATTGGCTGGCTGCTCCTGGGAGCAGTGCGACTCCCCTCCTGGCCCCTACCTTCTTCGCATGGCCTATAAAAGGCCACGTGGCGTCTGTGTTCTGCGCCATTCTTGCTCGGCTCTGCAGCTGACCAGAGCCGAGTTTTGCGGGGAGGCTGCCATAGGGGGCTTGTTCCCTCCCTCCCTGTCTTTGGGCCGAGGCTCCTTGGCCTTCCCCCCCATCGAGTCTATAGGAGGCGGTGGGCTGCGCCCGCCATTTTGAAATAAGGGGCCTGCTTGGGATTCACAGCTAAGTAGCTTGGTGTTTCCACCCTCCTCCATTCCCCCTTTTTTCCTGCTTGCTCTCCTTTGCCCTCGGCGAGAGTTGTTTCTTTTGGGTTGTTTTTTCTTCCCCTCACGGGGTTTGTTTGTCAGTTTTGTGGGACATCCGCTGTCCTCCATCTTAGGGGCTTTTTTAGTTGCACTCTCTCAGCCACATTGGAATTCGAATTTTCTCATGTTTATGCCCACTGAACATTAATTAAGCCTTTATTGCATCTTTGGTGGCATATTTATCTCACTCTCTCAGCAATTATTGTGTTTTTGTTTTCCTTTTGATATTTCACTATTGACTGACAATTAGTTGTCTGTGGCCTCCTGTTTCGCCATGCCTAACAAAGCAGTGCGCCTCAAGGCTTCTTCTGCTTTGGCTATTGGAGGACAATGGGGACAACATGGGGGACCTCAGCCAGTGCCGGCCCTGGATCGTACCACCTCTCCCTCTTGTAGAATCACAAAAGCTGCAGGTTCCAGGAACGCCGTTGCAGCTTCAACTTCCCAGGCCAGGCCATCAGCAGCTGTCCCTCTGTTGTCTGAATCAGTGGTTGCAGAATTGTCTCAATCCATCGCTGAGCTGATCTCCAAAGCTACATCGCCCTTCCAATTGGACGATGATCCGTCCGGCAGTGTCAGAGCGACCATCAGACATAAGTGACGCAGAAAGCAATGCAAAGTCAAGAAAAGACAATGACGTGAGCATCTCTCTCAAGCTGCTCAACATGCTCTAGAGGCTTCTAGTGCATCAGTACCCACTGGCAGAGATGGCTTTTGGGTAGATCATGCTCTGGTTCCAGGCGTGCCGTGCTGGGCCATCAAACAGCGTTCCTGGCGACCCAGTCTTCAGGGGGTTTGGGTCAACCAGCAAGCGGTGGAATTACCAGTTTGCGCATCTGGTGAGCGCCCTCCTGGCTCTCACCTCCTGTGGAAAACCAGACAGCTTATTCTTAGGGGTTGCTTTGTCGATGTCTTTGGTCTGGTTCCACTGTCTGGTCAGGAAGCTTTAGCAGTTACTTCCCTAAAAAAGTCAAAGAAGGGTTCCCTTGCCCCTCCGGTAGACTGTAATTTTGATAACTGGCTTGAGGGCTTCTCCATTTTTAGGGCTGTCATTGCCATGGCCTTCCCTGAGCAGGCCTGGCACCTTGATAGCCATTTGCTAAATGTTCTAAGGGCCAGTGAATTCGCTGGTGATTTGACTGCTATTGCCTACGATACGGCATTCCGCCATCATGCTTCCCAAAACTCTAGGGAGCATTGGGATCTACTTCACGCTGAAATCTGGCTTCTGGAAGTTGGCAGACAGGCCGTGCCACGTTCACCTTCTACAGGGTCTGCCCCTTTAGATAATTTGAGTCTCATTTGCCGAGACTTTAATGTTGGAAAGTGTTTTCGCACTCAGTGCAGGTTTGACCACATCTGTGCTTCCTGCAAGGGCCCCCATGCTAGGTTGTCCTGCTCTCTCGTCCCTTCCCCTTTGCCTTCCTCCCGGATCAAACGCCCCTCCCTTCCTCCCACTGGAGGAGCCGCTCTTGCTGCTAACTAACCGTTGTCTGGCAGTTTTCCGCTAGGCGTGGCCTCCTGGCTTCGCCAGCAAGTTAATCCTGTTTTTGTCAGTTTGTTTAATTGCAGTTTAAGAAAAAATGACAACAGTGCCCTTGTTCGCGGTTCCGCTGCCTTTGCCAGATGGTCATCTTCTGGTTCAACCTCCCCTCAAGCGTTCAGGGATGGTACTTTGCTGGCCATGAACGTGACATGCACATTCTGCAATGCGGACCACCATGCTTAATTTTGTTGTTGGACAGTTTCTATGTCTCTGCCTTTTCCGTTGCATGTGCACTGGACCTGCTGGCCAGGCAGCTTCTTCTGGTGCTCTTGTTTGCTGCACTGCTTGCGTTGTTAGGGTTTGCGGTAGGTGTTCCTGCAGAACAGCCTTCTGTGGTAGCAGCAGAGGTTCTGAATCTGGCAGGCATCATCTATAATGTTGCGTAGCACTGTATCGGGAGTCCCTATGAGACATGGGAGCGAAGAGGGCATGCGTTTTGGTCATTGAGGGGGTCATAACATGACACCGCTTCCCGGTGACTAGGAGCTTTATTATTAATGCAATCAATAGGTTGCATGGTTCCGAGAGGGTGTTAGATTAGCCCCTAGCTCATCCCAAATCCTTGCTCTATATGACATGCCCCTTTATCTTACAATGGCGGGTTGTACGATGATCCAGTCCTCATGCTTTTGGTGTAAATAAAGTTGTGGCCTTTCCTCCACATATGGCTTTTGTTCTTCTTGTGGCACAGCCCTCCCAGGCAAGGTTAAAATTACAATTACAGCATTAAAACCACAGCTAAAATGAAAGCACAAAAACATAAAAACATACATAAAAATATGAAAGCCTAAAACATTCACAACAATCAATCACGGGGGAAGCTGGTTTCGTTCCATACCAGTGGTCTTCATAGGAGGTCAGGAGGATAAGCGTGGTGGAAGAGCTCTGTTTTTACCGCCTTCTTTTTTTTTTAAATGTTTTTATTAATTTTTTATGAATAAAATACATCATATTGTGTTCTTACATTCCAATAATATTTGAGTTAACCGTTATTATCCTTCCTTGACTTCTCATCAAAATTGTGAAAAAAATAGTTCTTTATCAATTGTCACTTTAGACATCTTCTTTATAATCCTCATTGTTCTTTATATGTATTATTCTTAAATCCATCACTACCTTCTTTACCAAGTTCGATTCATCTTTTCTTATTCTTCTTACATTTTTTTTATGTACTATTACCAAGTGAAATGGTCTTTTTATCCTTTTAATCTGTTAACTTTATAAGTTATTCATATATAATGACAGAGTAGTCCCCCTCTTCTTGTTTCATATGCCTTATCCATGGTTCCCATTGTTTCTTAGATTTGTCCATTGATCCTTTATTTATCCAGCAGGTTAATTTGTCCATGTCCATATACTCATATACCTTAATTACCCATGATTTTATATCTGGTACCTTTTCCAATTTCCACATAGAAGCTAACAAAGTCCTTGCAGCTAAGATCATGTAAAATATTATTTTTCCGTGTTTTCTTTCTAATTCACTATCCTCCACCATATTTAATAAATACATCTTAGGATCTTTCCCAAATTTTACTTTCAGAATATTTTGTATTTGTTGGTGAACTTCAGACCAAAATTTACTGACCATTTTACACCTCCACCAGCAATGTATCAATGTTCCAGTCTCTTCCTTACACTTCCAACATTTGTTATTACAGTCTTTAGAAACTTTAGCTAATAATTCAGGGGTTAAGTACCATCTAAATTGCATTTTGATCAGATTTTCTTGAAGAGCATAGCTTTTAGTGAACCTCATTCGTCTTGTCCAATTTTTTTCCCATTGTGCTACTTGAATATTTTGTCCCAATTCCTGAGCCCATTTTATCATACAGTCTTTTATATTTTCCTGTTCAAGTTCTTGTCTCAGCAGTAGTTGATATATTCTGGAAATTTCTTTAGTCCCTTCTTGCGATATTATGTTTTTACCGCCTTCTTGAAGGTTTCTAGGGACGTAACATTCCAGATGGATAGATTCAATCAGAGAAGCCATGGCCATGAATCTGCAAGGGCTGAGCAGGCCAACTGAGGATAGGGTGACTTGTATGTCTCTGCTTCATAGGGCTGCCATAGGTTAAAGTCAACTTGAATGCAGTTAACAACAAAATGTGCCTTCAAATCAACTCCAACTAATCCAACATGATCACAGACTTTTTATTGGAAAGATGTACTCAGAGGGAATTTTACATTGCCTTTATCTTGGGTGGAGAGGTCACAGTTGCCTAAGGTCACTCACTAGGCTTCCACAGATGAGGAAGGATATGAACCCTGGTCTCCTAGAATATGATCCCAGCATTCAGCACACTACCCCTCTTTTCTCCACTATTAATTATTTTACCAGCAGTTGAAAAGCATTAGGATACCGCCTGATCCAATTCTATATGTCTGTGTGTGCACACAGGCTTGTATGAGTGTGTGATTTTTATTTTGGATCTTCTCCCAAACCTGTTCTATTTGTGAGGAAGGCAGCAGCTTGCATACCAGTAATAGTATCCCCATGGAGAGCTACACTGCAAACACTTTCATCATAAAGGATGGCAGCTACAGTTTCCTATAACAAGAGTTCCATTATAATAAGCATATTCCTCATCTCCAAAAGGTGAATCTGAAGAAACAATTTCAGAATATTTCTATTGAGCCAATATTTTTATTCAGTCTCTTACGTGTTTGAGTGTCTTGCTCAGACCAAGAGCTTAAATAACTTTGTAACTAAAGGGAAAAAAATGTTTAGAACAACAGTGCTGTGTTTTACACAGAGTGCACTTTGAGTGTGAGGTCTAATGGAGGTTTATTTTAAAATCATCTGCTCCTGATGGAAGTAACTTGCAAAGCTTATGAATCAGGGTTTTATTCAATTTTTTTGTTTGGTTCAAAAGCTTAATATAACTACTATTTGTATTCTGCCTGTTCTGTGCATTTTGGAGATGTGGATAGAGTATCTCATTCAGTTGACCCTTTGGGGAACACTGGTGAAAGAGAGATGAGAGCTTATTATTTTAAAGGAAGACTGAGCATTTCGTTACACCAAGTGGATCATGTTTATTAAGCTAAGTGTTTCCAGGCCAATGCAAAGGTGCCTAGTTACTGACAAGTGCTGCATCAGCTAAAGTTACAAAATCCATTCATTCTTGTAACATGGAGGGTTTTGCAGATCTTGAAAGTTTTGAAATGAGCTCCCTTTTTTACAGAGAGCAAAGAGTGAGTAGAGAAACTGAGGGTGGGGGTAGAAAGACAAAGTTGCAGCTGAGCCTTTTCTGTCTCCATGTATTTTACCGTGCATGAACAAAAAGAAAAGAGACCACCAGCCAGCTACTATTCTCACAGAAAGCTTTTAAAACCTTCCCCATGGGTGTGGGATGGGGTGCATGACATGTAGTATATCCAGTACATGCAAAGTCCTCCAAACAGTTCAAATATTCTTTGGCCAGCTATACAAAAATAAATAAAAATAAATAAATAAATCCCTTTTCTTGCTTTCCCCCAATGCAACACCGAGCATCATCTAATACTTGGTGTAATTTAGAAAGGACTTTGCAGAAACACCCTCCCAACCATGTACAAAAAGTGCAGCATAAGCTTTAAAGACCAGTAGTAGCCAAACATCCAATTTGATTTCTTCTTCAAGAGTCACACACATCCAGTCACGATCCACTTAAAATGGGGAACTGAGCTGGGCAAAGCTGTTTTACACAGTTTGAGGAACACGACACCGTTCCACTAGAAATATACAAGAAATATTGAGCAGACTTTGCAATCCTGCCTTCTTTATTGTGTGAAGGTAACACCCATGTGAGATCCATTCCTAGCTCATTTGTTAGGTATTTCCAGAGCAGACTGTTCTGAAATGCTGTAAATCACATGTGCTTTGAGCCCAGAGACCTTGAAACAAAGTCATTTGCAAGCATGTAAAATTCACTGTAATTTGAACTGAGATTGTATAGGGGAGGACCCTTGGTTCTATTCACCATTTTATGCAGACTTGACACTCTGTTAATTCTCCCTCCCATTTGCACAGTGTTTTTTTTTTTTAAGGTATTGATTTTGACCATATCGAATTGGAGCTCTAGTACCATTACAAACATGCCATTGTTTGGGTTTTGCAAATTTCAGAAGACTCCATGGCTCCACTGGAAATAAAGTAAGCCAGAAAACCATCACATTCTATAAAACAGAAAGACCAAACGTGTTACCCTGATGAACTTTATTGAAATAACCAGTTGTTTTTACAAATTATCCTAACCTGATGGAAGTTATGTTGAATTAAGGCCAGGAAGAATTGGACTGAGCTAACATATTTAGTCAGCACTCCTACATACACGTGCCTTGGAGTGAACTCAATGGAACTGAACTAAACACAATTATTTTCTGAGTAGACATATATAGATTTGCACTGTCAGTGTTTCACAATCAGTCCAAATATACTGAGGCAACATATATCTCACTGATTCTTAGGATCTTGCTGTTCAGATCCTTTGTTGCTGGGATCTTTGGGGAAGGCACCTCTCCCAGTATGGTCACTCTTGCAGGCATATTTGGTAGGTGTGCAAGAGAGAGAGTATTCTAGTTAGTTGCTCCTGGGAACTGCAATTCCCTTTGTAGTGAGACTGGCCGGTTCTTTCATTGCAATCCTTTTATTAGTATGTAAAGTTCATTTTATTCCAACAGGCTGTTCAGAACTGACTTTTAAACACATTTTAAATTATTGTAACACTGTAGGTAGTTTAATGCCATTTGAAACATAGGGCAAGATCCTCTATGGGAAGAGGGACCATAAAGAAAATCCCCCTCCATTTCCCCTCTCACCTCCTGCAGGTGTCAGTGTCACTTGCTGGGAAGTCCCTCATCATGACCATTTAGTGGTTAGTGGAGAGCAGTATATAGTGAGGAGTGTCAGACCATATTCTTATAGCTGTATGCGTCAGGGGATCACAGAGAATGAAGTCATTGCATGCCTGGCTAAGGACACAAATGCAGCAACACTGTTTTTGTCGTTGATGTGTGTCTTCAAGTCATTACAACTTATGGCAACCCTAAGGTGAACCTATCACAGGGTTTTCTTGGAAAGATTTGTTCAGAGGAAGTTTATCATTGCATTCCCCTGAGGCTGAGAGCATGTGACTTGCCCAAAGTCACCCAGTGGGTTTCATGGCCGAGCTGGGAGTCAAACCCTGTTCTTCAGAGTCATTGGCCAACACTTAAACCACTACACCATGTTGCCTCCACCACTACATAGCTATGCTGGCTGGGCAGGGAAAAAGACAAGTGAGATTTGACAGGATTGGGCGTTATGCTGGTGAATGTCACTGACAGAATGTCAGCCATAACTTTGATATGCTTTTATCTACATGTGTTTTAAGTTGTCTTTCTTCTTATCTTGTAAGCTGTCTTGAGCCCCAGGTTTGGGGAAAAGGCACTACTTAAATAAAGCAATACAGCAGAATACAGAACAGTATTTCCTTGATCTGTGATGTATTATCACACAACGAATGAAAGCTAATGCAAAGACAATACATATTGTCTTTGACCTAATCTAGTGGATTTTGGGAAGGTGGAAGACTCATGTGACGACTTGAACATATGTCCAGATCAGGATTTCCTGCCTTGTAATTCAATCCATCTGCTTCAGGTTTCCACTAGACATTGTTTGAATGCTCACATGGCCATTATAATGCATCCAATTCCACTTAAAATCAACATATTGACTTCTCAGTGTGTGAACTACAGTCAGCATTTCTTGTCAACATTTTCATCATGTTTGGAATACTGACACAATTCATATAACAATGAGCTCACCTTTGAAAGTATGTTGATATCTTTTAAGTCGGAGAAGGGATGGTTCCTTTCATCTATATCAAGTTCCACCCCCTTCCTCCCAATATATTATATTGGTTATCATAAAGGATAAAATATTCAATTTGTGGAATTTACTGAGTATATTATGTAGTGGCACTGACTGCAAATATTTTGATTTTAAAATGTGCATAGACCTGAAAGAGACAGAAAGCTGTGACAAATGTAGAACACAGAGAGACAGAGGGACAGACACACAGACAAAACGCATACCCTGTACATTTTCAGTATCACATACTTTGGATGTAAATCCAAAGGCCAATATGTCTCTTCTATAAAAGACTGCATTCCATATTACTTCAACATAGACCTCCACATCCCACTCTGCCCCTGGAAACTATTAAAGATATTGCAGATTGTAACCCTATGTTTCATGTTAAAACGAATGAGATTGGAGTTTAGATCTCTGTTCATTTTCTCAAGCAGGTGGTTGAACTCATGCAGTTGTTGATCATTAGATAACGATTCCCCCAGACTTTTAGTTATTGCAACAATTCATTAAACTGGTAAAGTGAAAAATATGAATGCTATGATGGCTTAGGGAATTAGTAACAGCATATGGTATCTTTCAGTCTCTCCATTACTGGTGTAAATCCAGAGTGGGTTAACAGTCAGCGACTGTTAGTTGTTCTCCATCTAATGACTCTCCTGTGACTCATGTTGATAGGACTTGGTGGTTTCAAATCAAACCTCGGGAGTTTATATCACAAAATCTACAGCCATATACAACACCTGTCTTGGCAGGCTCTGCAATCTGGCTGGGAAGTGAAAGACCATATTGACTAAACTATATACCCAGTGGTAGCCTCACCTGGTCCTATTGGAAAAATATATACGTAGTGGAGTTCATTAGACAGTGTGTGGGTTGGGAGGGACTGATTAGTTGAACTGTAATGTACTGAATCAGCACAATTCACAAGGCACTGGCACAAACCTAATACTGATCTCCCAGCAGTCTGCCAGAGAAATCACAGAATGTTTGTGGAATTGGCATGACCAGTTCAATCCAAATGGAAGGGTGTGTTGAAAGCTCTGCACACACATTTCTTTACTAAATGCCTTCTTACTAAGTATCTAGGTTTCTCACTGAGCAAAAGTAAGTGGAATGTACTGACTAGAGGTCTGAGCTTGGATCAGGGAAAATTGAATTAAGATCAACAGTTGCTTAAAACTGAGTTTAGGAGTTACTGTGCTGCATTCACAACTGTATGTATACCAAGGAAAACAGAGGCAGAAGAATACTTAAGAGGAGAACCAAAATAAGCCAAGGAAGAAGTGGTGAAGGCAATAAATCTTACATAAAGTGGAATGCACTGTCTGGGGATGTGTGTGGCCTTCACATATTGAGACTACAGCTTCCATAATCTCTCATGTTGCCAATTCTGGCTAGGGTCTTGGGAGTTGTCATTGAACAACAATGGAGGACTCACATATCCCCCTACTACAACGTGTGCTTTTACAAAGTTGTACAGTTGTTACTTCCTGTCTGAAATCTAAATCTTGTTTATTTCCCATGCTCTGTGCATTAGTGTAGAGACATTTAAGATCGTAGGGAATTCTCCCTTGCTGCCTATGTAAAGTTCCTTCCCTGCCACTGTGTCCTTCAGATCCCCCAAGTAAATCAGTGCATATCTGCTCCACAACCAAGACCGAAATGTATCCATTACACAGGCCTGCAAAACTGAGGGTCATAATTTTTTTAAAAAAAAAATATGTTGGTTTTATAGGAATTTGGCGTTCTAATTTTTTTTTAAAAAAATGACTTCAGATTTGCTCAGTTTTTCACAACTTGATTTGATGTTTCTGTGTTCCTAATATGTGACTGAATGAAATGATCCTGGTGAAAAAAAAATTCCTGCAAAGAGTAAGAAAGGGGCTAAAGCTTTCTGATAGACTTTAAAAACATTTTATTTTGCTGGTATGAAAGACAAAAATCTGTTCAAAATCACTAAAAGAAATAGAATTGGAACATCAGCATTAAAACTTAATCAAAGCTGAATATAAACTGAACTGATAAAAAATATGGAATCTGTGTAAAACCTGTGTGTGGTATGATATTTTTTATTGTGTTTTGTAAAGTCAGCACCCCAAAATACATTCAAAACAGCTACAATGTTGAAAAAAAGTTTTTCCCTTCAGTGCAGGTCTGTGTTATAGGAGAGACATGAAAGAGCATTCTTAGAAGGAACAAGAAAATCTGTATATACTAAAATCTCCTGACAACAGTATTTTTTTGCAGATAAAGCTATTTCAAAGCTAAATGAAGTAAGTAAGTGCAAACTATTTGCAAGTCCCCTGCAGGAACCCAAAGATTATTTCAAAACATTTATTTTTGTTATATATTTTTGCGCTTTTCTAAGTTTGCTGGCACATTCTACCTCTTGAATTCCTGCTGTCATTCAATTGGGATTGGGCCTTCAAGGCCTTTTAGATGTAAAATAGTTTCTATGTAGCAGGTGGTCTTTCCTGCTGTTTATGATGTAGCCTTGGGAAGCCAGTCAGATGGAGCAGTTCTTCTTTATCTGCATGGAATCTGGATAAATCACAATCAAACAGATGGGAAGACAGTCAACATATCAAAGTCCACTAGACTAGCAGCAGTTCATAAAATTCTGCAAACACACAACATTTGCAAAAGTGAGAGACAGAGAGGGGGAGAGAGGGAAGCATGGACAATTTATTCAACCAACTGTTACATGAACAATCACTTTGCTTAAAAGTAATTTTTCAATATGGGAAGTAGGAAAAGAAAACAAATCCAGCAAACAGTTTAAATGATCACAGCTGCTCAATACATAACTCTGCAAGTGTAGTTCATATTATGGAAGATAAACACCAGGAAATTGGAAATTAGACTCTAATCTACTGTGGCAGATCAAAGAAGACTGGTGAAACTGGTACCTCCCAAAAGAAGGATGAGAACCTGCTACACTGAGCATGCAAAAAGTTAAGACTACAATTGTGATGTATATACTATGTGTTCTGAAACTTCAGGATAATGTCTTCTATAGGTATGATGGCTAAAAAACATGTCAAGTTCAACCATAGCTTAGAATGTTACTTTTTAAAAGGAACTAGTTACATTGCTAATTACTATGATCATCCAACAGGTTTTTTTTTTCCTGACGGTTTACTGCAGTCCAGAAATGTATCTCTTCAAGCTGTGTCATAGAATCATAGAATTACTAAGTTGGAAGAGACCACAAGGGCCATCCAGACCAACCTCCACCATGTCATTGAAAAATAAGATCAGTAGACAGTAGAGTTGCCATAAGTCAGAAATGACTTGAAGGCACACAACAACACCAAAAAATAGCATACACATTTACACACACTCTACCTCTGTGGAATGTAATGTGTGAACACTGGTGGGCTGCTAGATCTGGCTGGAGTTGGAAATACTGGAAATGTGCAAGAGGATGACATGTTCTATGAGATGGCATCCATAGCTTTTGATGGAAGCTACTGGTGTGGTTTGCTGAAGTTTCTTTCTGGCCCCTCAAGGCTGGAAACACTGGACTGTCTTATGGAATACAGCAATCTGACCAATTTTTACATGCTCTTTATTTATTTAAAAAAAACAGTCCTATTACTATGGAACTGTTAGTAGTTCTGGACTAGCAAGCCACAGAGGGACAGAAAACACAACTGTTTTTTTGGGCTCCCAATCCCAGATTTTTATTAGCCTGGCATCCCAAATCCAGCAATTCTGAATCAGCATGCAGAGATGGGACAGGACACCCAACTAGGCAGTTTATGTGGGCTCTCATTAACAGAAATCATATTGGGGATTTAGACTTCTCCTTTTCCTTTTCCCTTTCAAAGAATTCCCCCAGCCCATTTTTATTAGTTTGAGGACTATATTTGAAATAATATTCACTGTTCCAATATGTTTGGGAATGAATTGAAGAGCTTTAGCACTATCAAAACAATAGCCCTGAGAGGACTAGATTAATAATGATTACTGGAAACCCTTAACTCCTTAACATGTTGACAATGCTGCAGAGTGTGCTTTAAAAATGATGTAGCAAGTGGTTGAGCTGATTAAGGAACACATTAAGAATAAAAATGAAGCTATCTACATGTGCGTTCTCATCTCTCCCCACCAGAGCTCCAAGACTATGAAAGCCCTGGCACTTATCACAGATACTGATGGGAACCAGAGAGTGTGAATCCTGGGTTTATTATGGTTTTGTTTAAAAATGGAACTCAATTGAATAAAAAGTGTCTGTTTTCTGCAGTACTTTGTGGAATCTGCTAACAGATGGGAAACATGAGGCTCCTGGGAAGAAAGAGACCCCCCCCCCCGAGCAGGAAGTTCTGACATGGTCACCATAACTCAGAGTAGAGTTGAAGGCATCCACGATGACAAAGACAACAACTCCCACTAAGTGGTCAACAGAATCTTTATCAAGGGAATATCAGTATTCATATGATCAATATTGTTTAACTCTGAAAATCTAGTCTCAGAATTAGCCAGTTCGTATTACACTATCCTCACAACAGAAGTATTTAATAGTATTATCTATTTATCATTGTGAGGTGTTTACTGTGTGGTTATTTAAATCTTGGGTTATAACTTTATTATCTGGACTTTTAGGATGGTTTTGCCATGGGAAAGTGATATACAAATAGACAGGACGGTGAGCATAGTCACAGTTGGGTAAATCCAATAACATCCAAATAATGATACCTTTATTGGACCAACCAAAATGCACAATGACATGTTGCAAGCTTTCCATTGAAAATGTTAGTCATAGGCCTGCATTTTCTGTTTCTCTGGGGAGACAATGGTGGGGAGTGGGGAGAAAGAAAATAAGAAAAATAATGAGAGAGATTAAAAAAGCGGGGTGAAGATAAGGGGGTTTCTAAACTAGGTAAAACTGGTATCTGGCTTAATGAATATCAGGATGGAAAGAGGATGTGAAAGAAAAGGAGTGGGTGTGTGTGCACATTTTCTTGAGGGAGTAATTAAAGAATTTTTAGTCCAGGTACCATTGTTCCTGTTTTATCAAGTTAGTCTCGATCCTAATATCTACAGCTGGGGATGTTGCAAGATGTTTTTAATTGGGAAAGCAGAGATAAATATTGTTTATTCAGGACGGTTGGAGGATAGGTCACCATGAAAGAGATTTCTTGAAGTGAAGGGTGGCACAGTGGTTAAATGCCTGCACTGCAGCCACTTATTCACAAACCATAAAGTTGCGAGTTCAATACCAGCCAGGGGCTCAGGCTTGCATCCTTCTGAGGTGGCCAAAATGAGTACCCAGTTTGCTGGGGGCAATTAGCTTACACATTGTAAAATGCTTAGGGAGTGCTTAAGTGCACTGATAAATGGTATAGAAATGTACTTTCTATTGTTATAAGGGGAATTTGAGAGGTAATGGTGACAAAATTAAAATCCATGTTATATTATATATTTTAAATGGAAACTATGGCCTGAAAGCAGCTGCTAGTCCCAAATAGAGTAGATCCATTGAATCAATGTGATTTACACAATCCTACAATTCTTTAATTTTACAGTTCCCTCCCTGGCTTTGTCTTCTCTCTTTCACACCTGTAGAATGGAGAGAAGGAGCAATATTGGTGCTTTAGGATGGTACCGAAAAACAATACTTTATGGATTCTGCAAGCACTCACTCTTTTCCATGGTGGAAGGGGGGAGGATGAACAAAGCCAATCCATAGGATAAAACACTGAATGGAAAACTGAAATCCAGCATTTCACCTAGAGACCAGGGAGATTATCACACACAGTTTTTAAGCCACAATTAAAGTTTGAAAATAGCACCTTTGTCAATACTTAGCATGTGATGTTGCCTCCAATTCATCGCTGCTGTGCCTCTGAAGCTTGATTAGAGTGCATCTTTTCACTAACAGAGAAAACCTATCCCAAATGTCCTGCTGTGCCATTGGTTCTCAAGTGCAATAAGTTCCTCCTGTGACACTTCTGACATTAGGCAGTCAGATGGTGTCAGTCTCCTCTCTCCCAATCCCCCTCTTCCTAGCTATTCCAGAGCAAGCTGATTTTCTTTTCTTCTCTTTCAACTTTGTTTTACTAAACCACATGGCCATTATTGCTCAATTGTGTTACAATTAGAAAAAAATTAAACAAAACAAACAAAAATGAAAGGCAATGTGGGTAGGGCATAGGACAGGAAGACAATGTTAAGGAGGAGAGTAGAAGAAAGCACAAAAGACCATTGACTGCAGAAACAACACAAATCGTGCTACTGAAGGGACATGCGATAAGGAAAGCTCCCAAATTGATAATGTATGCATTTCCTTTTATTAATGTCATGGCAGCAAGAATGAGGCTTGTGTGATAATGTCCCCAGTGATGTCAGTGGTTTGACCACACTCCTTGTTTGATGAATGGCTGTTGGAGTAATTGTGCATGAAACAGAAGAAAAAATATTTTGACTGACAAGTGGTATGTGTTCTATATGACAGCCACAGACTGCTCAGTCATGAGCACATGGCATGAGGTAAAGTTACAGCAAGCTTGCATCATGCTGTGCGGCACAGAGTGATGACTCAGTACCACCCTCCTATATAAAGGGACCAAGAGCCTGGTCAGTGTGGATTACTTGGTTTGGAGCTGTTGGTTGGAGAGTTGGTGTGTGTATATATTGTATTACATTGTATTCAACACAACTGAAAATGATGCCTCTAGAACTTTGGATGAATCAACTATGCCTGTGACTCGTCTCTTTGTGTGTGAAAAGTGTATTGCCAATAATGATAGCTGGGTATTTTGCTTTTGTAGTTTTTTGTTTTCCACTGCTACGTTATTTTTTGGCTGCATCTGGGTAACCTGATCCCAAACTGCACCAGTAGTTGGCTTTTCACTCACCAACAATGACATCATCCAACATTCAGGGAATTGTGGATTAGATATCCACCAACCCAATCCCATCAAAAGTAACTCTCCAACCCGGCTCTCATTGAAGAACAGTAGCAGCTCCCCAGAGTTTCAGACACAAGGCTCCCAAACTTTCCAGGAGGACCCAACCTGGGGAGATCAATATGCTTCTCTCCTTGGTCAGGAGTAGGAATCATTAAATCCTCCATATAGTGTTGGACTGCAGCTCTTATTAATTCTTACCCTTGGCATTGCTGGCTTAAGCTAAATTGGAGGTGCAGTCTGATGGCATCTGAAGAGCCATAGGATTACCACACCTGGTTTAGCTTTCATATTTAAATTACTTTGCTACCTCATCAGACCTAGCAGTTTTATTTATTTATTTATATTTATTTATGGCTGCATGAAGCAGTGGTAGCTAACAAATTTCATGTAAAACTCATGTTTGTTTTAGCGCAAGGCCCTCTTATCATACCAGAAATGCTAATAAATGAGAGGAACCATTGGAAGAGTTAACAGTGAGAAAGAGGTAACAATGTTCTGTTTAATAGAAATGGTGATGTTATGTTGTACACAGAGCTCTTTTCCTATTCCCCCATAGCATAAGAACACAGAATCAGCACAACAGACTTAAGGAAGACTTCATTTACCTTGATCCCCGGAAACAGATTCCTTTGTCAGCTATTTGCGAAACAAAGCCCCAGCTTGCAACTCAAATCTTCCCTTTAGGCATCCTTTCTCTCAGTGAACCCTGGCTGTTAATTAAAGGTAGCACAGCAAAGAGCTTGCCTGGGAAAAGAAAAGAAATGAAGAAAAGGTGGGGCAGGCAGGAAGCTGTTTTTGGCTCAACATTGGAAGGGCTACTATTTACCATTTACATTATATCTCTCTGCCAAGAGAGAACATGAAGAAAAAAGGAATTGGTGAGAGGTCTTTGTAGACATAGCATTCCTGGTTTTGAAGAATGCTGGAAAAGTGCACATATACACAAGCTTCAAACAGAAAATAATCCATTTGGCAATTTTGGACTTAAGTCTCAGAGATCCATTCTAGCTCAACTTTGAAAAACACAGCTGCAAAGAGAAGGAGCAAGTTTCTCTGCATATCATGTGATGTTTAATTAAGCAGCCTGTGAATTATTTAATATTGCTTGGTGATGCTTCAGAGGGTAAATAATGCCTTCCACAGCCAGTTAATATTTTAATTTAGGGACACCAGTCTGGACTGCCTTTCCTTAGACTGATTATTCACCCTGCTTTCTCTAGCTCATCCTATGAAAAGCTTATCAGGAGGTCTTGTGCCTGTAATTTAGAAAAAGGACTCAGTAATTGAATTTCCTTTGGGTATGTGCTGTTTTCTGTAACATTGGGAGTTTAGGGATGATTAAATTAAGCCTTTGTTTGCAGGTAAAATAAGAATAGGGTTAGATCAGTTCATATTGGCTATCAACCTGAAACTCCTCATCAGATGTATCAATATATAAAGTAGAAGTCATTCTAGACAAAAAAAGAAACACAATAAAAACACTGGTAGACCGGGCAAGAAGGATCTGTGAACCATACTTCCTGGAAGATGAATTGAATCACTTAGACTGCGTTCTACAGGCTAATAGTTACTCCAGCTCAGACATGAAGGGCTGCCAGACCTAGAAAAAACCCAGAGGCATGAAGACAAACAACCACCATACATCAAAGGAGCCACAGACAGAATAGGGAGACTGGTGAGGAAACACAACCCCAAAATGATCTACAAACTGACCAAGAAAATCCAGCAAATGCTGCGCTCAGCGAAGGACGAGAGAGACCCTCTCATGGCCAAAGGAGTTTACAACATACTGCGCAGCTGCGGACAAGTCTGCATAGGGACCACCAAATGCAGTGTTCAAACACAAATCAAGGAACATGAGAGACACTGCAGACTGGGCCAGCCAGAAAAATCAGGCATAGCAGAGCATGTTATAAACCATTCTGGGCATAAAATGCTGTTTGAAAACACTGAAATTCTGGCCCACGCCAACAACTATTGGGTCAGAATGAACAGGGAAGCCATGGAAATCCACAAACACCTAGACAACTTCAACAGGAAAGAAGAAACTCCTAAAGTAAACAAAAGGGTTGTATAAATAGCTTGTAAGGAGCGGTTCTATGCCACCCCTTGAACCGCTGGGTTGGGGATGCGGCAACCAGATGCCATGCTCCCAACCCAGTACAAAAAGGAGCTGCAAAATGCAACTCCTATCTGCACTGCTACAGGGCAACCATAAGTGCTGTGGCATGGCCTTATGACACCTCTTGTGTGCAGCACTGTTTGGGTGCTACACATGAGCAATGTCATCATGGCACCCACCACCTGATCAGGCACATGCCAAGATGGTGCCTGGGTGCTGGCACAAGGGCTTTGAGCGTGTAAACACTCAGCCCTCTCTGAACCCTAGTTTGGGTCCAGGCCGGCACAAAGTGCTGGTCTGTACATCCTCAAAGTAAACTACCAATCCTGAAAAACACCAAAATCAAGACCCAGCAAGTGCAAATGAAAACCACCCAAGATGAGGGGTTTTCCCAGCAGACAATGGATCATTAATTAAATAAGCACCCTGAGGCATCACTCAGAAGACCACCGCACTAGCACTCTCTGGTAGAGAACCCTAATCCCAGGATTTCATAGGATGAAGCCATGGGAATTAAAGTGTTATGAGTAGAATGGAAGAGGGTGAAACATGTGTTTTTTTTCTTTCTTTCCTCTACATATATTAGTATAGATGAGATACTCTTGTTCAGTGTGACCTGTAAGATAACCACCCATGGTAATGACTTCTTGGGAGGTGACACCACAGCTCTAGGATTTTCTTCCACTACACAGTTGTTCTCTACACTGTTGTGATTTAGGTGCAGGTTGAAAATATATTTATTTTTTTCTTGCTTTCCAAAGCCTTTTGAGTTTTAGTTTAATATTGTTTTATCATCTTGTATATTTTGATTATATGTATTTATTAATTTTATACTATATTGTTGTTTTTTGTATCTGGATAATTTGTTCTACAATTGCATTGTATAGTTTTATACTTGCTTTACTTCTTCCTTCTTCTCTTTTGCTCTGTGTATATTAGACAGTACACCTTTGACAGGGCTGGCCATTTTTGTTGTTATTTTCCTTGTAAAGCACCATGTACACTGATGGTGCTATATAGTAGTAGTAACAACAATATTAGTAGCAATAATAATAATAATAATAATAATAATAATAATAATAATCCTTAATAAACCAAGTGCTATATTTGTTTTTCTGTATCCTACAGTGGGAAACACTAAGCTCTAAATTTGGCTTTCTTTGTAGTGAGCCAAGCCTTTCTTTGACTTGTCACAATTCAGATGGGCTCCCTTTGCTCTGCTTGTCCAACATTGAGTCCTGAAATTTGAAATGAGACAAGAGAAGATGTTATTTCAGTTATCTGTTTTACAATCCGCCAAACCCTTAAAGAGTCTATTCATAAAGGAATGCTTGGAATTACCTTTTAAAAGTATTTGGAAATCTTTGCACGGAAGATTTTGCCTCAGGGCAGAGTTTTATGAAATTGGCCAAGCACTTAAATAATTACACAACAAGATGAAAACTTTACAAATTGTTATGAACACCTTTCAAAAAGATGAATTATCACCCGCAGATGTACTAGGAACAATCACCTTCGACTCATTGTTTTCACTAATGGGCCACATAGTCAAGAGATCAACTAACATGATTATTTATTTATTGATCCATGATTTAGTCCAGAGATGTGCAAACAAAAATGACATCACTGGGCAATAAATGAGGCGGGCTTGGGGAATTCTGGAGAAGTTGCAGAAGGCAGAACTGGGCACTGCTATGGGAGAATGTATTCCTTTAGTTACTCCAGATACAAGCTATGTAGGACTTTACAGGTCACAGTCCTCACTTTCAATTATGCCTAGAAGCAGAATGGTCACCAATAAAATTCTTGTAACAAGGGAGCTGTGTGCTTTCTTTAATGAGACCCACACAGTTGTTTGGTTAATGCTGTTTAGGACAACTGAAGCTTCTGAACACTTTTCAAAATGCTGATTTTGAAAAATTGCACAGAGTAAATTACAATAATACCAATGGGATGTAATTAAGGTATGCATCATTGGATCCACATCTGACATTTCCAGGAATGGGTGCAAGTTGGCATACTACCTTTAAGTGTACACTGAAACTTGAGCATTGAGGGCTGTCAGAAATCTCTTGTAGTCATCCAGGGGCAGACCATGTTAATCAGTCTCCTAGCCATGAAGAGGCTCTAAGTCTCAGCAAGTCTAAACCCCATCAGACAGTCATATGTCTAGGACAATGGAATTAGAGAAAGTTATTCGATTCCAGGTTCACCACCATCCCATCCAGCACAGAAAACTAGATCAAAATAGGTTTCACTCATGCTACAGAACATATACATTGAAGTAAATATATGATTATCATGAAAGACACAGAGTCCTGGACCACTCCCAACAGGGCAGCTTCAGCATCGATGTTGAAATCCTCCAGCACAACATGCTGAGGAGACTCCAGAACCACCTTCCTTCTTGACTAGCTCAAGAAGGAAGACTGTTGAATGCATGGGGGAGGGGGGGTAGGCATTAGTGCACCAATAGAATGCCTATTATCTCTAGGTCATCCATATTCCAACACCCAAGGTTGGGAGGGGGTCAGATGTAGAGCTTGGGTCCAGGTTATTAGAAAGACCATATCTCACTTTATGAGCCAATTAGAGTGCAAATATCATCCTGAGATGCCCTTCTAATTGTCCCACCACTTTCTCAGGTCCTCTTGCTAGACAGGCCCCTTCCCCACCACCACTCCCTTCTCCTTCTGTGTCGTGTCTTTTTAGATTGTAAGCCTGAGGGCAGGGAACCGTCCAATTAATAAGATTGTATGTACAGCGCTGTGTAAATTTACAGCACTTTATAAATAAAGGTTAATAATAATAATAATAATAATAATAATAATAACAACAACAACAAGAGATAACAAAACAAAACAAAGTCTGCTCCTATACTTTGGAACTCCTTCCTTAGAGAGGCCAGAATGGCCCCACTCCTGCTCTGTTTTTGGCAGCTGATAAAAACATTTTTGGGCCATTAGATATTTTCATATTGATGAGGGTTGAGCTTTGAAATGCTGTGCAATTCAGATTTTAAGGTATATATAGATGTTTTTTAAAAAATACATTTCACTATTTTAATGTTTTTAACTTTATAAATTGTTTAATAGTTTTTTAAATGTTACATGTATACTCTTTAATGTTTTTGTATTGTTTTTAATCTGCAAGGTTTTAAATTTGCTGACCACCTTGAGTCTCTGTATCAGGGGGAAAGGTGGGATATAAATAGATAAAATAAAGTAATAAATAATAATTTGGATGTGTGTGTCTAAATTAGTATAGGTGATTTGAGTCATCTTTCAATGGTCTTTGTACTTCCCTTTAAAGTTTAAGAGATGCATGCTTTGCTATATGCTCACAGTAGCCTGGATTTTGACCATGAAGCTGTGTATGCCTCCGGGAAGTGACATTACATGGTGACATAATCAGATTCCAAGGACTATTGAACTCTTCTTCTCTTTCTTTCACTGAAGGGACAAAAAGATGGTTTCCTCAAGGACCCAGCCATCTTTTATTCCATACAATGCTTATGGGAATGGTGGTATGTTATTGTGGAGCACAGTTTCCCTGGGGCTTTAAGACTTCATTTTCCAAGTCTACAGCAGCTGGATAGCTGCCAAAGGAAAATGTAGCTTGCCTTGTGAAATGGAAAATGAAGGGCAAAGTAATTTTAAAAGCCATTGGACCATCCTGTCTAAACTGTATGTGTGGGACAATGACACTCCGCCTGAAAATTGTACAGTTTTCTTCCCCTCTAAAAAGTCCTTCAAGGCCTTCTCACCATTATGGGGAACTGAACCTCCAGAGTAAGGTGGGAACTTCAACCCTAACCCATGCATTTCAGTATCTATGCTAAAATCCATGTGAGCAGGCAGATTTTCATGTTTTTTGGGGGGAGGGGGCATCCAATTACTATAGAAGAGGAATATAATGTATTTCATTAATTTATTTTATTGAAAGTAGACCCTGTATTTTCCCCACTATGGGACCCAAGGTTGCTCACAACATAGTTAAAAACTAATCACAATAGTAACAAACAAACAAACAAATAAAATTGCAAATTAAATAAACTGCCTTATTAAAAGCAGCACTAATCTAAAACATCTTAAAGGAATTAAAAACAGAACAATGAAAGTAAAACTACCCCAATACCCCTGGCAGCAACCAGTTAATAGCCTGTCAAAGTAAACAAAGGTCTTTGCCTGTCAGCAAAAGGAGTCCAGAGAGAGCTGACCAGTAGGGAGCTTCATGTGAATTGTACAGTAATTCCACAACCTGGGAGTAGCTACTCTATGGATCCTGACCAAATTGAGTAGGACTCAGTGTGTCTTCACCAAATATATATGCAATGGAACCAAGAGAATGCCTTGCAGACATTGTAGACTTATGTAAAAATGACATAAGAGTGGAAATAAAAATCCAGGCATTCCTAATACGGTGATTTCTGTTTGGGCTTTTTCACACCACACACTTACAGTGCTATGATGTTGTTTAACTGCCATGGAATCCTGGAATTTGTACTTTAGTGAGGGAGAATTATCTAAGCAAGAATTCTCAACTTCCCTCCTTAAAATTATAAATCAAGAGAATCAGTATGCTGTAGTGGTTCCAGTGGTGGCCATGGACACCCACTGAGTGACCTTGCACAAGTCACAGTCTCAGATGAAGGCAAGGGCAAAACCCTCTGAACAAGTTATGTCAAGAAAACCTTTTAGTGTCTTGGCCTTAGGGTCACCATAAATCAGAAATGACTCGAAGACACATGACAACAAACATAAAACCCAGGATACCATAAGATGGATCCATGACAGTTAAAATAGCATCATAATGTTATAACAGTGTAGTATAAAAGGGTCCTTACTGCAGAACATTGTGTGTTGGAGTGTTTTGGAGGCTCCTTCCTTGGAAGTCTTTAAACAGAGGCTGGATGGCCATCTGTCAGGGGTGCTTTGATGAAGAGTTCCTGCATGGCAGGGGGTTGGACTGGATGGCCCTTGTTGTCTCCTCCAACTCTACGATTCTGTGATTCTATACAGAATAATCCTCATTAGCTGAGTTTCCCAGTGCCTTCGATTTCATTGCTTGTTGTTCAGTTAAGTCATCTCTCCAGTCCTTAAAGGGAATCAGAAATGATGAAACTCTTCAAGGAGTGGAGCAGAAAACAAAGATGCCAGTGTGGCTGGTTTCCCCGGCAAGCAAAAGGAAAAAAGTGATAAACGATCCTGTACAGCTTCTGTCACCTGGTATTTGCATTCAGTTGCCTGAGCAAAAAAGAATGAGAGAAGTCTTAATGATAACGCAGATACTTCATCTTCCTTGGATTTCATAGGCTTTTGTCTTATTAGGCAATCCCTCTGTCAGGCAAAACAAAGTCCATGCGTAGAAATTTTTATTGGCTCTGTGTTATGTTACAGTACTTTTATTAGATGGTGACATTCCTGAGACAGCACCTGCTGTGTTCATTTGGGCACTGGGCCAGAAATGAAATACACAAGAAATGTGTGATTTAAAGTGGAATGGGTTTCTGTTACTGTGTAATGAATATCTCCAGGTCTGAAGTGAGAGATTTAGCCTTTTAGAAGGACCAGAAAGTGTGTGCATGTATGTAGACAACCCAGTTTCTAAAGGCACTGTACTGTCTCACCATCTATTCTCTCGTGGAAGTTGTATTGCAATGTCCATTTCTTGCCAGGTTTGAGAGGGCACTTTGCAAAATGCCCTTTGTCTCCCTCCACTTGGTCACTCCATTCTTCTGCTGTTGCCACCACCATCACCACATGAGTCACTCTCATATTCAACATACACCCAATTTACCAGATGTCACAATGGCCGGTTACTAACCGGCATTTGGGACGTCCGGAGGACGTCCCATTTTAAAAAAGGGGCGTCTCTTCTAGACGCCCCTGGGCCTAATACGGACTCCGTCCGTACAAGACGGCGCCGGCCCTTCTACATGGCCGGCGCCATCTTTGTGTATCGGACGCTGAGCGTCCGTACGCGTCGCGTCCTTTGTGACGTAGCGAGTGCGCCCCTGGAGCCTTGCTACGTCGCAAACGTGACTCTAAAAGAAGCTCCATTTTGGAGCTTCTTTTTCGGTCCGCACGGGAGCCGCGCCGTGTGTAGGCTCCGGCTCCCCCACGGACTAACCGGCGGCGGCGGCAGAGCGCCGCAAAGCGGCAGTCTGTAACTCGCCAATGAGATCTTTCTTTTCCCAACACTTTTCATATAGGTTGGGGCCTTTACTTTCAAGCATGCCTGACAACAACTTTTGTTAGAGGTTTGAGGGAAAGAGGAAAGGGTTTGTTATCTTCCTTGCACTGGCTTCATCTTCCTATCCCCCATGGTGGTGTCAAGTGGCAGATACTAAGCCCCTTCTCTCAAGGGTGTAGCTATGAGGGTGCAAAATGAAGATGTACCTCCCTGGATAAGAATTCTGACTCTCAATTAATTTTTTCATCAGCCCTTGTATTTTTAGCAAGAGTGCAACATTGAAGATTGTTCACTGCTCCAACTCTTTAATTTGTTGTGTTCATATTCTCTTGTCAGCTTTGCCTGGCCCTTTTGTTTGGATAACTAAATTTTATTTCTAAGTAGTCAACTGAAGGGTTACGTTATTGCAATACTAGAAATTTGAGGAAGAGCCAGTATGGTGTAGTGGTCTGGGTATTGGACTAAGACCCTCTCAGTCTCAGAGGAAGGCAATGACAAACTCCCTCTGAACAAACCTTGCCAAGTAAACCCCATGATAGGTTTTCCTTAGGGTCTCCATAAATCAGAAATGTCTTCAAGGTACAGAACAACAACAAGAAACCTGGACACGGAAAGAAAATTTTACCTTGGTGGAAGAATTCTTATTTGGGTGCCTAATGCCCTCATTTTAGCCCCCTCCCCAGCCATACCTCTGGGCTTTCTCCTTTTCACAATTCATTTTAGTACTGTATGGAATTAAGACACTTCTGCACTGCAGAAATAATCTAGTTTGACACTGCTTTAACTTCCATAGCTCAGTGCTATGGAATTCTGGAATTAGTAGTTTTGTGACATGTTTAGCCTTCTCTATCAGAGAACTCTGGTGGCACAACAAACTACAAAATACAGAGTTCCATAGCAGTGAACCATGGCAGTTAAAGTGGTGACAATCTGGATTATTTTTACAGTGCAGATGCAGCCTATGTTGCACAGAATACCCGAAAACCTTATTTTATTTTATGTTATCTTTAAATCACTGCTTTACTCAATGAGTGCTCAAGAGAATTCACTATAAAACTGTAAAAGAAAGAATACAGTACTTACACAGCTCAAAACACAGGAAGGAAAATGAATTATTAAGCAAACAAAGATAAACCCATAAAACAGAAAACTACCTTAGTCACTGAAAAAACAATGAAATGCTATTGTTTTTATCTGTTGTCAAAAGGATAATTATGGGAAAGCACAGCATGAAAATGTTTTTTTTTTTCCCTGCATAACAAGTCCCAAAAACTCCAGACAATATAGCTAGTGATCAAACTGGCAGGGAGATTCTGGGGACAGTGGTGAAAATAATGTTTCCAGGCCTTCTGTTGAAACCAAAGTTCCTTCTCTGAGCAAAATATTCTGCAACTATGTTGATGGTACACAGAAAGCCCTTTCCCATGTTCCCACCAACCTTTCCTCTTTAAAAGGGACCTTTAACAGAGCCTCTTTACATTTTTGTACTGGAGAAGGCAGTCTTTTAGACGCTCTGCCTTAAAGCCAGTTACAGGACTTGGAAGTAAATTGTTAGACATAATGTTATGTGTAACATGATACTTTAGTGGTATGTCTTGTTGGTAATGACACTACTTCTGGAAAATTACACAAATGGAAATGTTAGTTTTTGTGTAATGAGAGTAGGGTTGCCATATCCCACCTGGGGGCGTGACTTTCCTGGTTTGGGGCGGGTCCGCACGGTCCCGCCCCAGTTTGGCCCCGCCCCCGGGATTTCCTCCACCACCACCGAGGCCCTGGAAGCAGCTCCGCAATCGCGGAGTCCTCCGAGGCCTGGCTGGGGCTTGGGAGACGCTGTCTCCCAGGCCCCAGCCAGGCCTTGGACAAGGTTTAAAAATATAGGACCTTTTTTAAAATTTCCTGGCCAGGACATTATAAAAAAAAAAAAAAAGTCCTACATTTTTAAACCTTGTCCTACATTTTTCCCGGTTTGGAGGTCCTCAGGGATGGCAACCCTAAATGAGAAGTATTTATTCATTTTCTCTCTCTCTCTACTTTTGGGAGGCAAAATTATCTGGAGGACATTTGGAGGGGATTCTTTTTCATATGCTAGTTTCTTTTCTTATTTTTTAAGATGTGTTCCACCCCCCCACCTCCCAAAAAAATAGAGAACTAAAACATAAAGAAACAGTAACAAGAAATCTAAGCTCACTAATAAGGTTTTGTAACATTAATGACAACACCACATTTTGAGGGTATTGTACAGCAAGTTTCATACTGAGTTTCTTTTTCAAAAGTAATTTGTCCAAACTCTGGCCATTCCAGGCTTTATCGGTAACAAAAACCAGCACCTTGAACTGAACTGAGAAACTATTTCAGAGCTGGTAGTAAGGATGTAAGCTGTAGCAGTCCTTGGTATGAGTATTAAAGAAATGGGACTGGGACCTCCAAATGCTGAATCACCTTTCCCAGTAACATCTTGTTGGTAATTTTTCTAGCCTGTCTATGGAAAGTTAAATAAGGGTATATTTTGCTGATGAAACATGCTATGGAAATTTACTTTTCTATATGTTACCATTTCCCCTCCTGCTTCTCTGAAAAAGCAGGTTAGTAACCAGAAAAAATATAACAGAAGTTAAAGAAGAAGATAAACACTGAGACCACAAGATTATAGTAAGCAAGTAGAATGGATGTGGCTAACTACATCTGCACTCTTCATTGTACACTTGCTTTATAATTTGTTGTTGTTGTTAACTGCCTTCAAGACAATTCCAATTCATTTCTTATAGGATGAGACATTCCTAGGACTCCCTGTCCTTCACTGCTCTGCTTAGTTCCTGCAAATTCATACCCATGACCTGCTTAATATTTTATTTTATTTCATTGTTATTTTTGTTTGTTGTAACCTGCCTCAATCCGTAGGGAGAGACAGGCTACAAATAAAATATATTCTTATTCTTATTATTATCCATCCATATAGCATGTGGCCTTCCTTTCTTTCTACTTCCCTCCACCTTTCTTAGCATTATTATTTTTTCCAGTGAGTTGTGCCTTCCCACGATTATTATTATTAACCTTTATCTTGGCTTCCAGGGAGATTTCTGGCTTGATCTGCTCTGGGACCAATTTGTTTGTTTTTTGGGCTGTCCACAGGATCCTCAGCACCCTTCTCCAGAACCACATCTCAAATGAATTGATTTTCTTCCTGTCTTCTTTAACTGTCTTGTAAGGCTTGTATGAGTCTAACCTTTGGGCTCAGTTGTATATCTTTACTTTTTAGGGTCTTGTCTAGGTCTTTCATAGCTGTCCTTCCCATTCTTAGTCTTCTGATTTCTTGACTGCTGTCCCCATTCTTACCAGTGTTTGATCCAAGGTATGGGATCTATTTTGATTTCCTCATTGTTAAGATTAAACTACAAGTACAGTGGGACCTTGTTATCCACTGCAGTTTGGTTCCAGGATACCCTGTGGATAACAAAATCTGTGGATGCTCAAATCTCATTAAATATAATGGCAGAGCAAAATGGTGTCCCTTATATAAAATGGAAAGTCAAGGCTTACCATTTGGAATTTATACTTTTTTTGAATATGTTCAAGCTGTGGATACTTGAATCCGTGGATAAAAATCCGTGGATAAGGAGGGCCAACTATATTGCACCAAATCCAATTTGTAGTCCAAAGTAGAGTAGGCTGAGGGATGTTCACACTACAGTTATAGAACTATGATTCCACTAACTGCTATGGGTGCATCTTATGGACTCTTGGTGTTTGTAGATTGGTGAGGCACTGGAGCGCTATGGCTGGAAATTATAAAAGGGAAAACACTAATCCAAGGATTCCATAGGATGGAATCACAACAATTTAAGTGGAATGCTAGTACTATAACTGTATAGTATCATATGGGCCTGACTGAATTAAAGAAACTTATACAAATGGATATGAACCAACTATCAATTCCAGCTGATATATTACGTCTACTTTAGTTGGGAATAAGAATTGGATTTAGGCCTTAATGTTACTCATGCTACATTTCTCATAGTGAAATATAAATTCTGTTCCAGGTGAAGTAACAGAAACTGACACAAACCACTGTACATTTTTACTGCTTCCACAAGCTTCAAGTTCAAGTTCTGAGAAGCATTTTGTTGCTGATGTAACTTTGATTCCCTTATGCTTTCTCTGAGCCAGTTGCCACTTTACCTCCCATCAGTTTCCCAACTTTCATCAGCATTTCACACTGGTGACATTGTAGCCTTTAAACCATATGGCTCTTTGAGTTCAGGGGTGTTGACTTTATAGGATTCAACCACATGACCCTGAACTGCTGGGAGGTAAGTGCATAAGTTTCTAGTGCCTGTGCAGGAGAACCAGCTGCTGAAGAAGGACATCTGCTATTAGCATGAAAGACTGCATTGAAACAAGTAAAGCATTATTAGTCAGAATTCGTTCAGAGTAGCACCTGTGACTTACTGAATTCTTTCTATAATACTTACAGGAAAACCAATCATACCAATAATCATTTTTCTCCCTATAGTCTCAGTGCTTTATGATAACAGCAAAATTCTGTGTAATTTAAATAGGTTTGCCAGGTTGAATGTGGACCAAGGATCCTATACTGTACCTTTAATGTTTACTGATCCTGGAAGATGCAGGGTAAAATTCTACCAGGCAGAACTATGTGACATCTTTTCCCTCACATCAACCCACCTTTTAGCTTCTATATTCACCCCGACAACACAACCATTCATTGGCTGAAGCATGTGTATGTGTGAGAATCATCCAGATATGTTTATATAGCTTGGCATTCAGTAATGAAGCTATAATCTGCTGTACAGAACTTTATGATATGTACTCCTGCCCCAGGATCTGTTAACATTAAAGATATAGAAACTCTGTCCCATATTCAACCTGGCAGCCCAATAATGCATTACCTTGTTTTCGTTTCCTTCCCAGTAGCTGTGTCCCCACATTTAAGACTGTAGACTTTTTTTAAGGTCAAGTTATTTATTGTTGTGATGCCCTTTCAAGTTGACTTCAACTTATAGTGATCCTATCATAATTTTTTTTTTTTGGTCAGAGAAGGTTTGCTATTGTCTTCCTCTGAATGTAGTCTACACTACTTTGTATTTACTGCAGCTCCCCCTTCCTAACTAGGCCTGATGCTGCTCAGTATGCAAGATCAGACAGGATCTGAGACCTTTAGGATATTTAGACAACTTTTCAGTTAAGTTGGAACTTTACAGATAGCATCAGCCTCATCCCACTACCGCTATCATAGTCACTGGAGAAAGCAATAACAGTAGCTTTTGGGTGGGGTGACCCATAAACGTAGTACATTCAATTATCAGATCTTAATGTCACAAGGCAAATTGCCAGACTAATATTTTAGAATACAAACACACATGTCTGTGCACAATCATGAGTGTACCCAACTGCATTCAGAATCTAATGAGGTTCTTTACTCCCATGTCTGAGATAATCAGAGCATTTCAGAATACTATACCATTCTGGCCTTCTGTGCTTGTGTAACCTGCAATTCATAACATTTTATATGTAAGTCCATTGAATGGAGTTTAGTGGACTGTTTTGGCATTTTTCCAGAATCAAACAGGAAAGACAGGAACACAACTGTAAATTAGAAGATTGAGCTGAGAGGCATACCTCAGTCCAATGTGGTTGTTTCTGGAACGCGATCAGATGCTCAGAATATTAAAAGGCCACAAATACATTTATGAATCACAAAGTGCACACAACTGGTCTGTGGAATCAAGCCCATTGATTCATTAATTGAACTCAACTGAACTCTAATTGCATTTGATGTTCATTAGCCCTTTATTAGCATAATGTAATGGGATTTTATATGATATCGTGCCTCTCTGTGGAGGTCCTTATGGCTTACTTGCTGAACTAAAAGCTTTCTCCTTCCTTCCTTCCCCACCCCACCTCCCCTATAGGGCAGCTATAGTAGGAATTAAAGATACACCTCTTAGACAATTTCCCTTTCTTCATATCAACTGTCTCAGAGGGGTCTGTAGCTTTGCATTTTGTATACAGATCTCTTTCATTTACATTTAAGAACAGATTTGTTCTGCAGTGACAGCTGTGAGGAGGGTACAGCCATTTTGCATATCTGCTGCTGGTAATATACTCAATGGGCATCCAAATTATAAACAAAGATCCATAAGCAAATCATTGACATAATGATAATCACAATAGAAACAATATCACTTACCCTTCCTCTATATAACAGCTGCCCCATTCATTTCTACATATGAACATGAGGCCATTAAAAACAAAACAAAAAAGAACTTGACAGCATTGTCAAATTTTAAAAAAGTCGCTCCCAGCCTGCACCATGGAGTTTTGCTGCCTGGGAGATGTTTTTGCTGGTCTCCATGGAAGAGAATCTAGAGGGATGCATATCGCAGCATCACATGCTGTCATGTAGAGCATAGGGGGAAGAACTGTATGGTTTTAAGTCCTGCCATCCCCCTCTGCCTCTTTTTCTGGATTTCATCTCCTTGGAGCAAGTGAGTCAGTAAAGATTTAGCTCTGTGAGCAAGCGAGCATAGGAGAGCAGGGGCAAGTGTGGAGTGCAGCAGAAACAATTGATGGAGGGAAACTGGCAATTTGAGGCCATCATCAGGTGGGGGGACTGGTTGTGCCACAACAAGGTTGTTCAGCTTTTTCGTTCAGCTTCCTGTGGTCTCATGGCTTGTGAGATGAGGTCTGGTGGTGTTCTCAGGTGGGGAGTGGCCCTGGTTAGGCAGAGCAGTCTGCATCAGCTGGGAGGATAAGCCCAGGTCACAGTTAGGATGGTTTGACTGTCATGGGTTTTTAATTAAATCAGTAAACTAGTAGGCCTAGACCAGGTCTGAGTGGGTGCTTGAAACTTTTAAATTTGCACTTATGTGGGGGTTCCAGGAAATCACTGTTTCTCACCCCAATTGTGCCCATCTTTAGTCAGTCCTGTGGCTTGGGCAAATAATTTGTTATTCTTGGGAGGGAATGAGGGCCCTTTTGGGCAGCCTGATAGGGGACGGAAGAAAAGCAAATGCTTGCTCCTTATCCATGGCAGGTAGTGCGGGGAGAAAAATAGCATTTTGGTGAATTCTTTTGACCCCCTTTGGGTGAAGGAGAGGGCTTTGGATCTGCCATGGCTTCATCCTACAGAATGCAGGGATTTCTTTAGGGTAGTTAGGTCTTCCTTTTCTGCCTCTTTATATATGCTATGTCAAAGTTCTCTTTCCTCTGCTCTGGCTGGATGAATAACTCATATAACCCATGTGCTATGAAGTCATCACTTGGGAATCCATTAACATAATCTATCAGACCCATTTCAGGGTGTAAGGGGTGGGATGGAGTAGGTCCCAGGCAACGAGAACTAGAAAAACAACTAGAAAAGAACACTTGCTTTATATTGAACTCATTGCAAAAGTTCTCTTTTCTGGTTAGCACATGTGAGGACAGATATTCTCCATAGGATTTTTCCACAACAGATATTTCCCCACACATTTTCCAGCAGCAAAAATGAAAATATTTGAACCCTGGGAAAGTTTTTTCTTTTCTTTTCAGGAAGTGCATGAAATATGGAAAACTGGAAAGAGGCTATTATTTTTTATCAGTTTGTTAATGTGTTCGCTCCCCCCCCCCCCTTTAGCACTCTTGCTTGTTTATTTGCTGGAATAGATGAGGTTGCAAGGGAATGTAGACATGTGGATGCATGCCTTCGTTTTCTGTAGTGCTCTTGTGATAAACTCTCTGAGAGAGAAATTAATTTCCTCTTACCTCTATGTCTTTTGTTTACTTCCAGACTGGGCAGTTTGTTATTCACCCAACTATTGTGGTTGCTTTTGGCCACCTAACCTGCAGGTCTTACCCTTGTTCACCTCGTTCTTGCCTCAGCCAGCTTTCACAGTGATCATTGTTATCCGTAATTGGACTAAAGGGACCAAACTATTTACTACCTCTCAAGTATGCACCTCATTACAAGGCCTAGCATTTTTTCTAGACACAGAATTGCCTCCATTTGGTAGAAATCTCTTGTTGGTCCAAACTGCTTTAAATTGCTAGCATCAAAAACTGTTGTTTTTTTAAGAAAGGGGGAGCAAATGCTGTACATTGCAGACTCCTTTCCCAGGCTGGGACTGTCTGTCAATCTGTGAAATATATTTTTAAAATCTCAATACTACACACACACACACACACACACACACACACACACATGATTTCTAAAATGGGTATCTGATCACCTGGAAGCATGCAATGCTTTAAATGCTTAGACATGATTATTGAAAATGAATGTCCAGCTGGTTCTTAATGAGTGTAAAACCTTTACAAAACAGATAATAAGGCTCTTGAGTGAGGCTGGACTTAGAGAGAATACAAAATGGATTTCCATATTCAAACAAGAAAGAAATGATAAAGTTGTAGGTGTTTGAAGGAGAGCATAGTAAACCTAGACTATGGATCTTTGGAGAGGAAGCTATGGCTTGCATTTTTCAGGAATGCTTTAACTGTGTATTCATTCATGGCAACTGTAAAATTCTATGATTCTAACATCCAGTCTTCTAGATTAAGATAGGAGTTGAGTGGCCCACGATCCACATGAAATTCTCCTTGAAGTTCATTTTTAAAAATATAATTTTAAAAATAAACATTTCAGAGTAGCAGTTTTGTGATTAAATGGGTGTGATTTCCCCCCTATCTTTGAATTTTATGTGTTTTATTGGATTTATGGCTTTAAAAAACAAACAAACAAACACAACACTTTTGTACCCCATAACTATTTCTTTTAATTTGTATTGTAAGCCACTTTGAGCCAGATTTGGGGAGAAAGGCAGGGCATACATCAAATAAATAAATGAATACATTAAATAGCAGTGAAAAATTCCCCCAGTGACTTCACTTATGATCATGAAAAATATCATTTGCAGAAGAAACCATGGATGTCTTAAGATGGTAAAAGATTGGTTGTTTTATTATTTTAAAAGCCAGTCATGGTTTGCCCTTAAGGCCTTCTTTGTCTATCTAAGAAATTATTTGAGAGTTTCGGGTGCAGATCATTTTTGCTGTCAGATTCAAAACAGTTCCTGAAAGGGTTATTAAGAGCATGCAAAAGCATTGGGCATTTTTACTAATGAGACAACCATCCTTTGAGCATCTTGAGACATGTAGCCAGTTTCCTCTGTGGATTTCAGTGGATGCTTCCCAGTTTCTGCTTCCCATGAAAAAGTAATGTAGCCTAGATTAGGACTGAAGGTGCCAAAATAGGCCTCTGACCCCCAGTACATCTCTATAGTTATTCTAAAAGTTTTTTTGGTTGCCTATGCCCACTGTCTGTCACCATGAGCTATTCTGGATAAGGACTGATGGTGTTGTAAGGCAATACCATTGCTCCTATTTTGATTTTGGTCCAGGTATCACCTGTATCTCCATGACACTGTCAAAAAGAGAAGAGAAGCAATATGACAGGCAAATGACACAAGGTATTTGGATACAATAAGGGCTCTGCCATATTTGTCCCAAGTCTCTCCCTAGTTGTTACCCCAACTATTTCATCAACTACCTCATTATTTCAATGAACAGTACAGCCTCTAGTCACAGGAAAGTGTGCTTAAGGAATGACTGCTTCAATTACATCCCTGTTTCAGAGATGCACCAGGGTGGTGACAGTGTAATCCCAGCCAAAGAATCCCTGAGGACACTCTTGAAATGAACTGGACTTCAACTATCTCCCTGAATCTCTTTCATTTTTAGGAGAGCAAAAAACTCTCTCTCTAGGTATTTCACTAAATCCTCCTTGCAGTCTCAATATATCAGGACTGGGGTGAGTCTCAAAAACAATTTCCACCCCTTTTAAAACATGTATATGTTTTTGTACTCCTTTGTAATAGCTGTAGTTGTAGACACCTCACCACATCAACTAAAGCAAAAGCATGTTGTTGTCAACTATCAGGTTAGCTTCCACTTATGATGACCTTATCAATGAGAGGCCTCCATGACACCCTGCTATCAACAGCCCAGTTTGGTCCTGCAAACTCAGGGCCATGGCTTCCTTGATTTAGTCTATCTACTTGTAATGCAGCCTTCCTCTTTTCTTTCTGCCTTCTATTTTACCAAGCGTTATGGTACTTTCTAATGAGTCATATCTTTTCATGATATGTCCAGAGTACAACATTCTCAGTTTAGTCATCTTAGATTCTGGCTTAGCTTCAGGTTTGGTTTGTTCTTGGATCCATTTATATGTCTTTTTGGCAAGAGCCATGTTTAGGGTCCCCCCCACTTGCACACATTTATAGTCACATGTATTTTAAAATATGGGCTCATGGGCCTTTTTGTGTGTGTGTACATATTTTATTTCTTCAAAATGGACTGCAAGCACTACAAATCTGTGTATTTCAGAGGCATGGTATACAATGACCCGATACAGACAGCGTGGAAGCGCTGTCCTTGGGCCAGAACTAGGGCTGGGGAGCTCGCAACAACTGCACACACCCTAGCCCTAGTTCATATGGACGGCATCATTTTGGAAGTGCTCCGTCCATATACAGCACAGGACGATGGCATCATGCATGTGCTGCCTCCACATGGGCTGGCACGCGTGTGACATCACCACGACGCTACAGGATGTTTGGTGTGCCCTTTCAGCATCACGGGAAGGAGCTCTGAAATGGAGCTCCTTTTGCGCGCATGCATCACTGGCACGGCTTCTATATGGCTGCGCCAGTGATAAGGAGAATGGGCCTGGAGGCCCCTTTCTCCTCTTCACTGTGCTTGTCAGGGTGTCCAGGGGCATGAAGCCCCACGGACACCTCTTTCCAGGCCACAGAGAAGCGGCATTTTGCTGCTTCTCCATGGCCTGGAAAAGTGCCGGATTGGGGCCTCTGGGCTGCCAGTGAGGCTGCCCTGGCCCCAATCCACTGCAGAAAGGGGTGGCTGCAGACCACCCCTTTTCCGCAGTCTGTACTGGGCCTTTGTCTTATAATAATTTCTGGGAGATACATAAGGAAGCCCATTGAAATAATTTATTTCCCCAAATTTCCTCCCTTCCAGGATTCAGGAAAAAACCCTGGTATCTTGAATTTAAATAGGGCCCCTTTCACATTACACAGTTATAACACTATG
>NC_056522.1:347603612-347616599 GCF_019175285.1 Sceloporus undulatus | reverse complement strand
TTTCCATTTTAACTGCCATGGCTAACTGCCATTGTAGTTTGGTGTTTTGTACTCCTTTTCCATTTTAACTGCCATGGCTAACTGCCATTGTAGTTTGGTGTTTAGAATTCTCTGGCTGAGAATTCTAAACACCTCTCTCTAAACTATAAATTCCAGGATTCCATAGAATAGGACCATGTCTTTAAGTGGAATCATAATGGTATAACTGTGTTGTGTGAAAGTGTCCCAGGTAATCCTTGGTTTATAACTCTGGAATAATTTGCTTAACTGAGAAGTGTTTGCTAATAGGCTGAGTCAGAAATCCAAATGAAACAACTTGGAATTATTATGTTTCTGACTTGCACAGCACCTGGGACAGCAAAGGGAAGAGGTAAGCAGGTATCTGCTTAATACTTTTGTGTGCTGCTTCCTCCATCCTTTTCATTTGAAGTCTCCTCCTTTTTTATGAAAAGACCATTGGTTCAGGGGATGGAAAGCACATGTTCCCATTATCCTTTCCTCTTCATCAGTGGTGCTCTGTCACATGTCACATTTTCTCTCCTTGCAGGCATATGGTGAGTGTTAGCGATAATAGCTGCAGCATGTCGATCCAAACCTGACAACTCTTCTCTGTCACAAAAATGGCTGAGTGATGTTTTACCTTGACAGATGGATGGGGGTGGGAAGCTTTGACACTCCCTCTCTCTACTTCAAGGATGTTCTGACTAAATATAAATAATTGTCTTTGGCATAAACGATTCTGCTTCTTCTTTTTCAGCATTAACCCCCTCCCCCCCTTTGCACCCTCCATTGCTTTTCCATTTGGAAATTCTTTATGCTTTTCTTTTTGCCTTTTAAAAAGGTTTTTTTTTTTTTTTGGGTGGTGTTGGGGGGGGGGGAGATGAGTTGATGGCTTTGCTCTTATCCTCAGCACTGTAACATATGTCTCACCTGACTATCTCCTAAAAGCTTCAAAGAAGCACTCCCTCTGGCTCTAAGTGTCTAGCCCTACTCCATATATAAATATGGCATCAGTGGTGCTGGATCAGGACTAGTCTTAGAACAACAAACAAGTTTGTACAAAATTTAATATTTTGCTAAACCTTGAAAGACTTCTTCCTTATTTGATCTAGCAATTAGAGTGAAAAACAGTTCATAAGATGAATGCTGTGAATAGAGTGATGAATTCAAGTGGTAGCAGATGGGATTGCGATGTAGTTTTTCACTAATTTTCTTCTCAAAGAAAGCAAAGAGTCATTTTCTTGTTTTCTTTCAGTTTTCTTTCTATTGCAAGAGAGACTTTGAAAACCATGAAGATTTGAAGCCTATTCTCAATTCAGGATTTATTTCATGTAGAATTTGAACATGGTTGTTTTGTGCAGAAAACATTTTCTTTTAGGGGACCAACATTATTTTCTGTGCTCAAAATAATGTTTATATGCAGCTGTATATTGTCAGATGTGAGAAGCATTTTTCTTCTCATGTCTGTGGTCTGCACTGTTTCTTGCATGGGAAGTGGTGCTTTCTGCTATCTGTGCAAAACAGACACATGTAAATTTTGCGTAGAATAGGTGATCTGAAGTGACTTTGTCAGTGGGAAATGGGAGGCTGGTTATGCCAATGTGTGGCATTAGTGGGGTCATAGTGGACTAGAAAAATGCAATGTAACACATTTTCCCCCTCAGTGTAGATAACCCCATAGAACTATAGATTTGGGAGAGATCTAGAGGTCCATCCAGTGCAACCTCCTGCCATGCAGGAAAACACAAAGCACTCCTGAGAGATGACCATCTAGCTTCTGTTTAAAACCTCCAAAGAATGAGACTTCACCACTCTCTGAAGCATCATGTTCCACTGTTGAATAGCTCTTACTGTCAAACAGTCTTCTTAATGTTTAGGTGGAATCTCTTTTCCATTGCTCTGTGCCCTAATCTCTGGAGCAGCAGAAAACAAGCTTGTTCATATTTCAATATGACATCCTTTAAAATATTTAAACATAGCTATCATGTCACCTCTTAACCTTTTCTCAAGGCAAAATATATCTAGCTGCCTAAGGTGCTCCTCATAGGGCATGGTTTCCATAGCTTTCACTGTTTTGGGTGCCCTCCTTTGGACATCGCTTGTGAACATCCCTCTCGAATTTTGGTGCCCAGAACTGGACAACAGTATTCCAGATGAGGTATGACCAAAGCAAAATAGAGTGGTACTACTACTTCCCTCGATCTAGACCCAATACCTCTATGAATTATATGATTCAGACATAAGTCCACTTACAAAGACATAAGCCCCCCCTCCCCCAAATAGACCTCTGGCAAACATTTCTATGTTTAGATGGATTCAGCTGGATGTGTAAAGTGTTTCATAGTTAATCCAATTGTGCATTGCACTGGTAACAAATATTTTGACTCCATTGCATGCATGGTTAAGCCAGTTGCACATAACAGACCTGCAACAATGTTAATATGTATTACAAAATATTCCTTTGTGCAAGTAATTGTCTTAAGCATGCAGTCATAATAAAGGCAGTGGGGGGGGGTATCTACACTTTTCCTATTCTTGTAGTAATCTCTGTGCGGCCCAAAGTCATCATGGGCTGACTTTCTCCTGGTACATCTGTAGGAATAGACCCGTTCACAAATTACTGAAAGGCAGCCAAACAGAGATCAAATTAGTATGAGCCATATGCATGGTAAAATGTTTATGTGGCCATTTAGTAAATCACATAAACTTTTTTTGAGTTACTCTCTTGTACTCACAATGAAAAACGTTTGGGTAAATAAGGTCAGACTTTAAATTTTACTTCTATAAAATTGGTCTCTTTAAGATTGTTCTGACTAGGCTGGAACCAAGACAAACTCTTTGTGTGTGTTCTCACCATTCTTATTTTCAAGTAAACATAATTGATTTTGATGCAATTTATTTCTCCATAGGTATATTTAGGATTGCAGTGCTAAAGTTTTACCCAGGCTTTCTTGTGAACCTGGCAAACTGGAGCTTTTGGGAGTTGAAGCCTGAATAAAGGTACTTTCCCAAGCTTTGAATTAGAAAAGAAATGATCAGTAGGAAACTTAATAAATCAGAGACAGAGGTCTTACTTTCCTGGATTGTATTTATGGGATTCATGCAAAGAACAGAGAAAACATTTTTAAAAAGACTTTCACTCAGTCATTTTATCTGTGGAGCAAATATACAAAACTAAACAAACCTCACTTTGAGAGTATTAAGAAGCTCATATGATCACTCCATGCTAAAAAGGAGATGAACCAATTATGTAGGAGAATAATATTATTTGTCTGATGTATCATATCACAATCATTATTATCAGGTGTCCTATCTTAACCCCAGCCTTTTCTAACCACTTACATTTTCCCTCTCTGTACCTCCATTCTTGCAGCAGATTTGTCTTTAAGCAGACTTTAAAACATAGAACCATCTTTGAACATGTGAGGTGTGTGGGTAGGTAAGAAGTTTAATCTTGATCTCTAAATTGCAGCATTTATTTCAGCTGATTTCTAAATAATGGGATAATTCCATTTTATTACCTTTCATGTGTCTTTAAATTGCATCCTCCCCATCCCCCAAAAGAGACCCATGTCAGTTTCTTTTAATTTCATTTCTGTCTTAAGGGCATATTAACCCAATATGTCCAGTAGGATTCAGACCTCCCTTCCTCAAAAATAGACCCCCCCCCCCCCCACACACACACAGCTCCTCTCTCTCTAGAGGAAGACTTACAGGAACTTTGAAACAAACTATATGAGTTAAAATGAAATGAAATTCATTTTCTCCAGTTCTATCAGCCCTTTGCTACACACGGACACGAAATAAGCTGATCAAGCCAAGCGATGGTTTCTAATCCAGGCACATCCCCACAGAGGGATGATTGTAGTGAAGAGCAAAGTCTGATATCAAAGCTTAGCTCTCCCCCCACCTTGCACTGCAATAAACAGCAACAAGAAGGGATAGGGCTTTGATTGGATCCAAAGCTTTCCAAACCAAATACCTACTTCTGAAATGACTTTCAGCCTTTTGAATCCATACTTCCCAAGACAGATTTAATATCTTTTACAAAGCATGGCCTTCCATGGTTTATCCAGTGTCTGTGATGAGAAGTGACTTAAATAGAAAGGCAAACTTTTAGCTTTTAACCACTGCATTGCCACCCTTGAAAAAACAGTGGTGGGAGGAAGTTTTAGGTGTCAACAAATTATAGCCCAGTTCTATGAAATATTGCTTTCATACAATAGACATAGGATTTACAGCAGGGCTAACATCTAGCAGTTTTTTGAATAAAAGTTAATACATGTAGGTTGGCCTCCTGTTATAAGATGATCTCACAGCTGCATATTTATTTTTATATTTTTGCATATATCTTCTCTTCTGTTTAGTCTAGGGAAAAGAAAGTTAAAAGGTGACATGATAACCATGTTTAAATATTTGAAGGGATGCCCTGTTTTTTCTGCTACTCCAGAGACTAGGCCACAGAGCTACTAGAAAAGAGATTGCACCTAAATGTTAGGTAGACCTTTCTGACCATAAGAATTGGTTGACAATGGAATATGCTGCCTCAGAGTGAGGTGAGGTCTCCTTCTTTTGCAAGTTTTTAAACAGAGGCTGGATGGCCAACTATCTGGAATGCTTTGATTGTGTAGTCCTGCATGGCAAGTAGTTGGAGAAGATGGCTCTTGTGGTTAACTCTTCCAATTCTATGATGCTGTGATTTCCCCAAATGAAACACACCCAGCTCTCCGAGACAGTTATCATAGGGCATGATTTCCAGACTTCTCATCATTTTGGTCACTCACCTCTGGACATGCTTCAGCTTCTCAGTATCCCTCTTGAATTGTGGTGCCCAGAACTGGACACTGCATTCCAAGGAGCTCTGGCCTAATCAGAATAGAGTGGCACTATTACTTCCCTCGATCTAGACCAGTGATGGTGAACCAGTGATGGTGAACCTTTTAGAGACTGTGTGCCCAAACTCAGTGGTGTTCCTGCACTAGGTGTCACCTGTTGTGGGGGAGGGACTTCTGGGAAGGGCTTTCACCTTCTGGGGCTGGGAACTCCAGGGGAAAAACCCAAGGTACACTCTCTCAGTCTCAGGATAGCAATAGCACCCCCTTCCCCGATGAAACCTGACAAGAAAACTCCATTATGGTTTCATCTTAGGGTCTCCATAAGTTGGAAATGACTTATGAAGGCACCACACACACACAAGCCATGCTCTCTCAGTCAAGGGATGGCAAGGGCAAACCCCCTCCGCTCCTTCCCCCACCTTCCTGTGTCTTTAACTAGCTCTGACAGCCAGTTAAAGGCATTGGGGAGGAGAAACAGGTATGTACCTACTCCACTCCTTTCCTTGCCCTCCCCTGCCTTTAACTGGACTTGGGAAGGTGGGAGAAAGAAGCACAGGTGTGCGCCTGCTCCTTTCCCCCTGCCCTTCTGGGCCTCTAAATGTGGGCACTCATCCAGTTCCTCCTCTTCCCCAGCTACCCCAAAGCCTGTTAAAGACATAGGAGGGCAGAGGAAGAGGAGGAACAGGCTGTTTGCTCACATAGAGAGCTCTGTGTGCCAAAGAGGGAATGCATGCCATAGATTTGCCACCACTGACATTATAATTCTATTGATGCAGCCTAGAATTGTATTGACTTTTCTAGCTGTTGCAGCACACAGCTGATTCATGTTCTGTTTGTGGTCCACAAAGGCCCAAAACAGAACAGCCAAAAGTGTCGGCTTCAGGCCAATCTGGGGCTGTGGCATACAGATGGCAGACATCCCCAGATCAGGCTGAAGCTGCACCTCAGTCACATAAGGTGTCCTAGAGTCACTGGCAAAAAGAGCACAAAAAAGTGCTCCATTCAGGACCATGGCAGTGGCTGGACTTGGGATTCTGGCACCTGGTTGCCATGGTTTCCTGCCAAATGGAGAGTGACCGGGGCTGGGGCTGCCACAGACCTGTGTGTTCAATCCTGTGTATTCAACCATGTTAAATGAGAATTAGGGTGTTCTTCTTCTTCCAGTAAGGCACCTCATCTAACTACTATGGCAGGGCAGGTGATACAACATGATCCTCTCTGCTCTAGGAACAATTTTACCCAAATGCATGGACAATGTAAATGGGAGAAAATTTCATTTTAGTTAGTCTTCAAAAAGTTTGTCAAAATTTGGTGCTTTCTCTTCAGGATGGTTTAAAAATATGACTGAGGGAAGGAGCAAACTAACATCTTTTCAAATCCTTGCTGACAATATTTTTGTGGCTTCACTTCAAGCTGATATGGGTCTAGTTGTTTTTGTGTGTGTGTGGTTTTTTTTTTTTTTTTTTTTTTTGCAATTATTTCCCTCAGCACTAAACAACATGCTTGTATCTATACATTAATAACAAACCAAAGATTGTCGTCTATGAGTTTTTCTTTCAATTTTTGTGTAACAGAGAAATGGGCAGATGGGCAAAGGCAGTCTTCATTTCATGCAGCAGATCTCATTACTCTGTAAAACAGACTAGTTGGAACACAAAGGTTAGAAAAAGCAGATGGCATGAATTCATACATCATATACCAAGAGGGAATCCTCTGGCACTGAACAGTTGTCTAAATCTTTTGCTCAGAGCTAGAAACTGAAATCATTCTCCTTTGCTTCAGATTCCTTCGTAAAACAATGGTATGTTTCCCCTGCAAGTGTTCTGGGTATTGCTCTTGTGAGGTAAATTGGTTAGAAAAGACTTGGACTAAATTGGTGACTTTTGAGCTTAACTCAAGCATTGGCCACTTCAGCAGGGGCCAATTTGCTGCCTGAAAATTACCTGAACATGTGATCAGAAAATGATGGGTTTTTTACTGCAGCAGTGTATCTACACTAGACAATTATAGCATTTTCATAGACGTTTAATGGTTCTGGCTCTATTCTAAGGAATCTAGCCTCTTGTAGTTTGGCATGTGAAGTACTTAGAATCTCCTGCTAATGGGTTCTAATGCTGTCATTCAGGGCTATGAGTTACAGCTGTCTAGCTCTGTCTCTGAACAAACTATAGCCTCTCAGATTCCATGAGACAGATACATTGCAGTTAAAAGTATGAAATTGCTAGAACTGTGCAATGCAAATAAACCCCCATTTTCTACTTCCTGGGGTCTGGGCCAATTTTTGCTCCTTTTTGTGAAGGAGGATGGTTGAGGGTTGATAAAAGCAAACTGACACATTTGATGGTATTTCTCTCATTTGGGGGTGTTGTCCACCAAATGTGGGGATGTGAAGACTAGACGCTTGAGACTAAGGATCACACTTTCTCCAACTTTTTAATATTTAGCTTGTGAATCTGCTTGCAGACTATGCACAACAGGACTCTATACACACAATTGGTACATCTATAACAACGGGCAATAATGTCCACATATCCTTCTTGTATTCTTTTATAGTTGTTTTCACATTGCACAAGCTCAAGAATAACAATAGGTGAGGAGCAGAATATGCTGCCTTCTTCCATTGCCATTGTTGATGTGTGCTTTCAAGTCATTTCCAGTTTATAGCAACAAATCTATAATCGGAACTTCTTGACAAAATTTGGGGTGGGGGTGGGGTGGAGTTGCCTTTGTCTCCTTTTGAAGTTGAGTGTAACTTGCCTAAGATCATCCAGTGAGTTTTGTCAGCATACCCGACATATCCCATACTATATATAGGGATTTTATATTTTCATATTTGCAGGCATGGCATGTTCTTGAGAGGTCATAATGACCTTTAGAACACCAGGAAACCTTTCCATTGGAAGGGCACACAACCTGAAGACATGTTAATGATACAGTTGATACTACATTAAAGCTATTTTTGGGGTGTTTTTTTGGGGTGGGGCTATGTGGACATGTTCTAGAAGAGTTTGTTTCTGCTGTTTCACCATTCAACAACAGAACAATACACCGATTAACATAGAAATCACTCCTCCCAACCCAGGGTCACACACTATATATACACCCCACTCACTTCCATGCCAACATTCTCTGGAAATGCCAGCCACAGATGCTGGCGAAACTTCAGAAATAAACTCTTCTAGAACATGGTCACATAGCCTGAAAAAACCACAAAAACTATGGGTGCTGGCCATGAAAGCCTTCAATTTGACACTAAATGGGTTTGTTATCTCCAAATATCCTCTCACACTAGAAACAAAGACAAAGGTAAGCAAGCCAACACTTCCTGCCTACCCTTTGCCATGTTCCCAGCCAACTTCTCTACCAAGCTATTTGGGGGTTATCTTAAATTCAAACTCTGTTTTTGTTACTCTGAAGATAAAGCTATCAGTTGTTCCAGAATCCCATTGTTTATTCCCTGAGAAGAACATCAGGTCTTTGTTACATTGCAAGATAGCACCTAGCACCCCTGGAGGTTAGGATCTCAGATATAAATATCAGTTCCAACAACTTCCAAGCCTCCTGACACACAGTGTGCACAGAGAGCTTTTTCTACTTACTGTGGCCCGTTACAGACCGCCCAAAAGGGGCGGTCTCAGGCTGCTGCCGGTTGCAGCGTGGAGGAGCCACAGCAGCCAAACCGCGCGACTCCTCCGTGCTGCAAAAAAGGAGCGCGAAAATCGCGCTCCTTCCGGCAACCCGGAAGAGTCGTTGCAAGTGCCAAAGCACGCACTCGCAACGTCTCTTTTGGGTTGGGATGTGCGGATGCAGAGTGTCCGCTACATCAAGATGGAGGCGCCCATCTGTATAGGGCGCTGCTATCTTGACGTATTGGTTACGCACGAGGGGCAAGGCGCGTCCGGAAGCACCGCCCCTCACGCGTAATCGCGGCACAAGGACGGTGCCTCTTAGGCCTGTCTATAACGTGCTGTAATCACCCTCAGACACCACCTCAGCCGCACTCCACTTACAAAGGTTTCCTCTTCAGTTCAGGTAAATATTACCTCTCTATAACCCTAAATCTCTGCTATCGAACTTCCATAGAACTATTTTGATTAGCTCTGTATGGTGTTGCTGTCTGAACCATGATCATGTGTTTGATTGCACTCTCATGTATTTCCAAATAAAAATCATCTTTATTCACCCAACTTGGAGTCCTCCAGCAGTTTACTGGTATAAATAAGTAGAAATGATCCTCAAGTTACCCAGCCTCTTGTAAGCCTCCTTGAGCTAGGCAATTCCCCTAATATTTAAAGGAGATGCTGACACAGTTGATGGAGACCAACTCCCAGTTTACTCACCTTTTTGGGTAACAGTTCCCAAGGCTGAGCGGGCATTTTAACCAAATTCTCCAAAATCATAGTCCAATGCTCAAATCACTACACCATGCTGGCTCTCTGCTACTGCCATATTTATTTCATTTTATACATGGAAACAGGGCCCATTGTAAGATCAAGGCTAAGTAGAATTTCTGAAGTGTGATAGAAATGATTTGAAGTAGCAGTGTGGACTAACCAAGGAAATGGGAAGAAATTAACAAAATTTGGGTTTCAGTCTAAAAGGGGGAAGAACTTGATTAGTAGATATAAGGGAGCAAAATGGGAAATTTGACCTAAAAATGTAATATTGACATTTTTATAATTTACAATATATACAAGGCAAAAAAGAAGCAAAAGTAAATATTAGTAAATATAAGAAAGAAAAGAAATGCTGGTATACAACAAAACTAAAGCAGGAAAGCTTTGTAAGTCTTGTTAGAAAAGTCTTGCTAAGGAAGCCTTGCTAGGAAAAGTGCGATTAATCTCCTCTATTTTAGTGCTCATATCTGTATATTTGCTTATGTTCGGTTTGGTTATAACTCCTTTATGTCAAAGGAAAAGAAATCTGCAGCAAATGTGAACTGTATAAAAATGCTGTATTTTAAAATAATAATAATAATTTTTTAAAAAGAACTGTTTCACACCACAATTCTCTGAGGAGTTTATCACATGGGGCTTTGGGAATGTGACTGGAGTGGAACGAAAGATGGCAGGAAGGGAACGGAACTGGGAAAGGATACATATTACCACACAGGAGAACGCTGTTGATGCCACCGGAAGTCCCCAATCCATTCCCCTTCCGTCCCACAGCAGCCAATTTTCAAGAATTGTTCAGAATTGCTCCTGTAAATCAGCTGCTGTGGGACGGATGCGGAATGGATTGGGGACTTCCGGCAGCATTGGCGGCATTCTCCCATGTGGTGATATGTTTCCTTTCCCTGGTCCTTCCCACCACCTTTTGTTTTGCTCCGGTCGTGTTCCCCAATCCTTGTATAATAAACTCCTATTTTTTAGGTTGAACTGAATGCTTGATTGCCCATCTCAGGCTGAAAACCAAATCTCACTTCAGAAATCCATGCCGTTGAATCTCACTGCATTATCACTTGAAATCAAGAAATGGCTATTACTTCTCTGCCAGTCAAATGAAAATTGCCAACATAGTGGCCATTTGGGAGGGGATTATACAGTACTTGCCAAATTTCAGGCAAATAGAAGTGATTTTCTGCATCTTTAAATACTTTTAAAGGAATTTCTAATAATGGCTAAGATTCTATGTTGAAGAGAAAGATTATAACTTTATTCTCACTGAGTTATGTGATGGTTGTGTCTCAGAATTCCAACACTGCACAGTTGAATGTACAAACAAATGCAAAAAGCACAATTGCAATGCATATCTCCTTAGAAGCCAAGATGTCTAAACTGAGACTGTCATATTTTAGTGATATCATTGGGAAGACATTACCCACTAGAAAAAACAGCAATGCTTAGTAAGGTATAAGGCAGTAGAAAAGAGCAAGGCCATTGAGGCTGGCCTGGGAGCAGAGTCGAGGCATCACATCCACATGACACATGCTCTGGTTCTGCCCGAGGGTGCCATGATGCCATGCACCACTCCACGTGGCATGCAGCTTCATGAGGCTTCTCTGGCACTGTGTCCACAGGATGTAGCGATGAAGGAGCACTGCATAGCCACGGCAACACAACTATGGCACCCTTTCAAGGGCATAAAAAGGAACCACATTTGCTGCTTCTTTTGTGCCCTCGAAAGGCTGGGTTGGGACTGTGGCGTGAGGTTGCTGTGGCCCCAATCCGGCACAAAAAGGGGCAGTTGCAGGCCACCCCTTAGAGGTATTCTATAGAGGCCCAAAAACATTAAATACAGTGTTTCAGGAGTAGTTTTCTTTAGATCCATGTTTTGTTGATTGACATGACACAAACATACTTTTCCTATAACCATATACTTGTTACAGTGTGACACTGGAAACCATCAAAACAGTAAACATCCAAATAACTTAATAAATGCTGGCAGTTAATCAAATTAGTTAAATGAACTGTTCAATGAAGGACAAATTGCTATTTTTGTTTTTAAAACTTGTATTATCTGATGACCTGGTGAGATGTTATATTTCGGAAACACCTGGCAATACAATTACTAATAATGATGATGATGAGTTTAAGTAAGTATAATTAAGGTTTTTTCTTGTGGACTTATTATCTTAATATGTAATTATTTTGCAATTCATATAATTAGTTTTTTCATGCACTTGTTATCTTAATATGTAATTATTTTGCAATTCATAGCCTTGAATACTGGTTTGTCTATCTGTGTATTCTTGTACTGGGGACAATAGAAATGTCTTTAAAAATAGCTACCAAGATCTTGTACAGTTTCATGTCATCACCTTAGCCCCAGCAGCTGTCAAGTGCCAGGAGGAGTCCCTATTGCTACTTACTGATATCAAGGGGAAGGGAGTAGGAGAGAATACAAAGAAGGAAGATATGGTTTGTCTTGGTCCCAAGGAGAAAAGTGTGCAGTCCAACTGGCATGTACCCCCAGTTTCTTTCCCTTTTGGAGGTGAGATCTGCCACACCCTTCACCTCTAAATAGCCTCTCCTACCCACCATTAAGCATAAGCAGTGCCAACCCCTGACATTTACCTATGGGTGAAGGTTTTGCATCAGGTGCAGAGATCTAGTGAACAGCCCTGCTAGTAGGTTGTCCTTGACAGACTAGGCTTGAGGGTATGTAGTCCTGAAGAAAATAAAAAAGATTTCCCCTTAATACTCAGGGCTCTTTCACACTACACAATCATAGTGCCGTGATTCTACTTTAACTCAACAAGTCCATCTGCCTTGGTCCAGGCCTCGGAGGTAGAGAGGAACTGCTGGACCTCTTACCCTTTCCCTCCACCACTCCCTTCTCCTTTTGTGTCATGCCTTTTTAGATTGTAAGCCCGAGGGCAGGGAACCATCTAATTAAAAAGATTGTTTGTACAGTGCTGTGTAAATCTACAGCGCTTCATAAATAAAGGTTAATAATAATAATAATAATAATAATAACTGTAATGGCAACATCATTTCCATCAGGGCTAGCCTTGGAAGAAGAGACTCCTCCCTCCATAACTGCCATCCTCCAGCTTGCGAGGGAGTTGACCAGGCAGGCCCAACTCCATCAGGGCTAGCCTGGAAGAAGAGACTCCTCCCTCCATAACTGTCATCTTCCCGCCTATGAGGGAGTTGACCAGGCAGGCCCAGCTCCATCAGTGCTAGCCTGAAGAAGAAGAGCCCTCCCTCCAGTCCATTTGCCTTGGTCCAGGCCTCAGAGGGAGAGAAGAATGGTGGACCTGATCCCCTCCCCCCTCACCATTCCCTTCTCCTTTTGTGTTGTGTCTTTTTAGATTGTAAGCCTGAGGGCAGGGAAGTGTCTATTATCCCCTCTGTTGTAAGCCGCCTGGATTTCCAGTGATTGGACGACATATAAATAAATCCTATTATTATTATTATTATTATTATTATTATTATTATTATTATCATCATATGGAATTCTGGGATGTGCAGTTTAGGAGGGTTATTTAAAATGTTCAGCCAAAAAGCACTAGTGCCTCACCAAATTACAATCACCTAGGATTCCACAGGACACAGCCATGGCAGTTAGAATGGCAAAACAGTGCTATAATTGTTTAGTTGTGTGCTGGACATTTGTATTGCAGAATTACATATAAGATACAATTAAGGGGTACTAGTGAGTCTTAAGTGAGAAAACTCTTCCCTTCCACTTACCCACTTTTAACTAT
>NC_056522.1:347587070-347603602 GCF_019175285.1 Sceloporus undulatus | reverse complement strand
TATCTATCTATCTATCTATCTATCTATCTATCTATCTATCTATCTATCTATCTATCTATCTATCTCAAGAGCATATTTTTTGTTTGGCATATAGAATGTTTGGTGCCACTACTACCCAAAGCAAAAGCTTTCTTGGCTATGTCATATAATTACTATCAAAACAATAGCTAAGCACTATCCAATTTTACCTTTTTCAGTTTTTGCCAATTATAATTTTGAAAGATTATTCATGAACCTTATACAAGCTATTTGTTAATAGCTTTTGCAAGTGGTGAGGCTACAATAACTAACAGATCAACATAAAAAAAGACTGAAGGTATGTATTGAGTGTCCCAGCCAGTCAAAGGTATTACAACATAGTTGCAACAACTGAACCTACTGGTATATAAAGATAAAAGTGAAGCTCCTGTATCAGATAATATAGCTATGAAAACATAGCTATGCCTCCTGATGCTAATTTTTCAGCAGTGCACATCCCTCTCCCCATGATCAATTCCTTGTTGCCAGAGATTAGAGAAATGAACTGAGAACTGTGCAGCTCTCTTCAAGTAGATGCTGGGTGCTACAGGTAATGGTCATATGGGAGGGAATTATGCTATTTAAAGGATAAGTTTTTTTGTGAGGGGGGGGAATTTTGTCATTGCATCTGCAATTATCATAGAAGTAAACTGTGGTGGAGATACACTTATGACATCATAATTGTTGTTGTGGTTGTTGTATGCCTTCAAGTCATTTCCAACTTATGGCGACAGCATACCACCCACAGATAATGAAGCATTGATTCATATTTGAAGATATTTTTTAACCCCAGTTCAATTATTGTTGTTGTGTGTCCTCAAATCCAGTCCAACCTCCTGCCATACAAGAATACACAATCAAAGCACTCCCAACAGATGCCCATCCCATCTCTGATTAAAAACCTCAAAATAAGGAGACTCCACTTCACTCCAAGACAGCTCTTACTATCAGAAAGTTCTACAAAAAGTTTAGGTAGAATCTCTTTTCCTGTAGCTTGAATCCATTGCTCTGTTTTCTGGAGCAGCAGGAAACAAGCTTGCTCCATCCTCAATATGACATCCCTTTAAATACTTAAACATGTTTATCATGTCACCTCTTAACCTTCTCTTCTCCAGGCATACCCAGATCCCTAAATTGCTCCTCATAGATCATGGTTTCCAGACCTTTTACCATTTTGATTGCCTTCCTCTGTATATGTTCTAGCTTGTCAATATCTTTCTTGAATTGTGGTGCCAGTTTCAAAGTTGTGCACTCATAAACCTATGCAAAGGCATGCAAAACCTCCTGGTTCTGTATATATAACACAGACCTTTTTGTAGGCATTACCCTTGACAGCAACATGGAAGTTTTAAAAATAAGAATTACATGTAGAGTGCTACTCCCAGCCCTGCATGTCAATTTACTTATTTCCTGAAATCAGTGGAAATTATACAAGCTTCCCAACACATTCCCATCACTTGTACTTACAATGCAATGCTCTTATGGCTACATATGGTTGTTGTTTTTAAGTCCACTGTGTATTGAAAGAGAGAAATGTGCTGCATAGCAAATGGCTGAAGGCAAATGTGTGTGAGAGAGAGAGACACGTACTGTATATTTATTTACTTATGATGATCCCAGCCATGAGCCATCAGCCTACAGCTTCTTTTTACAATTGCCTTCATTGGCTATTCACGAGTGAGCCATGAATAGTGGGATTATATCCAGATTCATTTTGTTATTGCTTCACAAATAGGATCTATTAAAGCGTTACTTCAGGATGGTGGGTGTTATTAGCTGTTTGCTAGAGCGATATTTTACAAGTGACACTTTCCTTACATAGACAGCATGGCTGGAGAACTGGGAGTGCTTTGATAAGTGGAATGGGGATCAGTTACATGGACTCAAAGGAGAAACAGAGAATTCATGTTAGTATATGTAACTAGCCCCAAATGGTTTCAGACCATCCTCCTCCAGGGAGCAGAATGTTAATATGAAAAACCTGGATCTGCAGGATTTCTTGATTCCTACAATCCTAGGCTTATCTTTTCTGTTAGTGTGCTTTGTTTTTGAGATTTTCTTATAGTGTGTGGTAATGTAAACACCCCATATGCATATGCTAATGATTACATCCCATAACCCTACAGAAGACTATGTTCTTTTGAGACTAGTCCAGTTTGACCAACAATTCGGAAAAAGATGTGGTTCTCAGTCCAGTATTGAGTTCTGCTCACTTTTTGTTATTGTTGTGTACCTTCAAGTTGTTTCCAACTTAATAGTGAACATAAAGTGTGGGGTTTTCTTGGTGAAATTTGTTTAGCGGGGATTTGCCTTTACCTTTCTCTGAGACTGAGAGAGTGTGACTCAACCAAGGTGGCCCAGTAGGTTTCTGGGGTTAAGTGGAAATTCAACTCTGCTTAGTCAATAACAGAAAAGGAACCCCATGTCCCCTGAAGGCCACTGTGGTGTAATATTTGGAGCAGTGGGTCTTAACCATTTTTGAATCAATTTGAGAATGTGGTGGAAGCTATAGACTCCCTCCATAGAAAAATATTCATACCTATGCATACATTTTTTATGGAGTATATTTTATTGAAGTTTATTTCCTTCACACAAACTGGTTTGGAACAAAAAATTCAATAAATGTTTGGAAGACTATTTTTTCCTAAAAGGAAAAAAACTCAAATTAGCAGGAAGGGAATCAAAAGGGGCAAGATATATTTTTGCATTCAGTTCACAGGGTTCCTGAAGCTTATCCAAACACTACAGTGGGCCCTTCTTATCTGGAGAGGTTCCATTCTGTACCCCCTCCCCATGGATGGCAATAACCACAGGACCTCATGTCTCATGGTATTAAACGGTGGCATGTGCACTTATGGCCACTCTCCCAGGTTGGGGCGAGTGCACTGTACTTAGGACCCCAGGTTAAAAGCCCCTATTATGGAGTGTTAGGCCTTCATCACATGGGTAAAAGCGGGGGTTTAAATTGATATTATCCCATGAAAATCACGTGATCGCATTGAAGATTTTCACACGATGTTGCAATTAAAGAGGACTTATCCTGGCAATAATCAGGTAATAACCAAATCCCATGAAGGATTTGTTGCTGGTTCTTACCTGGTTATTGCTCCTCTTTAATTGTGATGCATGTAGAAATCTTCAATGTGTTTGTGCAATTTTCATGGGATAGTCTGTTTAAACCCCTGCTTTCCCCCCTATTTTACCTCATATGATAAAGTCCTAAGACAGACTTGGGAGATCCAGCTTCAAGCCTCCATTGAGTATTAAATTCACTGGGCGACCTTGGGTTAACATTTTCTCACAGCATTTATTGCATATTGGAGCAGGCAGAGGGGTGAAATATGCGACCTTGAGCTTATTGCAAGACCAGAACAGAAATATAACAAAACAAAATAATTTACACTTTTATCTTTTTGCAAAGGACAGCTTTGAAATATCTTTTCAGACCAAACTGCTTTCACTAAATTTCCATCCAAACACAGTTTTATTTATAAGCAAGAAATGTTGAAAGTGTCCATTGTCATGGGCCCACCAGTCATCAAAGTGAGAGGTTCGAGCCAAGCAAGACGTTTGGCCAACTCTGCAAAACTAAGTATTTTATTCCAATAACCTTTCATCAAACTACCCCTGATTGGGGTGCTTGGAGTTGTAGGCCAAAAACATCTGGAGGTCCACAGTAGTCCACTGCTGGCCTAACGTAAGCTGTAACCATAGTAGAGTCACTTAATCAATAGAAGTTACTTAATGTTGACTTACCTGGATCCTGTTGATTCATCTGGTCAATTCTAATTGGCCTACATAATCTACTGTAGGTTAAAGAGTGGGAAGCATCAGGTCGTTTAGCCTACTCTCGAACTGTTCTGATTTACTAGGGCTAGTCCCTATCAATCCTCAGTTGTCCCACCTTTTCAGCTGCTTTTAAAATATCCCAATTTATTTCTCCTCCTTCTACTTTCCCTCTTTGTCCTTGGCTTGCTTTAGTTGCTGTAAACTGAATTCTAAAATTCAACTCAATTAACTCAGCAGGGGGAGAAAACAAAAGGGGAAAGAATCTTGCCCTTCAGAGTACATTTAGGCAAAGACAAACTTCTGCAGCCTCTCCCAGCTTGCTGTTCTTTCTTGCTAATAACTTTTGCCATCTTGACCATACTCTGATGTTGCTTGGTATGGGTGCACATGTCCTGGTTTTCATCTATGAAATGTTGGCAGATATGCTCCAGATGTTTGACTGTAGCTCCCAGCATCTTCATTATCAGCTATGCTGCTAATGTTACTTGGGCTTTCATTCAAACAACATTGACAAGGCTGCATAGTTCCCACCCCTCTCTGTTGTACACTACTACAATCAGAGTCTAGCAGAGTATTTTTGCCTTAATAAACATTTTCTTTAGAATGTCAAAAGAATAATTTCTTTAGAATGTTAAAAAATAACAGCACTCCCTGGATGTTAAATATATAACTCTTCACCCTTATCCATTTGCGCACTCATTACATAAGCACAGTGCAGTGCCATGCGGATGCCACGTGCACTTGTTACATAAGCACAGTGCGGCACCATGCGGCGCTTACGTAACAATGGTGGCATCCATGTATACAGGGTACCGCCATTGTTACGCCCTCGTCACGTGCAAAAGTTGTGGGGCGTGTGAGCACTCCACCTCCAGGCAACCCTAGCATGTGACGAGGGCGTCGGAAAGGCCCATCTGTTCTAGGCCATAGACACTTTACTTCCTCAGGTGAGAAAGTAGGCTAAAGATTTTATCACAACAGCTTTTCTCTCACCATAATCATGTTAGTTTAAGGAAATGGAAACAAACTGGTTTGGGAACATTCATTATCACATTTCTCTGTAATAAATAAAATAAAATAAAACTTTTATTTATATCCTGCTTTTTGTTAAAACAATCAAAGTGGCATACAACATTAAAATGATACAACAATATATATAACCCCCCCTTCTTTAAAAAAGGATTAAACAGTTCTAACAATTAAAAATACAAACACTATGGTACTGCTATGGCAATCTATGCTCCTGCACTCTCTCTTTCTTACAGTCTCCATAACCCCACCTTCCTGCCCTAAGCTCTACCAGTAAGCCTTTTGGTTTTTATTATTATTATTGCAATTGAAATTACACAGTTATGGCAATGTGATGAGAGAGGGGGAGAGAAGAATCATGAATCACTCACATTACTTGGCTGCCTGAGAAGTGGAACTGCAGTAGGAGGTACTTATCACATGGAAATCCATAATGGAAAAGCAGTGAGATTGGGAGACATTGATGGGTGAGAAAAAACACTCCAGAAACAGATGGAATGCAAAGCAGCAGGAGCACCGACATGATGCCATGTGATAAGTACTGGCCAAAAATGATTAATGCTGTTGAAATTCTGCTTTGCTGCCCTGTGTAATAGAAGTCCTAAGTCTGTGAAAGCTTGTACTATAACCTCTTTCTACAAGATCCCTTTGCATACTGATATTCCAGATGAACACAGCTATGTCAGTAACATATGCAGGCAGTGCTAACAGTGCCCACTCTGGCTTCTGTTCCTTTCCCTTTTGACCAAATAGGCAGAATGCATGAGGCTGTGGAAAGTAAGGATATGTAATGAATCTGATTTCATTCTTTCAATGGGTTTGTTTTAATCCCTACTTTCCAGTTGGTCTGGCGGGAGAAAATCATAGGTGTGTCTAAAAAGAATGTGTACACAAAAAGAATTCCTTGATAATTGTGCTTGCCAAAACAGTGCTTAAATGTGCTTTCACCACTGGGCAATTGCAGTCAAAGTAATTTGTACAGTTTAAAATGTGCAGGCCAACATATAAACCATGCGAAAGAGAATGAACCTGTTTTTTTTTTTTAAAACCTGTTAGAATTTGGCACAAAACAGATATAAAAAAGGGAAGGGAAAAGATGTTTGCAAACAAAGAATTATCAGGTCTGCACAACATATTTATGATGGCAATGACAAACAGAACAGCAAGCGAGCTGGATAGTAAGTTGGGCCTCAGATGATACCTCAAAATTCCAGTTATTGATGCCAGCCCTCTCCATGCTGTGCATGAGAAAGGTAGGACATAAACCTCAATCAATGCTGTGTGTGTGTTTAAATGGTTTAGTGCTTCACAGGATATGGCAATAGATTCCCTCTCCTCCCCCAACCCCAGTCTGTTGAAGGATGAGTTTAACCAGTTTCTCTTGCTCCATAAGGCCCTGTGGTGTGCAATAGAAAATATATATAATATTCTGTCCAGATATATTTTCCACTGGGAAACTCACCATGGCAAGATGAACTACATAGCTTATGCACTGTCTGGACTATGGGGACGCCAAAGCTGTTGTTTGATATTCTGTGGAAACTAAATACTTGCACGCCAGATTCCAGCCATCTGGCTCTGCTCTAAGAGGGCTTATTTTTCTTTATACAAGTGGATAAAGAGAGCTCAAACAAAGTGTCTTGTTTGAGCTATGTTTGTTCAGTTGTGCTGAAGATGAAGACTTAGCCCTTCTTTTTCCATAGCAGTGGGATCATTCATACAATCCCCTTGTGAGATTATAACAGGTTAATGTGTGGGAGAAATATGGTTGATACACTGTTAGCTAGCTTGCTAGCAAGTTTACAACATTCTGGTGGGTTCTGAGTTTCTGGAAACAGGCCAGAATGAGTGGAATTCTTGCTATTCATAAAAGACCGCAGTACTTGGTTGGGAAATAGGATGAACATGGATTGCACCCATATTGCCTATGTGGGTGACCTAGCTGTTAGTTCTCTGTCTTATTCAATTGCTGGGCAGTAGTCCAGACTGCAGAATTAACAGTGACTTGCAGGCTGACCTGCAGCCCTGTTAGAATGGCAGTAGGCAAACAATCTTGCTTACAAAAACTCCAGGAAGCACCATGAAAGGCCAAAATTTTTTTATGATTGTATTCATTGAAACCAGGCACATGAACAAATTTTGTGAGATTTGTTCAACACAGCCCTTGAAGGATTCTCCAGTTCTGGTGTAACTACTCATTGTCACCATGAAAATATGAGAACATGTATATGTGTGTGTGTGTGTGTGTGTGTGCATTTTCTGACATTTCTTTACACAATCCATGCACAAAACAAACATCTTTCTTTTTCTGTAGCTAAGGACATAATACATACCTAGCACAAAAGGACAAGTTGACTAACTTAAATGTGCAAACAATTTAAGCCAACAATTATTATGTTTCAATTATCCAGGTTAACTTTTATCCCAGTTTTAAATGCTATGCTTTTACACAAATGTGGGGGGGGGGGAGTATTGAAAAAATGTTCAAAACCTCATCTGCACTGACCATAACAAATCTGTGGGCTCTTTCATGTGGTCATGATGGAATCATGGTAATAGCATTCTTGGGAGGAAGATTATCACACAGCCCGTGCTTCTCCCATTCATGTCCTGTGAGTAAACTGTAATGGATGCATCATCAAGTAATAATGGGAGTTTCCATTATTACCAATGACATGTCCATTACAGTTTACGCATGAGACACGAATGGGAGAATAAATAATAATAATAATAATAATAATAATAATAATAATAATAATAATAATTTATAGCCCACCTGTCCCCGGAGAAGCATTTGGGGGTGTGATCATCATCCCCCGAGCACGCTATTACTGCAATTTAATCACATTTTATTAATGCTTGCCTCCCATGTGAAAAAGTTCCACGTCATGTTCTAGAAAGGCATTTTCTTGTTTTCTATCTGATCCCAGATCAAGTAAGGATTTATATCCCTTATAGCAACTCTATACATGTGTTGTGAAATGTGAGCAATTGCAGTGAAGTACTTAAGCAAATTAATCAAACAAGCAAGGTAGAAAGTGAGCAACAACCAGTCCTATGCTCAAAGTAATAATCCATTTTGAGAGCAGAGAAGCCTCTTGGTTGGTAAGTAGATATCTGGAGCTGAAGAAACCCAGGAATCAGTCAGTCAGTACACATGGAGGGTAACATGCAAAAGAGTAGTCAGAATCCAGTTCCAGGTTTTTAAAAAAACTGGGCAGAATCTCTGAGTGGGCTTGGGTGTCTTTCACAGTGTCTGAGAAGCAGACCTTGCTTCTAGCATCTAAAGAGTGTTTGCTGCCTGCCTTATCTAGGAAGGCTGGTTGTTCAGTGAGAACAGCTGGGGCAGCACCAACTGCTAGTCCCCAAACATTCTCTGATATCTCAGAGGGAGGCAAGACACCCACCACACAGGGCCTAGAAGAGAAAAGAAACAGCTTAGGCTTGGCTTTTCTCTTCTCTTCTCTTTCCTTTGTTAAAAAAATCTATTTACAAATTACTTGTGCTTCATCAAATACATGTCTGATGGAAGAGAAAGAGTGGCGGAAATAGCAGCAAATTAAAGTGATGCAGGAAGAGAGAGAAAGTATGGGCAGGGGGGACACACGAAGCTGAAAGTCACCATGAATACATGATGCCCTTAAACTCTTACAAAGCCACTTACAAATTATGCAAAGGCTGCTAACTATGGCGGGTTACAGACCGCCCTCAAGCGGCCGTTTTCCTGCCACCACCATTTGCTGCGGAGGGAAGCCCCAGCGGCCAGACTGCGAGGCTTCCTGGCGCAGCGAAAAAGGAGCGCTGAAATGGCGCTCCTTTTCAAAACGCGATGGTGGCGCAGCAAGGGGCGAAGCGCGCCCTCGCGCGTCACTTCTGCTACGACACATCTGGACGCTATGCGTCCAAGATGTCAAAAGGGCGGCGCCCATGTGGATGGGCGCCGCCATTTACAACGCGCTCCGCGTGTACTACGGAGAAGGACCATGAGGAAGGTCCTTCCTAACCCTAATACGGCCCTTCCTAACCCTAGTACGCGTGGAGCGCGTACTTTATGGCAGTCTGTAACCCGCCTATGACAACATAGTAAATGCTAGGCCAAGAAGGAAGTAGCACAGGGATTTGAGCAATTGAGCAATATGGCAAGGCTGAAAGGAGAAGGAAACACTGGATTATTATGAACCCTTCCCCTCCATTTCTGAGTCCAAGGGAAAGTTAGCAGGGTTGGAGAACAAAGAGGAAGTCAAGTTGCAAAACAAACCACAGAAATAATCTAGTTTGAGACAGTTTAACTGTCCTGGCTAGGGAATCCTGGGAATTGTAGTTTATTTTGGCACCAGAGCTCTCCGCCAGAAAAGGACAAATGTCTCATAAAACTACTATTCCCAGAATTCCCTCACATTGAGCCAGGACAGTTAAAGTGGTTTCCAACTGGATTATTACATCAGGACAAGAATGCCACACTTGTTTACCCTCCCTATTAATAAAGTAAGGAACATCCCCATCATGAAATATGAGAATCGCCTAGAGCTGAAAAACCAAATGACTAGACACAAAGTGATTTATTTATTTATTTATTTATTGGCTTTGTTCAAACATTTTCCCAGCTGGTTTTAAGGGTCGGCTTTATCCCTTAACATCCATTGTACAGAAGCTACAGAATTTCACTTTTAGAAACGTGGCTTGAAATACTGCAGTGACAGAGCACATTATGTGCAAAGTGCACAGCTGCATCTGTTAGGCGTGCTCATAAAATTGGAAGGGTTGTTGTCAACTCAGTATGTTCTGTGCAGCACAGGGGGTCTTTGGGGAGGAGAATTAGCAAGTTTATAGATGAGCTCAGGAAGTTCAGTAGACCATGCACAGGAGAGAAGGCACTTTGATAATTGTACCAGAAATTAATGATCCCCCAAATGTCCTGATGGGCCTCAGAAACAGTATTCTATGTACACAGGTAATCCAGAAGAATGAGACAGGTGAGACCAAGGTTTACAATGATGAAAGGAAGAAAAGGGACAAACATCTGTAGAAACATCAAAGTGTAGCATTGAATGTAGTTAATTCAACAAATTTCTCCTTAACAGGGACATTATACAAGCCTTATGACAGTATATAGAGTTTACAGCAGTTACTCAGCTGTAAGATTTATCCAGTTTATCTTTTTAAAGCGAATCTCCCCCAAATTAACTGAGAATTAACTTCTCACATATTTGTTAGCCTGTCTTTCTTCCAAGGGTTTCAGAACAACATGCGAGCATGGAAATACTCTGAAAGTAAGACCCTCTTCTGTTCATAGATGCTTTGAAGAGAACATTGTGATCTTAATCACACAGAAAGCCTCCTCAGATAGAAAAGGCTCATCTCTTAAAAGAAAAAAAAGTTTCTTTGTAAGGAGAGTGGCAGAAAGGTGAGAAAGGTGTTATGTGTACACATTCACATACCCTGCATATCTTCTCTGCCTGGGTTTAGAACATGCACACGTACAAACAGAGATATAGGCTCATTGAAGCTGAACTTTTTATTTCAGCAAATTCATATTCATCATTAGACACTGCACTGAGCTTTTGAAAACCAAAAATAAATAGCAGATTATAACGAAATAAAGTAGTGCAATCCTCAAGTTCATGCTCTTGGCCCTTCTCTCCCCTCATAGTGCATCCTTATGGTACAGCCATGAGGAGAAGATTGGAATCTTTCAATTTTATTTTATTTTTTAATCAATTGCAATGTACCATCCAAACATCAAACTGTTATTAATTATAAATACGATTTTTGAAACACAAAAGCTTCAAATCCATTGATTTTTATTATGATTTTTTAAAACAAATTATAGTTCAGATTAACCACCATTTCATGTTTAGACATTTATAATAATAATATTAATAATAATATGTTTTATTTATAAACTGCTATTCCAAATAGATCATAGCGGTGTACAAGAAATTCAGTATACAATACAATATAAAAATACAATGGACAATATACAATACATATATTGTATTGTATATAAGAATGTTGTCTCCCAGGCGAGGCCTGTTGTTGCTGGCCTGCCTCTCTCCCCCTCAAGATGGTGGTCGGAAGGAGGGCTCTTAGTCTTTCAGGCCAGGCCTCTCTCCATTTATATAAATTTATATAAATTTATTTATATATAAATAGGCATTTATAGTTCAGATTAACCACCATTTCCTGTTTCAGGAAACTGAAAATATGGAAATTATTCAGGAATAGCCAACAAAATCCAAAATCCACAATTAATGGGCTAAACAAGATACCAATTTTTACCACAACAGGGGGAATTTAACAAGATAGAGCTAATTTTTAAATTTTCATTTTGTGCTTTTAGCACTGAGCACTGATTACAATGATGCCAATGTAATTTCACAATTCTAATGGATTGGTGTTTAATTCTTTTAGGTTTCTATTTCCAGCGAAGGCAGAACTCTTTCATTTGGTCTACAGTTGGCAAGTTTTACCCATACAGCACCTAAATGTTTTCCCCAGATAAAACAGAACATCTTGAGAAATTCATTGTTCTTTGCCTAAGAAAGAGAAAGTTAGACTTGTCCAGGATCTGGTTTGTCTGCATCTCAATGGATGTTACATTGATGCAGCTTATGGATTTGTATGTATGTATGTATGTATGTATTTATTATAATCATCATTAGAATCATTCGCATAATCGTATTTACAAACATACATAAAAAAACAGAAAAAGAACACATTACCAAACATATATAAATTTACACAAAAAGCTAAACTTAAATTATTCATAAACACATTCATATCACCAACAATTAAAAAACACATTTAAAACTTTCTAGACACACTTGTCCATTGATTTGTCTTTTACATATCATACAGTACTTCTACATATCATGCAATTTACTTTGTATCTCTATTTTGTCTTTTGTTGTTTGATTGATAGAGATTTTGATCACTTTAAATATTGTCAGTATCTCAGTTTAGGCCAATTACAGCTTCATCTTCACATTCCTATTGTAAATACTGTATATACTCATGTATGTAATTTATCTTCAATAACTACTCCTTTTTATTTGGGCACTTGTCTCCCCCCGCCCCATTTATCTCCATATGACATTCAAGCAATATTGTCATATCAAATACAGTCATCCCTCCATATTTTCGGCTTTGATATTTGCGGATTTGATAATACACGGATTTCATTAATATGTTCTCTCTAGGGAATATCTAGGTCCTCCAGTGCAACTCTGTGGTCAACTTTAACTAAAAGTTGCACTGAAAGACCATTTGTCGCTACTCCAGTGCCATTCTATGGTCAGTGTATGTTGGACATTGAACACAGAGTTGCACTGGAGGACCTAGAGATTCCTAGAGAGGTGTCCTCTCAGGTAAAAACAGTGTTTTTGTTATTTGTGGTTTTTCCATATTCACGGGGGTCTTGTTCCCCTAACCCTAGCGAATTTGCAGGGACAACTGTATAAGCTTACCATATTTTTCCTAATTTTTCATTTGTAGCCATATTTGTAGCAAATAAATTTTGAGATTTGAAGCTTTATCATCTGTGTTTTACTTCCTTTTGTCCCTCGTCCCCACATGGGCAAGAAGAGGACTGCCTTTGCCTGCACTGATATTCCACTAGTAGATCATCTGAGACCAATGTAGGTCTGTGACCCTACATTATCACTTTTTTTCCTTCTGTAAGATTTTTTACATCTTTGACTGATGAAGAAGCCAGCGATGCTTCAAAAATTTGCATGAAGTATATTCTGTATTTTAGGTGGTCCAATAAAGGTATCACTATTTTCTAGTTAAAAATGGAAGCAATTGCCCCTTCTCATAACATTTCCAGAAGAGAGAAGAGAGGAGCATATGGTCAAAAGCACATCTTGAGCATATCAGTAAGCACAAATTGGCCTTCTGTCTCTCATGACCATCATGTAAAGCTGAATGGAATTGGTGCCAAATTTCAAAATCTAAGATTCTCTCAAATACTGCCCTTTAAACATTAGTAGTCATATTCTGAAATTAAAAACTCATATCCAAATCTGTTTAGTTAGGATTAATAATTAAATGAAACAAATACACAATTTCGTGCAAGTAAATGGTCAAATAGATAACTGTGAAATACTAATGCTGCTGCATGTCAGCATTCAGCTATTGCCAAACTGTTATTAATGCCTGTGTGCTAGTCTTAAATTTGGACATCTTTGCAAATCAGTTGTCAAGTATATCCAATGTAATCTTCTATTGCATGGCTTCTATTGCAAGGAGATGTAACATATTAATGAATACATGTCTAATGCATGCTGACAAACATTACTTACTGCTACAGGTCAGCAGTCTGATTCTGTCAAATACATTCTACTATTGCATATTGGTTGTCAAATACTGATTTATATTGACTAGTCTTAGGTGTTTATCAAACGGGGTTTTTCCAGCTCAGAACGAGGGTGAGTGCAAATTGAGCGATGCGGATTCTCGTCATAATGTTCATGTATTTTCACACCTGGTTGCTTTCAATGGGAGCCCCTCCTGTAGGGCTTCCACGGGGCTTCCGAAATGAATCCTTACTGGCTCCTCATTTTGGAGAGTTCGCTAAATAAGTGAGTTGACAGGATTCACATTGAGGCTTGGTTCGAATTCACTGCTGATTGGTCTGGTGTGGAATGCCAGTTTGCTTGTGCTCTGGAACAGCACCTCAAGACCCCTGGGTTGCAAATTTCCCATGATGCCGTGCTGCAATATTATTATTATTATTATTATTATTTACGTTATTTATACCCCACCCTTCAGCCCTAATGGCTCTCAGAGCACCTTACAATTATTATTTTTAATAAGACGGTTCCCTGCTCTCAGGCTTACAATCTAATTTTTTTTTGCCCCATTTGCTTCCAGTGCTCCCCCCTGAATGAATGCCTTCACGTTTTAACATGGACAGGAGATGGGGGGGAGAGAGATTGGGAAAAGAGGGGGGCAAAGAGAGAGAGTGGGGTTAGTAAAGTTTCTAAAGGACTATTTGGGGTGGGGAGTAGGATGTCCTCCAAAGTGGGGCCAAGGTGGAGGCAGGATTTACTTCCAAGTAGAACTGCAGTTTCTACACTGATCATTTTGCGGTGAAAGAAATGTATTATTATTAATATTATTATTAAAAATTTTCACTGCAAAATAATAATAATAACAACAACAACAACAACAACAACAACAAAAACAAAAACAACAGTAATTTTGCCGGTAGGTGATACATTTGGATGAAGCAGAGAGCATTTAGAGATAGGTGACATGTGAAGCTAGGGATGGAGATCCAGATGACAGATCTGAAGAGAAAGAAACAGGAGGCTGGAAGCAGAGATGGTACTCCCAGAATTCCATAGCCTTGAGCCAAGGACCCCACAACAAACTCCAACTCCCATAGTAATAATAATAATAATAATAATAATAATACTTTATTTTATAATAATAATACTTTATTATTTTAAAATAATAATAATAATAATAATAATAATAATAATAAAATTTAAAATAATATTAATATTATTAATAATAATAATTTAAGTTATTAGTTTGCTGAGGCACCAGAGCTCTCTGGCAGAGAAGGCTTGATGTCTCAGGACACTGCAGTTCCCAGAATTCCATAGCACTGAGCCAGGACAGTTAAAGTGAAGTCAAACTGGATTCTTTCCTAATGCAGATGCAGAGGAAAGTGATTTCAATCCAGATGACAGATGTGAAGGAAATGAAACAGGAGGCTGGAGGGAGGTGGAACTCCCAGAATTCCATAGCCTCAAGCCAAGGACCCCACAACAAACTCCAACTCCCATAGTAGTAGTAATAATAATAATAATAATAATAATAATAATAATTTATTATTTTAAAATAATAATATTAATAATAATTTTTAAAATAAACTTATAATAACAATAATAATTTAAGTTATTAGTTTGCTGAGGCACCAGAGCTCTCTGGCAGAGAAGGCTCAATGTCTCAGGACACTGCAGTTCCCAGAATTCCATAGCACTGAGCCAGGACAGTTAAACTGGAGTTAAACCAGATTATCTCCCCAGTGTGGATGCAACCTAAGAGAAGGCAAATGTTACAAAGGGAAGGAAAGATGTAGATGGAATAGATGAGGAGAATGACAAGAGGATAGATGTAGATGTGGATGAAATGGATGAGGGCTCTGACACGGAGGACCCCTTTGAATTTGGCTGCCAGGGATGGGGAAATAGAAGGGAGGAAGAAAGGTGAAGCTGTCATTCACGTGAAAGTGGAACCAGGCTCCCTTCTTCACCCCGGAAGTGCAAAGGTTCAGGGTACCTTCAGGGCCCCACTGAGTATGCGCAAGGGTCCCAATTCGAATCCTTGAATCCGCATGGTATGCATTGGTGTGGTAATACAATGTGCACTCACTCCACTTTGCCTGAATCCGCACCACGTGACTTGCCTTGGATTCGATTCCCCCATGATTCAGAAAGGCAATGGAAGTGCAACCACGTGTGATAACACAGTCACATTATAATGTCAATTCGCATCGTTCGACCCGCACTCACCCCTGATCTTAGCTCCAATAACCTCAGTGTGATAAACGCCTCAGATACCATCTAATTTAAATTATCAATGCAGATAACTTTTCAGACATGCTTAGCTATGCTACTCCAGATTTTTTGTACTACAAAAAGATGCACTATAAGAGAACTAAGCCCACACCATGACGGCAGCAAACAAACAAACAAACATCTCAGCTGCAGGCAGACTGGAGAAAGGGAGAGGAGTCCAGGGAGATATATTTCAAGATTTTATTGTTACCGTCCTTTCCTGAAAACGTCACAATGAAAATATGAATGTACAAGGGTTTATGGCAGCCTTCACTGAAAGCAAAAGAATTGTATGTTGAGCAAGAAGAGTATCTTTAAAGGGTCCATCCATGGCTCTGCATAAAACTCTACTACTGCCACTTGTATTTTTCTCTTATTTTTCCCCTCTTGTTCCCCTTTGAAGAACAGGATTTTTGTTTTGTTTTAGAACACAGGATGCCAGGTCCTATTCCCTAACTGTACCATGGCAAGTAAGCAAAAAAACAAAACACAAAACAACAAAAAACAGCTTGACAGCGTATTGCGCCTATGTCTGATCAGATGATCTATTATGGGAGCAAAACAACACTCTGCAGGAATGAGACAGAAACATTCCCTTAGGAATGAACCTGGGCATTCATGCTCTGCAAGTAGCCTGACTGAAAGGGGGGAAGCTTAGATAACAAAGCTGCTCTTTCCCCCACCTAAGTCTGGAGGTTGAGCAAGTCTGCCGACAGGATGATTTGCACAGCGTGATTGATAAAGGGATGACACACCAGGCCAGGAATTTCTGAAATGACATAGTTCAAAAGGTAGCAGTTTTTTTCTGCAATATGGCGATGAGAAGGATAAAGATTTGTGGAGAAGTTTTTATTATCATTCCCAAAGGCTTTTTTGGGGGCGGGGGGAGCCTAGTAGTTGGCATTATAAAAATCACAGGTGAAGGAGGCAATGCAGCTGACTGAGAGGATGGCCTTTTCTGTGTTTCCAGTTTTAGGTGAACTAGGATTCTGGCTGTATACACTAATGTTACCATGACTTCAGAGTGAAAGAGGGGAAAAGGAGGAGGAATTGCCAACTATTTGCATACTTCTATTCTTTTTAAAGATAAAGGTATATTTTGGATAATAATAATAATAATAATAA
>NC_056522.1:347569047-347587060 GCF_019175285.1 Sceloporus undulatus | reverse complement strand
TAATAATAATAATAATAATAATAATAATAATAATAATAATAATAATAATATGTTTTATTTATAGACCGCTATTCGGCAATGATCATAGCGGTGTACAGTAAAAATTGTATTACAATACAAAATACAAGGTGACAGTTAAAGGGGGAGAAGTCTCATCCTTCAGGCAGTCCCCGATGTTGCTGGATCTGCCTGATCGCTCCCTCTGAGGCCAAGATGACAGTTAAGGAGGGAGCAAAGTCTCTGACAGTGAAGCTCTTTTATAAAGGTGTTTTGTGCATGCTTAGTCTCTCTTTTCCTTTTCATCTTTAAATACCTGGATTTGTTTAGCAGCTTTGACAACGGGAGGATGGTGAAAGAGGTGTTGGGTTGCAGTAGTGTGGCTGCAGTAAACAGTGCAAGAAACAAAACTTGATCTTGAATAGAGTGGAATTCTGTTCCAGCCAAATCCATTGGAGTGGTGTCTGCCTGCCTACAACAGGCAAGGTAAAGAATAGCTGCCTCTATAATCCCTTAACTAAGCATGCGTGAACAGCTAATGGAAGAGGAAACGGCAGAGAAGTCTGCCAAAGGAGCTTCTTGCAACATGTTTTTAAAAGCATGGATAAGTCTAGGGCAATATTTAGGGGCAGGTAACAAAGGATCTATAGAGCAAAAGTAAACAATGCCAAATAATTTACAAAATTTCAGTTGGAATAGCAGTGCTCATACTAAATGCTGGATGGATGAGAGAGCAGAAGGGGGTCAATGCTTCCAGGACAGATTACATTCTTCCCTTTCACCAGAGGATGGTTCCTTTAATATATATATAAGAGTTAAAGTACAGTAGTTATGTTGACCCATAGATAAGTAGACTCATATTTCTTGCGTCAATTTTTGACTAAAATTTCTAGACTTATACATGAGTATATACAGCATGCAAAGTTTGCCTGATCTTGTTGGTTCATTTCGTATGTGTGCATTGTTAGTTTTGAATAAAAAGCTTGCTGAAACATGTTAAACTGCGCTTCTTTTTTGTGTTTTTTGCTGTTGTTGTGTGCGTTCAAGTAATTTCTGAATTATGGAAACCCTAAAGTGGCCCTATTTCAGAGTTTTCTTAAGAGGTTTCTTCAGAGAGGATTTGCTGTTGCCATCCTCTGAGTCTGAGAGAGTGCGATTTGCTTGAGATCACACAGTGGGTTTCCATGGCTGAGAAGGGATTCAAACCCTGTTGTCCAGAGTTGTAGTCCAACACTAAATCCACTACACTACAGGAAGCTATCCGCCCTATTATTTCTGCCTTTAGTATTAGTTTTTCTGTTCAAGAAATAATGTCAAGGAACACGTCTAGTTCTTTAACTGAGGTATACCTGTAAGCCAGTTCAAGACTGTCTATGATTAAATAACATGATGAAATAAAAAGAAGAAATATGATGAACTTGTAGGAGTGTGCTTCGAGTGAATGTTGAACCCTGAGCTGAATTTGGTCAACTCAGATAACTGATGCTTGAATCAAAGTGAGGTGATCCACACTTCAACAAATCTAAACTTTTAAGCTTCTAAAGATTCACTAGCAATTTGAATTTTAGGACATAAAGAATCAACACTGTTTTACACTACAGGGTTACAGCAGCTGGATACCATTTTTATTGTTGTAGCTCCATTCTGCAGAATACTGAGATCACAATCAAAAAGTCAAAGCAGCTTTAACACAAAGGCCTAACGTAGAACCATTGAATTAATTGGATTTATCTATGTTTCGACTCACCATTCAATACTTGGTTTAATAGGTCTGCTAAGCAACAGGATTCCCGCATTAGAGTGTACAGCATTTTGATAATACTTGAATGGCTGCTAACTTTTTATAAAATATACAGTGAAAAAGTGGTCAGGTGCATTTTTAAAAGAGGAAGCATGGGTAAAAGGCCAGTGGGCATTTTCCCAATGGTAAGAAAGGCATGGCTTTTTCCATAAATCACAGCTAGGGAGTTAAAGGCAATGTGTAAACACACACACACGCACACGCACAGGCACAGGCACAGACAAAACAAAAGCATCTTGTGCACCAGGACGTAAGAGTATACTTATATTGCACAGTTATGAAAGTTTGATACACTGTAGCTACACAGGGAGAAGGAGGAGAGCTGTGTCTGGGAGGACATCTTTGACTTCCCCGCAAAAAAAAATTGATGTGTGTATTTGTTCCTGAGGGGGTGGGGCTTCTGTGAGTCAATGTAATCTGGGAGTTGTAGTTGGTTGAGGTACTTTGCTGCCGAGCTTTAGTGCATTTCCTTGAACATCATTGCTGGAGCCCTCAAGCAGAGAGTAACTCAGAATTTCCTAGGATGAACCCATGGTAGTTAAAGTGGTAACTGTCATAACTAGTGTAAGGCTTGGCGGTATAAGGCTCGGAAACAACTCCTTCTCAAAATGGCAACAGAAAATGACTCATATCTTTTTGTCACTATTTTTCAGAATAGTTGTGGAAGAAAATTAACACAATTGGGGGGTACAATGAGGTTTTGGGGTATTTGTTGTGGCAGTGTGCATTTATGCATGCGTAGATTATTTGAGGGGTTTCTGCATGATTTTAGTGCAAAAACTGTCTAAAAATTGCACTTTTTTAAAAAATGGAGGTTGGTGGGCTTTGGGAGAATGATGGTGAGGTTCAGAGACTGCAACATTAGGGCCCTGGGGTTTGATGGAAGGCATGCTTTGCTCACCCCAGTGTAAAGCTGATAAAGCAGACTCTAATTTCAGAGGCAATGTAACCCATGATATTTCATCTTTAAATTGAAAGGATTTCTGTGAAGCAGACTTTTAACACATCAAGTTTTCTCTTGACCATAATGTGCATCTTTTTGGTGAGTTTAGAAATTTACTTTCAAGAATAATCCATATATATTAATAGTATGTTGAAACCATTCATGACTGAACAGTGTTAGTATGGTGTAATATGGTATGGTGTGATATGGTATGGTGTGGTTTACTTTCTGATTCATTGTATAGACAGGAGCATGTTTATTGTTTTACATTTGATAATATTGATACCATTAGAAGAAAAAAGGTACATATGTTTCATTGGCACTAATTACTCACTTTTTATCCTTGAAATTATATCCAAGTGCAACGTCCATAAACTGGTCACTTAGGCATCATAATATGAACGCCACCGTTATGTTATGAACTTGAATTGGAACAAGGAGAAATTAATTTGGCATCCTTTGATCACGTTTATAAAATCAGAGAATTTGGTCCGTAATTTTATTGGATAATTTCATATTGTGTTATAAAGATTGTTAGAAGATATATAGCAAAATGCGGGGAGATATAAACGCAAGACAAATTCATAAGGGGTAAAGTTTTTTTTAATTAAATTGAGGATTGAAGGATTATAGATGTCTTTAAAATATGTGTAAAAGTTTTAATTTAAGTATAATCATGGATTACGCAAGTGCGGTGAATTTGATCTTTTTCTTTTTGTATTAAGGAAAATTGCTGGGCTAAATCATGTCTCAACCCCTCCATATGAGGAAGTCATTATGTTCTTGTAGTAATGTTGTTATGGTATTTGTAGTGGTGGGTTTGTTTAGAGGGGGGTCAATGTTGAATGTATGTATTGTATTATATTGGCATTGTTATGAATGTTTTATGTAGTCATATATGTTTTTTATATATATGTATGGTAAACTTTAATAAAGATTAAATATATAAAAAATAATAATATGAACGCCACCCCATTCTCTCCCTGTTTAATGCATAATAACGTTGGCGAATGTTTTGTGGCTAAGCTGCTACTTCTTGACTGTCTTTGGAGGTGTAGAAACATGCTAAAAAATCAGAAACAAGGCTTCTTTTCATGTGGCAGGGCAATGCAAACAGTTCATCTGTATTTTTGTTCCCCTGCCAGATCCAACGCAGATCATACCCATCCCAAGCATGTTTCCTGTGGCTTAACTTCTGTCAGTTGGGTATCTGCCCCAGGGAGGTTGATTACAAGAGATTGCGTAGTAAAGGGAGTTTAACATAATTTTCAAATGAGAAAAGTGGATGAGTTCTTTGAAAGAATGACTGTTTAAGTGCACTGGAGAGGATTTCTTCATACTTGACATGCTTATTAGAAAATTGAGTGCTAGAATTGAGGACACCTGAATCAATAAAGTCTTTACACCTATTTATTTCAAATAAAGACTCTGGATTGCCCTTTTTGATGGAAAAGTTAACTTTTTTTTATGAAAGCTAGAAAAACTTGGCATCTGATCAACAATCAATTCCTTTTTCTCTTTTTAATATTCTGCAGGTTTTTCTAGCTAAGAGGGAATTTAGTTTGGAATGCCTAAATAAAGCCAATAACTATTCTACATGTGATAACGTATTTCTCTCCCATACTAATTTCCCCCACTCACCATTTTCCTATATGCAGTAATAGCATTTATAGTTGGCATCAACACACAGTCTGCTTGAGGTTTTGGACCTTTCTAGGACCCTTAGTTGTTACTTACCTTGCCTCTTTTTGTGGTCAGATCTAGGGGAAACCATTTTAATTCCCACAACCTCAAAGTAATATGACATTACAGGCAAGGCTGGAAATTAAAATGGTAGCTCCAAATTCTCCACTGAGCCCTTGTATTTTTTAGGGAACTGCTTGAGTCCATGACCACCAGGTAAGCTTATCAATGCAGGAATGGGCCTTTCTGTAGGCTCTTTGCCAAGCCATCCTTAGAGGTGTTGTTATCCCTTTTCTGCACCCCCTCTTTTTGATATCAGTTTGATATTAAAGGGATATTTTAGGCAGGTAGCTGAGAGGGCACCTCCAGTACAGGAAACTAGCCATTCCATGTAAGGACTTCCATCACTATATTTGGAGATCCTGCTGGCTCACCATGGGGGAAGCTAGGGCATTTAGGCAAGGATAGGTGAATTAAGATTGTTATCTGCATAATCCCTTCATTGACAGGAGTGTGAGAGGGTGATAGACCTTGCATTTAAACATGAACAGAAGTCCAAGATTACTGACATCTGGGAGTGAGACACCTTGGAGTTTATCACACTCCTTACCTTCCGCCATGCTCCCGTCACCCCAGCGTCACTGATCTGCAACGAGTGCTTCCTGGTGGGATCGCGGATGGTGCTTTTAAGGGAGAAAGCTTCCATTTTCATCATGGCAGCATTCTCGTAATTGTTAGGAAAAGGGCCCTTTTTCATAATGATTTAATCCGTTATTGAAAAAGGGCCCTTTTCCTAACAATTACGAGAATGCTTCCATGATGAAAATGGAAGCGTTCCCCTTTAAAAGCACCATCCGCAATCCCATCAGGAGGCTCCCGTCACAGATCGGTGATGCTGGGGTGATGGGAGCATGGCGGAAGGTAAGAAGTGTGATAAAACTTCATTGTCAACACATATGTTGCAAGCTTTTGAAGCTTCACTGGATTCCTCATCAGGCAAGGTGTTACAAACCAAAGAGGAGAAAAAAATCTCCTTGGCCATAATCAGTGGTATTGCCACCCCTGGCGTCACCAAGTGGGGAGGGTGGGACTATCAGGGGCAGGGCCAAAAGGGTGCTATCACCCCTTCTTCTTTGCTGTGGATCTGGAACAGCTGGCAGATGTTGGTGAGCCAAAAGCTCTCCAGGGGCTGGAGGTGCAGTTTGCAAAGGCCCCAAGACAGAAGTTGTGGCTGCATGGGTCTGGGTCCTTGAGAGCATTGAGGCAGATGGGGCAGCTGAACAGGCCCTCTTGGATATTCCAGGGCTAAGCAGGATAGATGAGCCCTAGTCCATGCTGGCTGGGTGGTCGAACCAGAGTCAGCAAAAAGGGTGCATGGGGCTTATCCCATCCCTCCTGCCCTGTGACAGGTCTGAACTTGGCCAACGGGTGCCTCTGGAGCTCCCAAGGCCAAATAAGCTCCAGCCAGAACTGGTGGGCATGCATCACGTGAAGTGGGTGGCTGTATCTGAGGCCTTTTCCCCTCAGATACAGAACAGGGGAGAGGCAGACTTCCAACTGCTCCTATCATGCCAAAGCAGGGCTAGGCAAGCTCAGTCTTCCCCTCTCAGTGAGAAGAGGGCCTGATCTGGTGTCACCCCTCTTCTGGGATGTCGCTTGGCACAATCCACACCACTCCACACCACTACACCCCTCTTGTGACACCACTGGTCATGAGTCTGCAGGGTGACCTGGAGGTCTCTCATACATGGGTTAAAGTCGCCATGGTCACCATAGGTTGAAGGCAATTGACAACAAAAAATGCTACATTGTTAAAATCAAGACTGTATTTTTCTTCCTCTGCCTCACTGCCTCGTTTCAATTTGTGATTGTTTAGTAGTGGCCTTTTCTTCAACCACTCCCCCCCCCCCACTTTGCCTATGCCCATATTAAGTTGTATGTGTATGTATTGCTTGATTTGATGGATAGCAGTTCTATTGGCAATTTCTGAATAATATAATAGCCAACATTTTAAAATTAGTTCTGATGAATAGATCTATCTACAACTATTAATCCTACTTAAGATCTTAATGCAGCCTTCATTGAAAATCTCTAGGCAGAGACAGAGTTGATTCTTAAATACATTATACTTTATAATGAAATCCAAAATGGAATTAAACAAATACTCTGAGATTAACACTCAAGAAAATGGCTGCTGCAGTGACCCAAGGGGATACTTTATAGTCTGGATTGGTTGAACACATTAGCAAAAATCCCACCAAAACAATATGACGTAGAGAGGAAACCGTTTGCACAATTTTTCATGGATTATACAACAACAAAATAGCTTCACCCATAGAGCCACTCTCAACCCTAGAGTCACACCTAAGGTCAGTCCTCCTATGTGATATGCATGGGTTCAAAAATTTGCCTGTTATGTTCACATTTTAATTTGTACATGTAAAATGTCTTGCTTATAATTACAGCAGTGGACTAAATAAGACAATAAAAATTCCCAAATAGGCCATCAAAACAAACACAAGCAGCAAAAACAATTGAGCAGAATACATTAAGCTAATGTGAAAGTGTCTTGTCAAACGGAAAGATTTTGACCTGCTGGGGAAACATTTCTAGTTTGGACATCTATCCCATCTCCATGATGGGAATGTTGTATAGCTGCAATACACCATGAGATATGCTTTGTTGATAAAGAAGTCTAAAGCAAATTGATAGTCGAAACCATAACAGAGCCACTGAATTGATTACTGAATGGCAAGTCACTACTTACATGACTTCAACTGATTCATTGGATGCACTCTTGTTGGGACTAGCAAATATATTTTGATCATAATTCATCCAATGTTCTTAGAGAAGAGCTCCTATGATAATCACTCATGGGCAAGAAGATAACGGTTCTTCACCCTGGTCTAAGACACATAACAGGAGACTTCAGCCACTCAGTAGCTGGATAGAAATTGAACATAGTTTCCTAAACTGAATTTTCCAAAACAGATTTGCTATTTGATTAAGAGAAATCCTGTTTAATACAAAAAATCCATGAGATATTCTTTTATTACTGGTGTGAAAGAACACAGCCAATTTTTAACATGTGTTGGAACAAAATTATATTAAAATGCAACAAAATTGCCCCAAGACCTTTGCCTCAAAAATCTTCCCTATTTATGATTAATATGCCATGTGTTTGTATATTCAGGTAATATACCTTGAATATGTGCCATTCACCATTACCATTTGACATTCAAAAATCTGAAGTAGAAGCAAACACCTAAGTGTGTCTGAAAGCAGTAGCAATTCAAATTGGGGATATCTTGTTGTTGTGTGCCTTCAAGTTGTTTCCAACTTATGGCAGCCCTAAGGTGAATCTATCATGGGGTTCTCCTGGCAATATTTGTTCAAATGAGGTTTGCCATTGCCTTTTCCTCAGGCTGAGAGCATATGAACATCCCAAGGTCACCCAGTAGGTTTCATGGCCAAAGCTAGGAATTGAATCCTGGTCCCCAGAGTCATAATCCAACACTGAAACCACTACACTATGCTGTCTGTATTGGACAGAGTCCGACTGCTGACCTGTTTGTTTTTGTTAAGTGCCATCAAGTTGACTTTGATCTATGAATGACAGACCTCCAATTCACACCATCATCAACATACCTGCTCAGGTCTTGCAGACTCAGGGCTGTGGCTTCCTTGACTTAGTCTATCCATCTGAAATGTGATTTTCCTATTTTCCTATTGCATTCCACTTTGCCAAACATTCTAGTATGTCATGTCTTCTCATGATATATTCATATATTTTACTTAAAATAAATATTTTCCATGTATTGTGTTAACATTCACTGGGTTGTCTTGATGGGAACACATACATGCACACAATGAACCCTAAATATATGGTATTTTCCATATTTCAGCCATGTTGACTTTGTCTCTGGAGCAGTGGTTTGAGAATTGGACTACAACTTCAGAGACCAGGATGTGAATTCCTGCTGGGCCATAGAAACCTTGGGCAAGTCACATTTTCTCAGCTTTAGAGGAAGAAAAAGTCAAGCCCCTCTGAACAAATCTTGCCAAGAAACCCCCGTGATAGGATCACCATAAGAAGGAAACAACTTGAAGGCACACAAGAAAAAAATTGTCTCTTCCTTTCTATTCCCAACATTTCAGGTTATAAACTCTACAAGAAGTGGTACAAAAATCTTTCCATCATATTAAGCACCCTTCATCCACATCTGATTTTTTTAAAAATGCAAGCAGGAAGAAAATAAGCAGTAAAGCAGTATAACTGTTCCCAAATGTTTGTCCAAAAGTTCACTCGGAACTGCAATAGTGATTGATTTATAATATTTATATTCCACCTTTCATTAAAGAACAACCCCAGAGTAAGTCAGTATATTATGAAATCAATAAAAATACACAATATATTATAAAATCAATTAAAATATACAGACACCAATCAGTTATAGTGAAGGTAAAGTGAACAGGTAGACAGATATGTATACTAACTTGAGCTTGCTGAAGGAAAGATAGAATATAAATGGAATGAAAGTTTGAATCTATATATTTCAACACTCTTCCTCTAATTACAAAGAACCAGCTGTCTAATCAAATTGGAAATGTCAAATTTGAGTGGAATCTATGTCTAATCTATTGAGAAAAGATAGTTTTCATCTGATGAACTTGATGGAGTCCATGAAATTTTATGCCATATCAATTTTGTTAGTCTTTAAGATGCCACAAAATGCTTTGCAACAGATGCAACAGATAATATAGGTACCCACTTCCCCTTGAAAATCTAAGCATTGTTGGTGCCAGTCTAATCTCCATGGACAGAATATTCCACAGTTGTTTGGCCAGTACTGAAGAATCCGTTGTGTGATCCAGAAGCCCAGATTTTGTCAGTTGATGATATAATCAACACAGCCTCCTGAGCAGATCTCAGTTCATGGGGAGGTGTCAGGATCATGGTGCAGACATTGTCCTGCCATGCTTAATTGTTGCTATGTATATTGCTATGTTTGGATATTTGTTTGTAAATGTGGGATGATGGGTTATGATATCCTACTAATGAAGTTGGCAGAAGTAAAAATTGTCTGTTAGGCATGCCATGGCATAGTGAGCAGATATGTGTGGAGGAAGTATGAGTTGCCAATTCCACAGTCAATTTTGTGGGAATCCATAGCTTGGTACAGAGGGAAAAGAAGAAGGGGCCAGAACTGGGAAAATAATATGTTTTGAATTGCTGAGAAATGGGGTGAAAGCTTCTGTAAAGAGTGAATTGTTTGAACTCTAAGTACACTGGTGTAACTGAGGAGAATTCCTCAGTCCTGACAACAACTATGAACTGTGATCATCTCTGCTTATTGAATACAGCTTTTCTGAACTACTGAATATTTAGGTTACTGATATGGAGCTGGCCTGTATGTTACAGAAGGATATACAGAGAAAAGTGATCCTTTAGATGATGAAATCCTCCTAAGCCAGTGAGGGTTTTACACCTTGAAGCTAGCTCCGTACTCAATGACAAACAGCCTGCTAGCTAGTCTAGCTTTTTAACGGCAGGTGTAACCGATAAATACTTTTGCAGCTGCATTTGGCACAGGCTGTCATCTCTGGACTATCCTCAATGGCAGTGCCACAAAGAGAAAAATGTAACAGTATAATTCTGGACAGAAATGTCTTTTTCAAGGGATGCCCCTAGTTGGCAAACAAATCAAATAGAAAGAAGGCATTTTGTGTCACTGCAGCTACTCAAGTGTCAAGCAAGACTCAAGGCAAGTATTTACAATGCACCATTATAATAACGTTATATCACTTTCACTGTCCTTACTTCATCCTACATAATCATGGAATTTAAAATGGAGCTATGATAGGTAAAATGGTGTTGCTATAATCATACAATTCAGATATAGTCTAGGAGTATCTCCAGACTATGCATCTGGACTGGAATCATACTGAATAATCCCAGATAGCCTAAACTCATTGAATCAAATATCGAAATGCGAGTCAACACATAGGTAAATTCCACAGATTCAGTGGGTTTACTCTAGTTGGGCCAGGAACAATAGGGCTAAGGCCCCAGAAATGCCTCCTTATAGTTGGTTCTATAGCAGTTATCTTAAGCAACCAAACTGGATTTGGTGATAAATTAACTGGAATTGGAATTGCAGCTTGGGGGTTGGATCCTCTGGTAGGTCTTCCAGCTGTTGGCTGGCTGGGGAGCAATCCAGATTTTGGATTCTCTTTAGAGCTCAGGTGTTTCACCCAAGGGAGGTTGTGGAGGAGGTCTAAAAGACACCACCTGCCTCAGCTGGACCTGCACTAGATTGTTCCCCGTTTTGTTGCATTTCTCAAGAAATGAGTTGAAATAGGTAACATTTTAAATAATGTTGCCCACATTTTATCCCACATTTTGTTTCTGGCCTTGTTATTTTATGGGTTGGTCATCAAATGTCATACTCATTTTAAAAAAAACAACAATGTGAACTTCATTATAAATTTCTCAAATGTGTGAACAATGCTGTTTAACCCTTTCTAATCTATATGTAGGTTGAAATATGAACCCCATTACCCTACATATTTATTAACCTCATCTGCAAGTGAAAAAACCACACCTTCAGATTTAGCTTCAATTTGCAGGCTATATCAAGCATCCTATTTGTGAGCAGAAGCATTCTACAAATGGCCATTTTTTTTTCATCCTGTGCAGACAAGGCCTCAGTCTCTAGAGAAGCAGAAAACAAGTAGCTCCATTTTAGACATGGTATCCCTTGATATTTAAAGATGGCTATCATATACTCTCTTGCCCAAGTGAAGCATATCCATTTTTCTAAGCTGTTCTTCACAGGTCTTGGTTTTCAGACTTTTGGTAAACATGATCACCCTCCTCTGAAAATATTCCAGTTTGTCAATATTTTTCTGAAGTTTGGTGCTCAAAACCATGTACAATACTCCAAGTGAGGTCTAGCCAAAGCAGAATAAAGTGGTAATTTAATTTCCCTTGATCTGTACAGTTTATTTCTGTAGATGCAGCCTAGAATTACATTGACTTTTTTGGCCACATATTTAGTTTGTTGCCCACTAAGACCCTAGATTCTTTCTTTCTTTCTTTCTTTCTTTCTTTCTTTCTTTCTTTTATTTTTATTCCACCTTTCTCCCAAAGTGGGACCCAAGGTGGCTAACAACACATATAAAACACATTAAAAAAACAATTAAAATTGTATTTTCACATGTGATTTTGTCAAGCCAGGTGACACTCATTTTATGTTTGTCAATTCAATTCTTCCTGCTCAAAATAAGATTTCTTTCTTGAAATTTATTTTGTTAGTTTTGGCTCAACCCTGGTTAAGGTCATTTTGAATCCAAATTCTGGCTTCTTGGGTATTAGCTACCCCTCCCATATTGGTCTCATCTGCAATTTTGATAACCACACCCTGTATTCTGCCACCCAAGTTATTTATAAAGGTGATGAACAACATGGGACAACACTGATACATCCCACTAGTCACTTCTCTCTAGGATAAAAAACAACCACAGGCCAGCACTCTTAGAGTTTAGTGTGCATCAGCCTGTTACAAATTAATTCAACAGTAGTATTGTCTAGTTCATATTTTATCAGATTGTTTGAAAGAATATCATAGAGACTATCTTAACAGTCTTACTGAAAACAAGATATGCAAAATCCATAGCATTTCCATCATATACCCAGCTTATAACTCCAACCAAAAATAAATAAAGTTAATATGGCAAGACTTATGTTTCAAAAACTTGTTGGCTCTTATAATCATGGCTTTCCTTTCCAAATGCTCACAGAATAACTGTTCAATGATCTTTTCTGGAATCATCTGGTATTGAAGTCAAGCTAACTGGTCTATAGTTACTTGGCCCCTTTTTTGGTTCTTTTTGAAGATGGGGACAACATTACCTCTCCTCCTGTTCCTCCTCCCATGTTCTCTAAAGGTTCTCCAAGATTATTGACAGTGGCTCTGAGATAATATCTCTAAATTCCTTTAGTACTTTTGAAGGCAGTTCATCTGGTTTACTTGTTGTGGGCTGCATCATTGCTGTCCAATTTGAAATAAGAGACCAGACACATATATGGGTTGTAAAATGGGCCACTTTATTGAATTAACCTATTTAACTGTCTTCTTGAAAACCTGTAAAAATTTAAGGGAGCAATCTGGTGCAGGAGCAGCTGTGGCAGGTGGTCTATTCCTCAGGGCAAAAGACCTGAGCTCTGTGGAAAAATCCATGACTTGATTGAGGGTTATATTCCAAGTCAGCCCTAAGGAAGATTTCTTTCCCTCTGTCCTTAGTCACAAGACCTAAAGAGAAAGTTTCAGAGGCCTAACCTTCACCCCAAGCAGCTGCCATAGGTGACCGCCTATTTAAGTCCACACCTAAGCCAATTTTCCAAGTCCCCGAACAACAATGAAGCTTACTGCACTATTCCTCTTGGTCCATTTTGAGAACGGAACGGAAGGACCAGGAACGAGTGCGGAACGAGTGGGGGACGGATTTTACCGCACACACCAGTCCCTCATTCGTTCCGTTCCCCCTCTCTTCCGTTCTCAATCCGTTCCAGAGGGGGGAATTTTTGAGAACTGTTCAGAACAGTTCTCAAAAAATGTTCCCTCTGGAACGGAATGGGAACAGAAGAGAGGGGGAACGGAACAAATGAGGGACTGGAGTGTGCAGTAAAATCTGTCCCCCACTCTTTCCATTTCCTGCCAGGCCGTTCTGAGAACGGCCCTGAAGATCTGTGTGGTAAGCTTCAATGTGTGGTAGGCAGAAAAACCCTTGGAAAGGGGAGAAAATTCCTACCCAGCCCTTAAAGCGACCAACACAGCCACACTGAAGTCGAGGTGGGAGGGTGGGACAACAATTGCAAAGAGGGATAAGGAAGGGTAGTGCTGACTTAAATAGCCTCAGCTCCAGCCCCAACCCTTCCCTAATGTGGGGTAGAAACACCACATCTAATTGGCTGCTGGCCTCATTCAAGAGGGCAGTAAATAGTATCCCGGGCGATGTGGATTTGTTCTATTTTCACTTGGTATGACATTATTTTCTTTCTGGGATAAGACTGAGATAAACAATGTGTTGAGCTATTGTGCTTTCTCTCTTTTTCCTATTACAGTATTAACATGTTCTCCACACAGTGTCACTACCATTTTCTTATTTTTCTTCTTACTCTCAATATTGCAAAAAAATAAAATAAAAAAATAAATAAAAAACCCAAACCAACCAACCAACTAACCAACCAATCAAAACCTTTTATTTTTATTTATTAATAATTTTTATTAAACACTTCCATCTTTTTACTATATTTTGTTCTTTATATGCAATCTGTTTTAATATTGTAATAATTTAATTCTGTTTTAATATAACACTTTTCCTTTCTTTTTTTAAATTGTAGTGTTTTAATCTTGTAAGCCACTCTTGAGCCCAAGTTTTGGAAAAAGGCAGGATACTACTACTACTACTACTACTACTACTAATAATAATAATAATAATAATTTTTAAACCTCTCTTGTAAACCCGAGCTCATTCCTGAACAAGATTGTGAGACTCTGAACAAGTACATTCTTACCAACTGCAGTGAGGTGCGACCCATCTCTTTCCAGAAGTCCTTCTTCACACAAGTGCAAACCATGAACCAAGAAGTCAAATGTCCAAATGTCCATTCAACCTCATTGTGCACATACAGCAGCCAGAAAGAAAGAAAAAAAGAAAGAAGTATAGTTAGGGAAGAGAGTTTTTTTTTTTTGAAAGGTGTGTTGGGGTAACAATGTATAACAGAGATCTGCTCACTTCATCTTGAAGGCCACTGTGACAGTAGCAGGGCAAATTCCTGCTAGCAAGGGATAGCCTGATGCTGCCAATCATACAGCACTTTAAGAAACACAACACTGTGCACTGTGCAAAAGCCTAGACAAAGAGAAATCTAAAAGGTTCAGCAATATTGACTTAAATGGCTGGCAGAACATATAATGAATGGCTGATGACCCATTTTTCCTTCTTCAGAGGTTTCTTTGTATGCCCTTCCTCTCAATAATCTACTGCTTGTTCTCTTAAGGCAAGTTAAAAAAAAAACACCACTGAGTTAGAATAAGGCCATGACCGTGATGAATGTCAAAAGACAAAATATTACACTGTATAAAATTCTGGAATAATAGTAATTCTTTTCTTTAAATGAAAGGGGAAGAAATATACCTACAGCTGCAAACTGAAACCAACACAGGGCACTGCCTGTTCAAATGTCAAGCAGAACATTTTTGAAATCCTACTAGGTATTGCTCCATTACCCCCCCCCTTTTTTTTTTCTTTCCTTTCTCTCTCTTTCCCTCCCTCCCTCCCCCCTCTCTCTTTGGTGCTCTGATATATATCTCCAAAAGGTTTTCAATTGGAATGATGGCCTTTCAACCTGAGAACTGTAGTCCCATTGTAAAAAAATAAAATAATAAAAAAAAATTTGACCCAGTTTTTTCCCAGCATGGTGCTCCTTGTTATAGAAAGATAGCAAAAGGAAAAAAAATGAAGTGTACATAGAGATAAAACATTTGGATAGAATCTCCTAAAATACAATGGAATGAGATGAGTCTCGTAGGCAGGGTACAGACCACCCAAAAGAGCGGTCTGCCCACAACATTTTTGCTGCACGAGGAAGCTGCAGTGGACAAACCGCATGGCCTCCTCACGCAGCAAAAAGAACCCCCAATGGCACACTCGCGATGTCATTATGGCTCGTGACATGTGGACACTAAGTGTTGGTTGCATCAAAATGGCGGCGCCCATCTGTACAGGGCGTCGCCATTTTGATACCCTCATCATGTGCAAGGAGCGAGGGGCGTCTGGAAGTGTTGCCCCTCGCACGTGATGAGGGCGCCCTGTAACGCCCATCTGTCCAGCGCCAAAGTCTTTTTGCAAGACATGTTGAAAATATTTGTCCAAACCAGTTTAAAAGCATAACAGCCATGCTGGGTCAGAACAAAGGCCTATTTAGTTTAGCATTCTTTTCACATATGAATCATCCACGTACCTCTGGGAAACTCACAAGCAAAACATGGATGTAACAACACCTCCCGTTCATGTTCCCCAGCACCTAGCATGCAGATGCTTACTGATTCTGACCCTGGATATAATGTATAGCTATCATGACTAGTAGAGAATGATTGTTTTATTCTTCATTAATTTGGCTAATCGAATAATCGCCTTTAAAGTGATTTTGTGGCTATACTAAAACTTGTGGTATGCCGTTTAAAGAAATACTTTCTGCTATGATTTGGTTCTGAGTCTAGTGAGGTAAAATGTTACTGTCATAATTGAGAATCACAAAAATTGATTAACCTGAAGTGGTACAATTCAGAGTTAGATGCTGTGGTCTGCCACACTGTTTGGTCTAATGGATGGCTAAAATGGCATGGATGACAAACTTCTACAGTTCTGGGACATTTCTTTAAAATCAGGAAGGAAATTGTGTGAGCCTCCAGATTTTGTGGGACTTGCCATAGCCAACATAGTCAATGGTGAGGATATTCTGTGATGCCAAAATTCACAGACACCAAGACAAATGAAATTGAAATATGCCACCAAATGTCCAAACGGGATTGTTGAGCACTTCTCTTCTCTTTGGGCTTTCTTCAGTACAATCTAAACATAAGCTCAGGTTTTCCATGAGCTAATGTTTAACACAGAGACTAATGAAAACTTCCCTACATTCAGACAGATTAAAAACAACCGAGCACTGGTACTTAATGGCTCATTATAACAGGTTCTGTACAATTTTATGTTCCTTTTAATGATTTGGTGCTGGTTAAATGGATCAGATTGGCAGCTCTGGAAAAATTAAATTGTCTGCTTACTTTCAGGTTAGACACAGACTAGTCACCCCGGGCTATAGCCAGAGGAGAGGCAGTAGGAACACTGTGCCACCTGGAATACTGATAATTTTTTAAAAACCAGTTTTGCTTTTAATTTATGGCATTTCCATGTAAAGACTAAGAGTGAAATCCAATTAAGTCCAATTATGTCTGTTGATGGAACGGCTTGTGCCATAAGAGTGGATTTCCCCTTTCTCTGAAGCCCACAAGCTTCCAGAACTGGAAGGCTGTGGAGGAGGGCACTTTAGAGCAAATGCTGGGAATGTGAAAATACTTCGAAGAAAGAAGGCAGGACAGCATGTCTTCCACCTGCTGCCATGAATGTAGATATATTCCAGTATCTATGAACACTGGTACTGCATGAGTGCTGACTTAAATTCAAGGAATTTACTCTAACAGGAGCTATCAAGGAGTGTATTTGGGGTTATATCTGTATGTGTCTGTGTGGAGGCACATGCACCAGGGGGAAAAAAACATTTAAGCATTTATTGTTGTTGTTCAATGTGATGCCTTTTTTCTGAAAGAACCCCCTTTACAATTGAAATATACAAAAGTTGATGACAAAAAAAGTTAAAGCAATGTATTTGTAATATAAAACTTCAGCTAAATTTTGGGGATAATCAATTTGTATGACAGCCCCAGAACAGATCAAGACTTTTCCCTGGAAGCCAAGGTGACAAAACTTAGTCTGTGGTACTTTGGCCATATCATGAGAAGGCATGACTCGTTAGAAGAGGCAATAATGTTAGGAAAGTTAGAAAGTAATAGAAAGAGAGGAAGACCACATGCCAGATGGCTGGTCTCCATCAAAGAGGTTACGGGCCTGAATCTGCAGGACCTAAGCAGAGCAGTGGAGGATAGCGCATTTTGGAGATGTCTCCTTCATATGGTTGCCCTGAGGTGGGATCAACTTGAAGGCAGTTAACGAGAACCATAATAATGATTATTCTGCTGAGGGGAAAAAGAAAACCTCCTTTGTCATTCCACATTTGAAAATTTACAGAAATACACACCTGGCAAGGAAAGATGACTGGTTATTTATTTAATTTACAATCTTGGTAGTATCATTCCTTTTCTCCTTAACAATATTGAGAACCCTGTATATCCAGAGATCTGTACAGGCGTTTCAGTATACGTGGGGCTCTGGTAATGTCAACTGCCTCATTGAAACAAACACAGAATAGCAAACCATCCTTTATGTAAACCCCATTCTTTCCCTGTACCTACTGTTCTGGATCTGCTCTGTAACATGCTGTACATGGGACTACCTTTGAAAAATGTTCAGAAACTTCAGTTAGTACAAAGAGCTACAAACAGAATGTTAACCAGGGCAGGTTACAGGGACCATATTCTTCTGTTGAAACAGCTCCACTGGTTGTCAATTTGTTTTGGGGCACAATTAAAAGTGCTTGTGATGCTTTCTAAAGCCCTATATAATAATAATAATAATAATAATAATAATAATAATAATAATAACAACAACAACAACAACAACGATTTATTTATATCCCGCCCAATCACAAAAAATCAGGGCAGCTTACAACAGTAAAAAATACATAGCAAATAACAATGGCAATCAAATAACATGGCAAATCACACTAGCAATAAATAGCAAAAATAAAATAAAAATAACAGTAACAGATACAATAGGAAATTAATCTTCATTCTCAACCCCACCCCCCGGTCCCGATCCTGAAAAAGAATATTAAACAGCCTCAA
>NC_056522.1:347539360-347569037 GCF_019175285.1 Sceloporus undulatus | reverse complement strand
CTGTTGCCTTGGTGGAAAAAGGCACAGGCAGCCTCCCAGTTTGGCTTGGAGCTGGCTGGTGGTGGTGGAGGCAGGACAGATGAAGCCTCAAAGAGACTTGGTCCAGCCCCATGTCCAAGCTCCTTGCCTCAGCTGTTGCCTTGGTGGAAAAAGGCACAGGCAGCCTCCCAGTTTGGCTTGGGTTTAGGCTATATGACAGACTGTATCTCTCTATGAGCTTGTCTACGCCTCTTTTCTGCTGCCCTTCCATTGCCAAAGACCTTTTTATTCTCACAGGCTTTTAAAATGGAAAGAAAATAAAGACTGAGCTGTGGGTGTTGTACTGATTTAGTTGGAAGTCTTTCAGTAGCCTTTTATCTTTTAATGGTATTTTTTTCTTTTTCGGTGTACACTTGTCCCTCCATATCCGCTAGGGTTAGGGGCACAAGACCCTCGTGAATATGGAAAAAACGCAAATAACAAAAACACTGTTTTTACCTGAGAGGACACCTCTCTAGGAATCTCTAGGTCCTCCAGTGCAACTCTGTGGTCAATGTCCAACATACACTGACCATAGAATGGCACTGGAGTAGCTACAAATGGTCGTTCAGTGCAACTTTTAGTTAAAGTTGACCACAGAGTTGCACTGGAGGACCTAGATATTCCCTAGAGAGAACATATTAATGAAATCCGTGAATAATCAAAGCCGCAAATATCAAAGCCGCAAATATGGAAGGATGACTGTAGTTTAAAATAATTTTAATATTGTGAAAAGTTTAGTCCTATTTTAATGTTCACCTTTTTGTATGTCTTATCTGTATTAGTTTTTTTTTTTTGGGGGGGGGGTTGGTAAACTACCTTGATTTGTAATCATAATAACAACAATAATAACAGGATCATGGATGCTTTGAAAACAATTATTCCCTACCCAAGACATACTGAAGATGTAAATAGCCAATTAGGGATGTCTGTTGGGATGCACTTTTTTGTGATGTTGAACAGTAGAAATCATTGCATCTTCTATCTTTTAATATTAAAGTCCAATTAAATGAATAATTTTTTAAAATATTGCTATTAAAGTTCTACTGAAATTAATGGTAATTGAATAAAGAAACATTTGAGTTGGTGAGCAATTTCTGTGCATCTGCATGACAGATCTTCCCTAAGAGACTGCCTGTTGAATTGTGGAGATGTAGAAAGTGTAACAATTATTTTAAGAATGTGGTTTTCATATAAATTCTACCTTGGTAAAATATATTTATCTTTTTCCAGCCTAGAATCTCATGAGATGAGGGGCTTATATTGATAGGTACAGTTAGATCTTTAATACATACATGTTCACATTTTATTTACTTATTTGTGTATTTTCCATATTATTTATTTATAATATGTAACCAGGAAGCTTCTTGTTCAGATGTGTGCTTTATTTATTTATTTATTTATTTAAACTTTTGAATACTTTTTAAAGAATTTTATACTGTTTTAATGTGATGGTTATTTATATTTTTAAAATGTTTCTTGATATTGTTTATTGTTGTTTTTGTGAGCCTCCTTAAGTCCCACTTTGGGAGAAAGGCAGCAGTAAAATGAAATAAATAAAATACTACAAATACATATGAAATCATATGAAAGGGTTGCAAAGAAATTCCCAGCTCTAAGGATATAAGCTGTCTACTGCACACTTGAAAAGATTGGGAAATCTTCCAGAGTGACATGATATACATGGTACTGGTCAAGAACAAAAATCAGTTCTCTTTTTCTTTTCATTCTGGCTGTGTTTTTTGGATCATGACCATAGTTCTTTCTTGAGCAGACAGCTTGACAAGCCACAGATGTGAGACAAGCAATCAACTTTTATTTACAGTATGGCTTTGGTGTAAAATTGCTTCTTAGTTGTGGGAACATGACAGGAAACAAATTTACTGTTGCTTGCAATGAATATGGCTCTGGAAAAGCAACCATATTTAATTTCCACATTAAGTGACCACAAATCATGCCAAAATATTAACATGTGACTTGCAAAAATAGCATTTGGACCACTATCTCATTATCTTGATGTGAACCATGAATTGCTGGTATGTGCAACCTAGAAAAGCTTAGTTCCTTGATTTGTGCTGTCACAAGCATCCCTGATAGTGGTTTCTCAGCAAAATTAACACTTTGATGTTTACTAATAATTATGCATATGAACTTCCCCAAGGATTATTATGATAACTGAGATCAACAAGCTTATCCAGGGTGAGCTTTCTAGGAATGCACAGCCCAAGACAATAGGAAGAATTGTTAGCTGCCCCCCTGAACCTTACATGTGAACATTTAATCCTCATGGTGCCTTCAGTAGCTTACAAACACAAGCCATTTGATACAGCAGAAGTTATTAATTTTGCTTAGTGGCCTTGCTATCTGAATGGTGGCCTGGCATCGACCTTAATAGAAGGAGACATTCAACTGCTGTGGCTTATTCTTAACAGGATTACTGTAGCTGCCTGTACTTGAAGCTTAAATGGGACTGAACAAAATGCTGGACCCATTGCTGGCTGAGGATGCATTTTCATCAGTTCATAACAAAATTGAATCATTTGGACAGCTTGTAGAAATACATTTAATGCTATTTGGAAAAGAAATATGCTTGGTTTTGGCAGCTGAATTTTATGCGTACACAAAATTGAAGTTAATATGGTAGCAACTTGATGTGTCATGAGATTCCTAAATCTGTGCTCTTTTTCTTCTCAGTTTTTTTGCTTTGCTTTTTCTTTCTTCCCATTCTTCCTTCCATCCTATATAGTTTTTCATCTTTAATCTCCTCTTGCTCCATCATCTAATCATCCTGAGCTTTATCATTTTCAATGTTTATAAAAGTAGAGCCTTGGTAAATTCAAGAATATTCTGTGCATTGATCATATTGCTTATGCTACAGACAGCTGTGAAAACCATAAAAAAGAGTCTGTTTGGATAGGGTTGTGGGCTATATTAAAGGGCACAACACAAGGAAAACTAATTTGTGTATGCTGAAGTGATAATAAGAGTGCTTGTGTGATGCTGTGATCGGAAAAAACTGATTGAACCCTCCCCAGCCCACCCACTGTTAATATAAATCTTTTCTTATTTACTTTTTTTGCACACAAGAAGAAATATTTTCAAACATCTTCTCGCTGATGAATGAGATTGTGAGAGCTTTTGCACAGTTTTTGAGGGATTTTTGCAAAACATAAAATCATTTGTAAAGGAAATAAATAGAAGTACATTTTTCTTTATGAAATGATTTATTTTTTGTACATAAAAACCCTCAAGTTCTTTGTGAAAATGATTTCCCCCCCTCTCAAAGTCCTGAAGAATGAAACTTTTTCACTATGGTTAGCCATCTTCTCAATGTATTGCATTACACTTTCTCACAGAGAATGAGAAAAATTTCAAGTCTTTGCTTTTTTATCCTCTTACATATACTCAGGCCAGTCATGGTCAGACATTATGGAGGAAACCCAGCAATATCCATGCACAGGAAGGATACATCAGCGGGCATGTGAGACCCCTAGGCAGGTAGATATGTATTACAGATGGCAAAATCTCTTGGTCTTAATTTCACTGAGTATATCTGAATTCCACTTGCATTTTCATCTCATCCTTGTTTCCCAAGCTACAATAAATATTATTTCTATGTTTCTATGTTTTCTCATTTATTAATATATTTCCTTTAATGTATACAATTTTTCAGATCTTGTGCACATCTTTAAAAAAAGCCTGTGCAGTTTAGCCATTCACCTTTTAAAATAGCAATAGCAAGTACATTTCTATACCGCTCATCAGAGCACTTAAGCACTCCCCAAGTGGTTTTCAGTGTGTAAGCCAACTGCCCCCAACAGAAACTGGGTTCTCATTTTAGTGACCCCAGAAGGATGCTAGGCTGAGCTGACCCTGAGCCCCTGGCTAGTATTGAACTCGCAACCTTGTGGTTTGTGAGTGAGTGGCTGCAGTACAGATTTCTAACCACTGCACCACCAGGGCTCCTTAAAAAATATTGACATACTATTTCTTGCCAATAACTTGCAGAGCACAATGTACATTTTCTCACAATAAGTAGCACAATAAGGAGGTGCTGCCTTTCCCAAAAAAGTTTATTAATTTTAATTCTATCCTTAATAGATATGTATGCACTTAAATGTCTATCTAGGCATTAAATTTATATCGCCACTTTCTTCAAAATTAGTTCTTGGAGTAGTGACCAATAACTTTCATATAAAATAATAAATTAAAGCATTAAAATAAATTAAAAACGCAGATAAAGTATACCAGCTCAAAAGAACAGATAAAAATATAAAAACTTTAGAAGGAAAACAATGGATAAGCACTAGAGTTACTCAAAGTATCCAAATGAGGACTTGCTCAGTGGTTTACAATACTGAATATCTAAGAATAAATAAATGAATACTAAGGGATTAGATGAAGTGGTGTATATTGGAAATATATTCAAAGTGGTAAACACATTCAAAAATACAATGGCATGAATCAAACATAATAGGTTAAACTTGCCTATGGAAAAATGAGAAAGTGGATAAAGTTACTCTTGACAGAATACTCTGTCATTATTGCTCTTCCTTTTTGAGCGAACAAATATGCTGTTATGCATTGCCTGTTGCTAAATAAAGTGCTACTTTAATGAGTTTTATGGTGCAGTGTAAAGACTTTACAACTGCTTTATTGCAATGCTGCACTTCCTAATGTTTACACTGTTAATTACATAATGCTTTTAAAAGTGATATTATATTAGCTTGATACCCTCAATTGATAGATTTCCCCACTATCCACCATTAGCTATTGTGTTTTCATTTGCTTTTGTGGGAGCTATGTATATATCAGAGTAATACAGTGGCATGACATCAAATAGTGCCTGTCTAATCATTTTCCCCATGGCATTATTAAATGACTAATTTTGTACTGAAAACTATTAAACAGTCTTTTGCCATCATAGACAGCAAGCCCTTCATTCCATTTTACAGATATTCTCCATTGGTAGTGAAAATTCTTTATATTTTGCATTTCTTCATGACACATCAAACAATGGCTTATGCCCTCTTCAAGGGCATTTCATTTCATTTGTATTGGTTATCTTGGTGAAGGAGACAAGAACTAATGGCCCTCCAAAACTGTATGCATATGTCACATGCCTCACATGAAATTAGGAGAACGGTGGTAATAAGTTCTTTTAAATTATGCTGGTCAGAAAATGTCACCTCACCTCTTATGGGACCTTTTCTCCCCTGTCAAAGTGGGAGACATTTTTGGAAATGTTAAAGGTGTATCTTCTAGTTAGTTACATGGGATGACATAGCACATCAAAGAAAAGATGGCAGAGCTTTGAGCCAAGTATAAGAAATTAAGATGCATCTAGCAATTATGACTTTATTGTTCTTACTCTAGACTAAGCCTAGGGATCCTAGCATTTGAACTTTTTTACTTCATAGAATCATAGAATCATAGAGTTGGAAGAGACCACAGGGGCCATCCAGTCCAACCCCCTGCCATGCAGGAAATCACAATCAAAGCATCCCCGACAGATGGCCATCCAGCCTCTGCTTGAAGACCCCCAAGGAAGGAGACTCCACTTCAAAAAGATTTCAGCAAATCTTGCCAATAAAACCCCATGATAGGTTCACCTTAGGTTTGCCATAAGTTGGAATTGACTTGAAGGCACACAACAACAACAACAACAAAGAACAATTGGACCATATTTTATTGTAAAAATATTTTAATAAATATGTTATTTTAAAAAGGTGGTTCTGCAGTCCAATTTTTCTGCCTTTGGGGCCACACCAGCCTCCCCCCCATGCAAAAATATTGAACAAATAAAAATAGAAGTGGTCAGAAACTCAGAAAAAACACAATAGGAGACATCAGGGTGGCAGGCAAAGGCCTTGCCCCTTCCTGCTCTAGAGTAAGGAATGACTCAGTGGGGACACCAGCTTGCAGATCAAAGCTACAGAAGAAATGAAGATAGTCCAGGTTCTAGGGCTATTTCTGTTTCCCAGAAGCTGACACAGTTTTCATAGCCTCTGGGAAAGCCAGAAATCAAAGACAGCATGGTTGACTGGCAGGGGCACAAGGCTCAGGAACAATTGAAGGCTTCACTTAGGTCCACTCCTGGCCTGTATAAGCTGTTTCCCACAATATGCCAAGAGTCAGCCTTATTTATCATCCCTGTGCACCCTCCCTTGGTGTTTTATTTTGTTTTTTGAGATGAGTATCTTGTTGGTGGTATCACATAGCCAGTACTGATTGTCACAACTTTGGGTGGTTTTGGCATGAGAAAGCAGATGGTGCCTGAGTGTCCATTATATCCAGCATGGGGCATTTCTTTAATGCACCTTGGAGATATTGACAACCAAGTCACACCCAACTGGGGGACACTGTCCCATTTCTAGGTGGCAGAGGAACCACACAGCAGATTCTGTCCAAATAAATTCCCCACATCTGTCATTCCAGTGGGAGGGTACTTGAGAAGCTCCTGCCCAAGTAAATTCCCCACATCTGTCTCCACATCTGTCATTCCAGTACTATCCTCCAGGTAGGCTGGCATAACATTGGCTGACAGGCATTTGACCAGTGCCTGGATCTAGATCCTTCTTGCAGGCAAAGCCTCTGCAAATAATAAGGTTGTGTAGCCTTTTTGATTCTAACAAAAAGTAGTATATGCTTCTTCTTGCTAAACCCGAAACCCTCACTCACTGCTGAGTCCACAAATGCAACTTTAAAGTATCATCTGGTTTGACTTCTGCTGCCTTTCTTTTACAGAGAAAAAAAAACTTTACCACCTTCTTAAGTGGCAGCAGAACTATAACAAGCACCAGCCTGGAAGCATTCCTCATTGAAAATAGAATGGGTCCCCCCAAAATGACATTATGCTATGATATGGTGTCATTCACATGGGTGTTCTTGAAGGTCTTTTTAAAAAGAAAAAGAAAAGAATTGAGGTGGCTTTATCTACTGACTATTACTAAAAAATTGTTTTACAAGATAGAGTAAATTAATAAGAACCCCATTTATTAAAAACTCCAAAGAGACCTATAACTGTCTTAAGAAAGAACACTTGCATACTTCCATAAAGATGCACACGGGCCTATTTGGCATAGTGTAATTATATTTATTATCATAGCTTAGCTCTTGAGAATAAAGACTGTTTAATTAGTGCCAGTGGAAGAGATTTTATGATCTGTATGCTTTCATTCCACAGCGGGTAATGAAAACAGCTAATGTATCAAACTGTGGAGAGGAAGTCACACAACAGTACACTCCATGAGATGGGAAAAAACTTTCCAAAGAAGTAACAGTGTAGTGTGATATTGTCATTGGAGATGAATATTTGAAAACCACATGATCTAATATCAACCTTTCAATGTACTGAAATCCTCTGCTAAGACCCTTCTACAAGGTGGCTCATCCACAGTGGAGAGGGCCTTTTCAGTAGTGACACCTCACTAAGGAAAGCTGTTCCTAAGGAAGGAGCTGTGATCACTACTAAAGGTGAACTCCACCCTGAAGAGACTGTTGAAGTATTCTACTTCCTATAGAGATATTCAATAAAATTCTCTGACTACAAATATGATACTGCCCACCCCTTCTCCCCAGTTAATGAAGCCTTTTGAGAATGGATGGATCAGACAGGAAACTAACTATTTAGGTTGCTTACAAAAGTTTTATGGCATTTATATCTTAGGATAGATTAACTTTGCTGGTGGGTAAAAAAACACATGCAAAAATATTCCAGGCTGACACCACCTTAACTGTTTTGTGAGACAGCCTTTTCTGTCAGAGAGGTCTGGTGCCACAACAAACTACAATTCCTAGAATTTCATAGCATTGAGCCATGGCACTTAAGGTGGTGTCAACCTGGATTATTTCTTTGGTGCAGATGCAGCCAGAAAGAAACAGGAAATGGCTGCAGGGAATTACCAAACCCAGTAAGATATAGATTAATTCTTTATCTTCAGATTTTCAGAGTCCTTGAACAGAAACCTTGGAGAACTGGGCTACAGTGAAGGGCTACATGATAAATGAAAGGGGAAAAGGTCAGAAATCCTTGCACTTTGGAAGAAGCCTTCAGGTAAGGTACCCCATAGAAAGTTCAATATGTTTTTCTATCTGACATTGTTGTTTCACGTCACATCTGCATATTATGCATTTTGATTAAAATTTTCTCAAACATCTTGAATTGCTCATCTTCTCCTTATGGTGTAGGAAACACTCCCCATTCTTTCCATGTCATTTCTGTTTCTGGTATCAACTTTCATATTAAAGAAATAATGTACAGTTAAATCCCCAATAACCACATTTTTTATGCAGGAAGCAGTCATTTCTGTGTAGTAATACTGTTTTCCATGGAGAAAGTGCTGTTTTCTGCACAAAATAACGTGTGGATTTTGCATAGAATAAATCCTGAATTGCTAAGATCTTGGGAGTACAGGATTTGTCTCATCAGGGGTTCTCAATACTTGAAAAACATGTTTTTAGACCATTTTGTGAATACTTTCAAATATTGTTTCCATCTCTAAAAAGAGAAGATTTTATTCCTAATACTTTGCTTCTTTCACATGTTTAGTGGCATTTAGAATAAATGCTTGGGAACAGGCATCTAGAAAATTTCATCAAAAATGTCTTGAGGTTTCCCCCTTTCCCCAGTATCTTTAGTTTCATCCTGCTGGTGGCACGATATTTCAAATGTTAATTTGACTAACATGAGAGATCTATTTCCCACACTAAAAGTGTCAGTCTCTTAGTGGCACTTCCCACTTTGGGATTTGTCTTCCAAGAATGGAACTAGTCAGCCTTCAAGAAGAAAAAAGGCAAAATAAAAGACCTTTTACACATCCTACATTAGCCTGGTGAGCAAACACAATTCTGATTCAAGTCTCAGAGGGTGTCAGCTTAAAGTTTGAGTTTAATATCCTGAACTTTATAAAATAAAATCTCTTTCTCAATTCACATAGTGCTGGGTCTCAATGGACCCTGTCACGACCTCCCCCCACTTCCTTTAATTGCCTTTAGATGAACCAGGAGCAAGTGCGGCATTGTGATCTGAGTGTTAGATGAGGACTATGGCTGTCCAGGTGCAAAATTATCCTCCTCCAGAAAGTTCAATGGCTGTAATATAACTATCACTTTCTTTCAACTTAACTATCTCATAAGGTTATCATGGGGTGGATAACATGAGAGGTTAACCATGTCCGCTATCTTCAATTTGTTGGAAGAAAGGCAGGATACAATTGTACTAAATCAGAGACAGACAACTTGTGGCCAGATGTCTTAGGACACAGATGATGGGACTTACAGTCCTACATCATGTGCAATGTGATCGTTCTGCACAGGAATTGATATTTCTGCACTGAAATTTTATTCTCCGTGCTGAAAATGCTATTTCTGCTCAAAACAGCAACATGAAAAAATTATTTAGAATAAGTCATCAGCTGCGGAGCTTATTGTCAGTCCAGGAGTCTTCTCATCAGATTTTCTCAGCACTTGGAAAAAAATGGGTGTTTGACCATCTTTTTAATATTTTCAAATATTTTTTATATTCCCAGGTACTTGATATACCTCCACATAAAATTCACACCTTGTAATTGCAAATTCTTGGGATTATATAAGAAGTAAGGAAATCGAGTCAATGTCATTTACTGCTTCTTCTTCTTCTTCTTCTTAGCTGCCTTCAAGTCCAGCTTGACTCATGGCGTTTCTATGTATGAGACATCTCCAAGCCCCTAAATCCTCCACTGCTCTGCTTAGATTGCTTCTGTAGTACATCAAAGAACCCCATTTTAGAAACTTTACAGTTGTATTGCTTACTTGTTGAGTAGCTCCATAATTTACTCTTGAAAATTTGGGCTGAAACTTTGGTTGCAATTCAAGGGCAAAAAAAATGTTTTAAATGCAGCAACAGCAGCAGCAGCTTCCCTTCCAGCAAAACCAGCAGGTAATTTAAAACATTGAAAATATAAAACCTGAATAAGAGGAAGACTACTGTATATTTTGGATATATGAGATGGGGGAGTTATTTGTTTATATTTCAAAAATGCATATGCAATTTTAAAAAATCAAAAATTCAAATAAAGAAATTACATAGTTACAATACAGGTATGAAAAAAGTAGAATCATGAAATAAAATATCACCTAAACTAACAGTCCAAACAAAAACTTTATGGAAAAAATCAGGTTTTATTATCCAGTCAAAGCTCATTCAAATAACAACAATAACACACAACCTGAGTGGAACAAAGAAAACTTCAGGTGAATATCTCCAGAGAAGTGGTTCTCTCAATGACTCATCACAACTATCTCACACAAAGTACACACAAACCCAAAGGTGAGCAAACCAACTATCTTAAGATCTGCACATGTTCTTTGGGATTTAGGTTATGTAAATATACAGCTTTTATAATTATCAAGTTGAATTGAGAATATCTATGGGTTAGGATGTAACTGAATGGGCTCTTTAGCTCTTACTTTAAAAACATGCTTGTCTTTGGTTTACTGTGCAAGCTGAGCAGCTGGCAATAGGTTTTTTGCTGTGATGACAGTAACATTGTTTCTCATTTATTTTAATTTATTTAAGCCATTCATCATTGAGGAAGATCTACACTAGAATCAATAAGTATTCTCTTTGACACTAGGCCACATTGTTTTGGCTTTAGTGATTATGGTAAAGCTGGGCCTAGGACCTCAAGATATTTATATCTTTCCAGTCATATTTAGAAAGAAGCTTCTGTGTGCCAGTCAGGCATACCCAGTTAGTTTGTTAATGAACCAAAGAATGTATAAACACAGAGTGTAAGGGAAGAAAGAATATTGAGATATGCAACCGCTTTTGGAATGCTGACTGGCTAGCTTTAAGATTTGGCACTCAGACACCTAAAATCTCCTGCAGAAATTGGCTTTATGGATATTTCACCGACCCATTTCATTGCGACCTTAAAGCCTGGCAAAAAACGTAAATGAAATTAAGTGAAGGGAAGAAGATGCCAAAGGGAGACCTGCATTGTTCCCATTTTTTTCAATTGTTGTTTTTGCTTCCTCAGCCTTGAACACATATGGAGATGTAACGGATGCATAGTCTCATTAGCATTCATATTTTGGTGATGTCATGGAGACAAAGCAGGCTGCAAAGAGCAAGTCAAGCTTTGAGTATGTGGCATTGCAATTATATGATCTGGAGCTGAGCAGCTGTGGGTGGGATGACATTTGTAACCTTTGGAACTCCTGATGGCAACTTTTATAGAGATCCTCGGAAATATGGGAGCAGAGTCAACACTATGCTAGCAATAGGCTTGCAACTCTTTTCAGCTCCATCTACAGTCCTTTGTAGTGTTGAAAACCTGCACCTGTTGCCCCACTTCCTACATGTTTAAAATATACATGAGAGGAGAGTGAAGAAGGGAGGGGATCAACCTCTTTTGTTTCTACTTGTGGAAGCTCACAGGAAACATCAGTTGATTCTAGCTATGGAATACAATAGTACAAACACAGACAGATATAAGTACAGGAATAATACATGCATGACACATACTGTCAAAGCCACTGTGGTGGAGAAAACAGGGAAGGAGAGGCTGGAGTGTAAATCCCTGCCAAACTAGAAATCTCACTATTTGGTCTTGATCTAGAGTTTGAAAATAATCCTGTTTTGAACTACAGTTCTCAGAATCTGCCTGCCCAAATAGCCAGTGGCCAGTCTGACTGGTGAATTCAGAGTAATGCTATCCAATCATCATCATCATCATCATCATCATCATCATCATCATCATCATCATCTAGCTTTTCCAAGCTTTGCCTTGAGTAATACCACCAGTCCTGTCCTTGGGACCAAAAGAGGGACCAAGACAGTGTTCCCATGGTTGATGAGGGTCCTGTGCTCCTATGTAGGAGCAAACTGGCCAGCACCATCTATCTCACCCATACTAAACTTACCACCTCTTCCTCCACCACCTCAGCTCTTCATGTGTGAAATCAGCAGCAGCCTAGGCCAGCTCCTCCTTCTCACCTGGTCTTACAGCAAAAGGAAGGTGAGCTGGATGGATTCTCAGTTGCTCCTCCCAGGGTGATGAGGTGCAAAGGGAGAAGCAATGGAGAAGTTTCTTGCCCACACTGGCTGCTTGACCAGCGGTTCAGTTGCTGTCCCCTTTTCACCCAATCACCTTGGAAGCAACAACCAAGAAGCTGGCTGAGAAGCAACTGAGAAGTCACTTGCTCCTACTAGCCTTGCAGAAAGGCCAGAATGGGCAAAGGGTTTCTCAGTAACTGCTTAACTTGCTGCTTGTTTGCCGCTCCCAAGGTGACCAGGTGCAAAGGGAGCAGCTTCTCCCTAGTGAAGAAGGACTCTCAGTCCAAGAGCAGTAAGAGAGATGATGGACTCTTTCAAATAATTGACTCCAGATATCTCCCCCCACCTTTCCCCAGAGATGTGCCTTCATACACAGCTTCAAAATATCTGCCAGAAACATCTCTCTACATGGCTTGAGTCCAGGCTACTTGCAGGCTACATAGTCTGCCCCACTTTCAGAACCTCTGAGAAGAACCTACTACAATCATATAAGACTAGACTAGTGACAACTTCCCAGAGGACCTTTATTTCTGCTGCCCCAAAATTGTGGAATGACCTGCCGGAGGAGAACAGGCTTATTACCACCTTACATGCTTTTAAGAAAACTGTTAAGACGGATCTCATCCGGTGGGCCTTTCCCTCTGATCCTGTGTAAAATAGTCCCATCCACCTCAACTCTCCAACTCATTGATTATGTTTTGATGTGAATCCTAATCTTAATTTTGTTATTGTACTATGGGAGGGTTAATGTTTTTATTGGAATTTTTATTGTTGATTGTACCTGTATTGTCTTTGCATTGTTGATTGTAAGGTATCTGCTTGTAATCCCATCTCAATCTGCAGGCAGAGGTGGGAAATATAAATATATTATTTATTAGTATTTATTATTTATTGTTTCTTCAGCTATCTCTTCTCACAGCTTATCAGATTAAAGAAAGCAGGAGCAGCAGTGCAGCTCAAACTTGCCAGTCAAGTCCCTTAAGCAAGGTCCCAAATGTTAAATGGGAAGGGACCATTTATTATTTTATTGTAATGTATTTTTACTGTTGTAACCTGCCTGGATTCCTAGTGATTGGACGGGCTATAAATAAATTTATTATTATTATTATTATTATTATTATTATTATCATCATCATCATCATCATCATCATCATCATCATCCACTTCTCCTCCACCGCCATGTGCTTTAACTCTTCATGCCCACCATAGTCCTAAAGGCCGAATATCGCCTTGTCTTTCTTGTATGCTAGTACTTTGGCTTAAGGCCTCCCTTTCCCCTCACTATCCACCACCTCCAGGGGGGTAGTACCACCCACTTTGGGAATCAGTGTGCTAATTGAAAAGCTTTGCTGTGAAAAACCTCTTTACACAAGTTAATTCAAAATTATATTACTTGGATACATAGTAGATGTACAAAGCTATGACAAATCCATGAAGTTTATTTTTTTGAAAATCCACTTTGCATAAATGTGTTTACCTGACTATTTTGTTTTTCTCATCATAATTTTCTCAGAAGACAAGATCTCTACATTTCATATGAAAACTTCTGACTGAGAATATGGAGATAAGAAGAAAACATTCTTTCTAAAAAATAAAATACTAGTGCATCACAAATGTGTTTCACCCCTTTCTAGGGAATATCTGTTGAAATGCCAAAGCAGGTGTCTTAAAAAGTGTCATATCTTTTTTTCTCTCTCCAGTAACCCTTGGTCATAAAACTGCTGCAATGCATGTTAAAATGTAATAGCGGGAGTATATCATATTAACACACTAAGAGCTATGTTAAAGTAACATTATGGGCATGACCTACACCCCACCATAAGCCAGGGAATTCACAGTTAGTGCTTCCACTTCAACCATAACTTTCCCTGCTGTATAGATCTGCACAAGTGTGAATTCAATGTGGGAGTTTCATGCCATAATATAAAGGACAAGCCTTAAGGGCAAGTTAATCTTTTACAAACTGTAAACAATTGGAGTGAATACAGGGAAGAAGGCAGTTATGCAGTATCAGGAAACTGGAAGTGATATGCATGACAACATTTCTGTTCTGTACAGAAAGCTTTTCAAATAATGTTGCATTAAGAATTGTCATGAATGTTGGCCTTAATCTAAAAGCCAGCCAGGATGTGAAGAAATGTGTTGGAGAGGAACCCTGCCACTCTGTTGTCCCATTTTGATATACAGGTAACAAAAACAGGAGGAATAAAAAGGAGGAGGGAAGTGGGAGAGAAAAAAAATTGTCAGCACTTTTAAGACTACCTGGTTTTTATTTTAGCTTTGTGTATATAAACCTACATATTGAGATGAGTACAGAAGGATATTAAATCCTCAGTTATAAAGCATGTGTGCGTGCGCACACACACACTTGTGAGAGTGGGCTAGAATGCAATACAACCCAGAAATATGCAAATCATGTCCCTTGTCCTAAATAATCAAAGGCAAGCTTGATATAAGTCTTTCGATCTTTACAGTGGCTAGTTAGTGTTGCTTACATCTTTGAGTCTGCCTTGACCCATGGCATATGAAAGACCTCCAAGTCACCTTATCCTCCCCTCATCTACCATGTTCAGCTCCTGCAGATTTATGGCCTTGGCTTCTCTGATTGAATCTATCCATCTGAAATGTTGTCTTCCTGTTTTCCTATTGCTCTCCACTTTACCAAGCATCACTGTCTTTTCTAGCGAGTACTTTCTTCTCATGGTGTGGCAAAAATACTAAACATCAGCTTCATTGGGTCCAAAACTCTCTCTGAGAAGATTCCTTATATGTTCAACAGTGAGGACCCTTATGGTATTAATATATGCAGTACACAATGAAACCATTTTCTTTTTTTTTCCTACTGTACATAGGGTTACTAGCTTCTCTGCTAATGGATTGGAATTTGTGAATATAATTCAATTCAGTGGTTTATCTTTCTAGTCTTGTAATTTCTTTATTCAAGGACTGTGACTGGTGAATCTCCTACTTATATTCATGAAGGTTGTGATGTTCTGCAACTGGCTTTTTGGGTATCACTATTTCTAACATCAGATTTGTGTCCATTTATCCTCTTGCATACAGACTATCCTTCTATCCAATGTACAGTGTAACATCACCCACAACATCAGCAGTGCATTTACTTATTCTTAATTCTTTTCTAATTTTGTTCTCAAAGAAGCCACCTACTATACATAGGATTGCTAGGTTCTCAAGACGCTAATATAAGATGCAGGTAAGCCAATATATGGCCCAACTCAAGCCTAACAAGGCCCACAGGCCCATTGCTCCATAGATATTAGTAACCAGACAGCAACAACAGATAATAATCTTCTGGAGCTACTATGGGGTGGAATAAGGTGCTAATTTTGGAGTCCCAGAAAGCAAGATATATTTTTTGAGGTCTATGGTTGTTGTCACACTGCAGAATTAATGCAGTCTGACACTATTTTAACTGTTATAGCTCCATCCTATGGAATCTGGGGATTTGTAGTTTGTTGTGGCACCACAGCTCTCTGAATAGCTCACAAAACTACAAATCTCAGAATTTCATAGCATTGAACCATGGAAGTCAAAGTGGTGTAAAACTGTATCAGTTCTGCAGTACAGATGCAGCCTATGAATAGGAAAAAGCTATTTAGCAAATTTAACTGATAGCCTTAGGATTTATTGCCGGCAAAGGTTATGTTTTGTATGGATTGATATTTTATGGTATGGCTCACCCATTCTCAGTTTAAGAATGGAGCTCGGTTAAAATCATTAAGCACATCTACCTGGAGTTTGCAGCTGGGAGTGATCCACTTTTCATCACTGTGTGAAGTTTTATGACTCCGTTATGAGCCCCCCTGGAAATATAGGAGGTTATAATGGAAAGAATGACAGACAGACTTTAACTATTGTAATAGTAGTAGTGAGGCTGTTCCAACATAGCACAATTAAGACAGAACACTGGAGAATTGTGAATACTTTTCAAGGTACACATTATTATTCTGAAGAGAGAGATATTTCATTTCCACCTCAACCTGGAAAAAATGTCTATGACTATCACCTTCTTTCCTACCAATTTTTTAAAATTAGCAACCTAAACTAGCAAAATTTGCACATGTCGATCAATACACAGAGATGCTAGTGAAGTTTTCCTAGGTTAGGTTTGAAGAAGAAGTTACTTGCCAAGTTCCATTTCAAGTCTATCGCTGTGAATAATGTTAATAATGCTAGAATTTTTTTTCTGAAAGTGATAAAAAATATTTTTGACATAATCCAGTCAAATTAAACCTTATGAAATGTCATTGGTTCAATATTTATGTATTAGTTAAGTTTTTTATTATTATTATTGCCTTTTCCCCAGTTAACAATTAATTTTTCACCAGGTCTGAATATTGTCTTTTACACATTTGTATCTATTACACATTTGTACTTTTGTGCATATGCAATCATATGTATCTATATGCAGAATGGGTACAAGTCACTTCAAATAGTGTGGGTGCGTGGAACATTACAGCTTTTCTTTTAATGAAAAGTCAATATCAGCGGAGTTGAGCTAACATATAATCCATATCACATTTAGCCTGGGCTCTGCTTTTTTTTTTTCTTTCCCCAAATGACATTTTTGTTTTGTTTTTTTTAGGCAACACTCCAGATTGTTTTGCAGAATTTTGCATTGATTTTGTATCTCCCAGGTCACAAACCACATAGCTAACTTAAGTTCACTGCTACATTTCCAGCAATACATGGGATTTTTATCTGCATTTCTTGCACACTTTTTACTCTGTAATCATGAATAATAATCATCTGAACTGCAGTTAGAATTTAAGATTTATTCTCTTCCTGACAATGCAGAGATTCAGCAGGATCAGTGTTTTAATTGCAGGTCAAACAGATTCTAATGACACTTGAAGTCTGAAGTTCAGAAGTCAAATAACTTTAGACTGCCATCTGGATACCAGAAATGCAAGAAGAGATTAAGACATTCATCCCATAAGGATGCTAATATCCTCTTCCTCATGAAAGTGTACATTTTCAAAATAAAAGAGAAATTGTTTATTTCTTAGCAAAGTGTTAGAGATGGCAGCTCGCTGCTTCAAACACAAGGGAATTTGTTGTTCAGACTACATTCTGTGTTATCAGTACATACTGAGGCCTCATTTAAAGGAAAGTTTAACATTTTATTATTAGTCCTGCTTTGGGTGAACATCTTCATTTATGTAATTCTCCCTTGTGAGAACTAACTAACTAACTAAATAAAAGGTTTCCTCCCCATTTGTCAACAATACAAGTTTATACAGATTTGTTTTTTCTCTCCCTCCCCCATTTGGAACTTTTGTGTAAAGAATGTTGTATTTGGAAAATTTTGTGGAAAAGGGTTTCTCAACTTTTTTTTCCTGGAAAAATGTTGCAGGGTTGTTTCGTGTGTGTGTGTGTTTAGTATTGCTGCTAACTGACATTGGGGGTGAACAATGGCCTTTTTATTCTGATAAAGAAGTGAAAAGAGAGACAAATTGTGTGGTGACTGACAATTTTTTTCTCAGCAGGATGTCCTTCATGCCCACATTTTTGAATGTATCAAATAAAATTAGAGAAGTATGAAAAGTGAAGGATAATTCTGTTTCTGTCTCGGTAGTAGCAGTGATGTCACTAGAGTTGACCTCCTCCCATACCACACCATAGTAATGTTTTTTGTACTAATGTTACTAGTGAATTCCCATATATCACTGAATACAACTTGCAAAATCAAAATGATACCTTTAAATTACAATATCATACACACAGGATAATGATACACACACAAACACACACACACACACACACCCTGGGGCCTCTTTCTTTTCTCTTCCTATTGAGCCTCATCCCAACTTTCCTAATCTCTTCAGCATTTTAAAGAGATGCAGTTGAACATCACTAACTATTTTTGACCAAAGGCAGATGTTTGGGGAGCAGTGGTATCACTTCTCCTTTTGATGTCACCTGGTGCTGCCTACACCCCCTAGTCATATCTCCGGATAGTAGTTTGAGAACTTTGAAATAGAGCAAGCTATATTAAAATGTGAACCAAACATATTTTGCACCATCAGACAGTGCATCCAATGGCATCATCTGCCCTAGATTATTGACCACTGGCCTGGGCCATAATATATAGTCTTAAATGTTCATACTTGTCTTGTAACACCCCACAGCATTAAGAGCCAACCATTCTCAACACGGAGAAATGTAAGGTACACTGCTACCTTGGGTTACGAAATTAATTCGTTCCGCAATTCCTTTCGTAACCCGAAAATTTCGTATCCCGAAACACTTTTTCCATTGAAAATAACTAATGCGTTCTATGACCTCAGACTGAATCTGCAACTCAAAACAAAGGTACAATAGAGGCCTATTAAGCTAAGTACCCTACAATACAAGTTGCCTGAGGCACTAAAGAGCTTAACAATGACTGGCAGGTCCATTCTAAAGTTTCTAAAGGATAAAGAAAAAAAGTTTTTTTCTTATCTTTGATGGTTCTGGCATCTCAGAGTGAGGCAGGAGGAGGAGGAGGAGGAGCTCTCAAATCATCACAGCCATGACCAAAGCAACCCCATGGTCACACTCTCTGGCCCGCATCAAATCAAGGCCAAACTTTCAAAACTCACACCCCACACCCCACACTCTCAAATCATCACACCCATGACCAAAGAACCCCAAATCTAAAAAAGCAACCCCATGGTCACACTCTATGGCCCGCATCAAATCAAGGCCAAACTTTCAAAACTCACACCCCACACCCCACACTCTCAAATCATCACACCCATGACCATACCACCCCAGAACCCAAACCCAAAGGCCAGAAACCCCAAATCTGAACATGCAACCCCATGGTCAGGCCCCTTCTAAGGATAAGAAAAAAAAGAGTGTTTTTCTTACTCTTTGCTGGTCTTGGCATCTGGTCCTGGCATCTCGGAGTGAGGCAGGAGGAGGAGGAGGAGGAGAGGGGCAGCCCAAAAAGCCAAATTTAAACCAATTCAAGCAATTTAACCACTTCAGCCAATTCAAGCAATTTAACCACTTCAGCCAATTTATCCAATTCAAGCAATTTAACCAATTCAGCCAAGTTAGCCAATGCCACCAATTTAACAAAGTTAACCATTTTTTTAAAAAAAATTGGTGTTTTTTTTAAGGGTCACCTTTTTTTTAAGGGTCACCTTTTGCCTTCTTGGATGACGGTTCTCCCTCTCTAGTGAAGAACTGGTCCAAGGATGTCTGCTTTTGCCAGCCCTTAAGCAGGTTCTTAAAATGGCTAAGGCAGACATTATCAAAATGGGCAATGGCATGGCTGGTGAGCACCTTCTCAGGGTGGTGCTTCTCCACATATGAAGACACATTGTGGAATTGCCGCAAAATGTCTTTAATTTCTGCCGTTGGCAAAAATGCCCCCACAGCCTCCTCCTGCTGGCCCCTGTCGAAATGGAGCACGTCCTCATCCACGGCCGAGTGTTGCATCGCTGCCAAGGCCTTCAGGTCCTCTGTTGTCAGGTCCTCGTTGTGCTCCTCGATGAGTTCCTCCACGTCCTCGTTGTCCACGTCGAGTCCCAGGGACCTTGCGATGGAGACGATCTCGTGCACCTCTTCTTCTTCACCTGGCTCAGCACCCTCGGTCTGCGACCCTTCCAAGGAAGAAGCATCGGGCCACAGCTTCCTCCACGCAGCAATCAGGTTGCGCCTGGTGATCTCCTGCCAGGCCAAGTCCACCATCTTCAAGCACACGACGATATCAAAATGCTGCTGCCAGAACTCTCGAAGGGTCAGCTGTGTGCTCTCCGTCACATCAAAACAACTCTTGAACAGGTGCTTGGTGTAGATCTTCTTGAAGTTGGCAATCACCTGCTGGTCCATGGGTTGCAAGAGGGAGGTCGTGTTGGGTGGCAGAAACTGGACCTTGATGAAGGAGAACTCCGCGAGGATGTCCTTCTCCAGGCCATGCGGGTGCGCAGGAGCATTGTCCAAGAGGAGGAGGCACTTCAAGGGCAAATCCTCTTCCTCCAGGTACCGCTTCACTGTCGGGGCGAAGACACTGTTGATCCATTCCACGAAAAGGAGGCGTGTGACCCATGCGCGGCCATTGGAACGCCACATCACTGGCAACCTGTCCTTCTGAATGTTGTGTGCCTTGAAGGCCCTTGGATTTTCAGAGTGGTACACCAACAGGGGCTTGACCTTACAGTCCCCGCTGGCATTGGCACACAACGCAAGTGTGAAGCAGTCCTTCATAGGCTTGTGGCCTGGCAGTCTCCTCTCCTCCTGGGTGATGTAGGTGCGGCGAGGCATCTTCTTCCAGAAGAGGCCCGTCTCGTCGCAATTGAACACTTGCTGCGGGACGTAGCCTTCCTCCTCCACCATGGCCTTGAACTCGACGACGAATGCTTCGGCGGCCTGGTGGTCTGCGCTGGACGCCTCGCCGTGACGGACGACAGAGTGGATCCTGGTCCTCCTCTTGAACTTTTCGAACCAGCCACGTGATGCTTTGAAGTCCGGGGTGGCTGGCTCCTCCTGCGAAGAAGTTCCTTCACCTGCCTCCTTGCTGGCCAGGTCTTCGAAAATGGTGATGACCTTCTCACAGATGACCGAGGTGGTCACAGTGTTCCCGGCTCGCTCCTTTTCCTTAATCCAGAGGAGAAGCAGGCGCTCCATCTCCTCGTGCTTCGGTGTCCTCTGCTTGGCAATCGTCGTCACGCCTTTCGCTGGAGCCACAACAGCTCTGATGGCCTCCTTCTGCTTGAGGACAGTGCCAATTGTCGAAGGGTTTCGTCCATACTCCTTGGCAATGTCCACCAAGCGCACGCCCCTCTCGTGCTTGGCGATGATTTCCTTCTTGTCCTCCAAGGACAAGGGAGCACTCTTCTTTTTCTCACCGCTTGGCTTGGGAGCCATAGCTCAAGCCTAAAAAGGACAAAAGGCACAGGCACTGAGCAAAAGCCACAATTGGAAACCACCCCCACCCCCATGGTCACACTCTCTGGCCCAAACTTGCAAAACTCACACCCCACACTCTCAAATCATCACAGCCATGGCCAAAGCACCCCAGAACACAAACCCATAGGCCAAAAACCCCAAATCAGAAAATGCCACCCTATGGTGAGAGTCTCTGGCCACATGTGACCATGGCCAGAGTTTTAAAAGTCACACACCACACTTTGAAAACAGGACAGCCATGAAGAAATCAAAGCAGCAAATTCGCGCCAAAGGTAACCCCTAACCCAGCCCCCTTAGCTTTCCGTTAGCCCTGGAAAGCCTATAACTGCACTTTGCATCGTTTGAATTTCGCGCCGAAATGAATTTCGTAACCCGAAAAATATTTCGTAACCCGAAACAGTTTTCCCCAATCCAACTTTTTCGTATCCCGAAAATTTCGTAACCCGATCATTTCGTATCCCGAGGCACCAGTGTATTGCATTTAGGGCGGAAAAATAAAATGCACAGATATAGGATGGGTGACACCTGGCTGAAGGAAACTATGTGTGAAAGGGATCTAGGAGTCCAAGTAGACCACAAGTTGAACATGAGTGAACAGTGTGATGCGGCAGCTAAAAAGGCCAATGCTATTTTAGGCTGCATCAATAGAAGTATAGTGTCTAGATCAAGAGAAGTAATAGTGCAACTTTATTCTGCTCTGGTCAGGCCCCACCTAGAATACTGTGTCCAGTTCTGGGCACCACAATTCATAAAGGTCATTGAGAAACTGGAGCGTGTCCAAAGGAGGGCGACAAAAATGGTGAAAGGTCTGGAAACCATGCCCTATGAGGAACGACTTAGGGAGCTGGGGATGTTTAGCCTGGAGAAAAGAAGGTTAAGAGGTGATATAATAGCCCTGTTTAAATATTTGAAAGGATGTCATATTGAAGAGGGAGCAAGCTTGTTTTCTGCTACAGTCCGAAAACCACCGCTGCCAACCATGTGGTGACTTGGGGGCCTTTCCCTGGAGCCCTTGGCGCCCTGTACGTGGCCCTTTACTCCCAGGGAGTCCCCTCTTGTCACACTTTCCCCTCTAGGATCTCCTAGATCTCCATTCTCGCTCCCTGTTGAGCAGAATGAGACCCCTGGAGGTCCTACAGTCGCGCGCTGCCACCACTCAGTGAATTAATTCCTTCCCCCACACACACTGAGACTTGTGAGGAATAGAGAGAGAGAGATCTAGTTTCAATAGCCGAGTCTAGGCACGTGTATAGGAGTATAGAGATAGCAGATGCTTTTTAAGAAAGAAGTTTATTTTAAAAAAGGGATAGAATAGGGTAGAAAGAATTTATAACACTCTTGCAAAGCCCCTTTGCCTTGCAGGTCAAAGAACATAGTTACAGAATTCATTCCAGGCAAGCCATTGTTGAAAATAACAAAAGGCCTAAACGCACTAGCTAACACATTCCTAACTACTCACAGAAGATGGGATTCGCAGTCCTTGTGGAGTTCTTGGAATCAGGGAGTTGGCTCCTTGCCAACTCTACCTGCATGTCAGAGCCGGTTCTCCGGCTGCTCAGAGGACAAGCCTCTGGTTTCTCCAAAACACAGCCAAGATGGAGAACAAAGGACACATGGTCCTACAGGGGTATTTAAAGCCCTCTCTTGGAATCTTTTTAAAACTGCCGCTCTGGCACTGTTGATTGGCCAAGTGAGCCTTACGTCAGCTATGATGTAGCTGCTCATTAGCATGTGATGTCATCTCTCATTAGCATGTACCTCCTCCCAGATTAACCCTTTGTAGTTCAGGAGAAGTCCTCAGGTGACTGGGAACCCAGCCACCACAACCCGGAACAATGGATGCAAGCTACAGGAAAAGAGATTCCACCTGAACATTAGGAGGAACTTCCTGACAGTAAGGGCTGTTCGACAGTGGAATGCACTTCCTCGGAAGGTGATAGAGTCTCCTTCCTTGGAGGTCTTTAAACAGAGGCTGGATGGCTATCTGTCAGGGATGCTTTGATTTGGATTTCCTGCATGGCAGGGGGTTGGACTGGATGGCCCTAGTGGTCTCTTCCAACTCTACGATTCTATGATTCTATGATTCTATGATTTTTTTTATAAATATGAGGAGCACTTAACATTTAATTAGTATAGTGAAGGCTGAATTTGAATAGACTGCTGCCTAGGGAAATTTCCATATGTAAATTAGATATGAAAAATATGACATTAGTGGAAGCTGCAGCTTTCATTGATAATTATTCAGTGTTAACAGCACCATCCATGTAAGATATGTACATGTAATCTTCTATTTGGCACTTCTTTAATGAAGCTTATTTCTTTAATAACTAGTCACCATAATTTCTTTCTGGATCTACCATGATAGGGTTTGGCCAGTTCCCATGACTCATCAGAATACCTCATTTTAATACAAAATAGAATTTATGCTCACTATTTTGAGAAAATTAAATGCCAAACTGGTTGTTAGATGGTTGTGACGGATTATATAAAAGAGTGTTTGTGGGATGAGAAAAGCTGAGAAGTAAAGTTAGAGGAAATAAAATTAGTTTGATTTAAAAAAAACAAAACAAAAAAAACACCAGATAGTGAGTTCATCAGGTTATAAATAAGTCCCTTTGCATTATCACACAGCTTGCCTGCATAACAGACACTTACATAAATGCTCACAGTAAATGTATAGTGCTGGTGACATTAGAAGTGGAATATGATGAATTTGCATGTTTAATTTAATGCGAGTTAGAGTTACTTTTTGAAATTTTGTCTTATAGATGTTGTGTCCTACACATTTTCCACAGTTATAAATGCCAATTTACTCTGCCCATTCCTCTTCCTTTTCCAGTTCTGTTTCAAAAATGTAACATCTTCATTGAGAGGAAGAGGGGAGAAGGAGCTAAAATTCTTAAGATGCAGCTCTTACACTTCACTCTGTGAAATCCATTACACTTCTATTCCTAGAAAGGAAGTCTAAATACCTTGAAACTTGATATCTTCTTTATTTGTACCTGACATTCCTTTGGGCAGCCAGAGTATTTGCTACATTTGTACTATTTCCTTGGTGCAGATGCTACTGAAGTCCATAATGATCAGGATGACCAGAAAGAGTACTCTAAAAAATGGGCTCATTCTGGCAATCCAGCAAGTCCAGACAAAGGCATCCTAAATTAGCTTTATATATATCTCCAAAAATGGCCCGTGCTAGTAGGCTTGTCAAAAAACTTCTATGACTTGGGATTGAGACTTTAGTACTATTACATGGAGCTACTTGCTATATGACTTCTACCCAGAGGAGATCCACTGAAATAAATGGGACTTGCTTTTTACAATTAAGAAATTTTATTTATTTCAACAAGTCTCCTTTAAGTGAATGTGACAATGGATTTAGCTCTTTTTTGTATATGTCTTTCAGAGACTGAAAAATGTTTTGAGAAAAATTGTCAGCCCTGGGCTCAAAATCTAAGTCCAAACAAGAAGGAGGAAAGGAGGACAAAATGGTGACAAAATATATGAGATAATGGTTGGAACCATCTTGGTTCATCCCAGCAGAATCAGACACAGTGAATTAATTGCTGTATGGTGAATTAACATGTAGGTAATTTTCATGGATTTGTGACCATGGCCAGTAGGATTCAGGCTACAATGTAACTTATAAAGGAAATTTCCTCATTGGGGTTGTGCTTTCTTCAATATGACCAGCCTACAGTATACAAAAAGAAGGTCTATAGAAGAGTCTTATTGATGAAGGGTGGAGGGATTAAAATAGGGGCTCGACAGACCGCACCAAAAGGGCAGGTTGGAGGTGCTCATTTTTGCTCCTGAGGGAGCTCACAACAACTAAACTGTGTGGGCTCCCTCTGCACAAAAAGAACCTGCTAAAAGCAGGTTCTTCTTTGTGTGCGCAGCCGCCACCATGAGTGCACCATTGGTGCACTGTTTCATGTCGATGATGCAAGTGTGGTGCCATGACATGCGGACACTGCACCACACTTGCGTCATCATGGTGGCCCCCATGGTGTGCTAGGGCTCAGGAGTGTGCAGATACCCCGCATTCCCAAGCCCTAATTTTGGCCCCAGGGCACCACAAACCACCTGTTTGTACTGGGCCATAGTTTTCTTTTCCTGTCTTATTTAGAACTGATGTGGGAATCATACAAGCCCTGCAGATGTTGCTATACTGCAACTCAGTTCTACAGAGCAACTAATTGGAGCACTGGAAGTTGTAATAAAAAAAAATCTAGAGAGGTGACATTATTTCTGTATTATAGTATGGAAGTTTATCCCCACCTTGTATCCTGAAGATTGCCAAGGAGAGACAGGTGCAACCTTGATCCCATCACTAGTGCAACAAAAATCCTGAGTGCTGGATGAGGCATTTTCAGCTCATTGAATGTAGTAATAAGAAGCATCTGTATCTGGGACATAATGCTATATCATGGAAAATCATGTTTATAAAACATGTGAAGGACCTACTTGATTAGGAAAAAATATTTCTTACAGAATTTAAACACTCCAATATGGCCGGAGGAGGCTGCCAAAATAATATGGGACAGAATGGGTCTCTGTATCTCATGCAATGGCAATAATAAAATGGGAAGAATACTTTAACAGTGATAATCTATCTATATGTTACCACTGGTTATCCAAGTGAATGACTTTAGGAACATAGCTGAAACAAAAGTTGAAAATTAGCGGAACATTGATTTCTCAGATTCTCCCGACTAATGCAAATCTATGATAAATACCTTATTTTAAAAACCTCATTGTAACCTTCACATTGGTCTCAATCCAGATGGTAATCCCAGACAGCATAAATCCATTGAATCAATTGCTTAATGGTAAATCAACACTTATGTAAATCCTACTGATTTCCTGATTCTACTTGGTAGTATTAATTGGATTTCAGCCATTCTGATTAGCATTCATGCTTGTTAACCCTCCTCCCCCAAGCAACTTGGAAAAAAAGATACAGCAGTGGCTAAGACATAACTATGGTGGCTGATATAACTATGCTGGTGTGGGTACTGGCAGCAGTGCAGATGATGGTGCAGCATGGGAGTAAAATGGCTGTTGAATTGTGGTGATGGGATGAGGAATGACAGAGAAAGATATCTCTGGCAAAAGTAAATAATTATATCTTCCTGAATCCAGTCTGCTTAGCAAGGCAGATTTCTTTGGCTACATAAACACAGGGGGGAAACAGACCAACATGAAGTGGTGACCTGAACCCACCCCTGCCCAAGACACCTCAGAACCGCAGCAACCACACACCATGGTCCTGAGGGCCCCCTTCACCCAAATTGGAGCCAAAAAATTTTACTCCTTTGTGGCTGGTTTTCTATGGCCTAGGTACATCTTTGGCATGTCTTGGGGGCATGCATCATCTAATTGCCACACCTCCAAGGCGTGTGGAAGCCAGATTTTTCAGCCCATCTATTTGGGCTCCTAGTTCTCTTTGGGAAAGAAGTACAATAACATTCAAAATTGATAAAACAGTGATATCTTTATTGGACCAAAAACACATTGCGAGCTTTCAAAGGTCAACTGGCTTCTTCCTCAGGCAAAGATGGTGAACATCATACAAGAATGCGCACACACACACACACACACACACACACAAAATGTGGTGGCTTAGTGGTTAACATGCCAGTTCTGATTATTGGAATATCAGAGAGTTGGCAGTTTGAGGCCTGACAGCTGCATAATGGAGTGAGCTTCTGTCACTTGTCCCAGCTTCTACCAACCAAGCAGTTTGAAAGCATGCAAATGCAAGTAGATAAATAAGTACCACCTTAGTGGGTAGGTAACAGAGTTTGGTGCAGTCATGCTGGCCATGTGACCATCAGAGTCATCTCTGGACAACACTGGTTCTTCGGCTTAGTAACGGAGATTAGCACTGCCTCCTACAGTCAGTTACGACTAGATATTCATGTCAAGGGATTACCTTCACCCACACACACACACACACACACACACACACACACGAATGACAATGGTTGTCACAAGCCTGCAATTTGTTAAAATGTGGCTGTTCTAAATTCAGGTGTTATTGGAGGGTTAGTCTTCCTTCTGGCCATGTGGCACACCAGGAAGGGTTTTTTAAATTTAAAAACTTAAAATTTTAAGTTCCATTAGCAAGAGAGAGAAGAATAGATGATCTTTTTGAGATCCAAGTTGCCTCTGTCCTTTGTAAAGGTACAAGCTTCAAGCACTGAATTTCTAAAGATTCCCTCCATGTTTTTGCATTATGAAACATTTTTGTTAGGTGTTGGTTTGGCAAAACATGCCAAATGTAGTCCAAATTGTTTAGAAAAAAATGTTTACAAATGTTTACAAAATGTTTAGAAAAAATACCTTGTGAAGGAGCACGTTTCCTCCTATGCAAACTTATTTATGTTTATTCAGAAATAAGTTGAATTGAGTTTATTGGCCCTTATACTCAGTCAAGGTGTCCTTCAACCAGCAACCTGAGTGCCCCATGACATCCCTTTCATTTCAAAAGTCCTCTGTCAGAAATCAGATTTCTGGCTAGAATTATTTCTCTCTTTCTTAGGTGAACAAGAATAGGGCACAGAAAGAAGGAAGGCTGAATGACAGAAAGAAACAGAGGGTGCAGCTACACTGTAGAAATAATGCTTCTCACATCACTGTAGCTGCCATGCCTCCATCCTACAGAATCCTAGGATTTGTAGTTTTTTGAGGTGCCAGCATTCTTTGGTAGAGAAGGCTAAAGACCTTGTAAAACTACAAATCCCAGGATTCCATAGGATGGAGCTACAACACTTAAAGTGGAGGCAAACTACATTATTTCTACAGTGCAGATGCACCCAGGCCCCACTCACTTCTGACACTTGATAGATTGTTTCATAAGAGAATGCAGCCTTCAGCAGAAAAGGGGGAAACACTTCCCAACCCTTATTTTATTGAAGAGTAGCCTCATGATTTTTTTTATTATTCAAAGAAGATTCTTATTTAAAAAAACAAAATCCTGGGCTCAGCACCATCCTCTATCATCAAATTTTGCATTTAATTGACATGTGCGAAAAAGAATTCTCTCTCCTATCTTTTCTGAAGTTGACACCTTTCAGATTCTCTGAGTGTCCCTTTGTCTCTACATCATGATTAAACTTGGCAACATTAGCTTGCTGTCAGTAAATGTTATTTAATGTCAGTTACACCATCAATACAAGTCACTAAGATTTTTTAAAAATTTTTTAATCCTGACAAATAATAATTGACATTTTAATATAAAAATACATTAATGCTACCTAATCATGTTTTCTGCTAAAACAGACTGAATGAGGAGGGAAAGCTGAGTCGTGTTTCTTGATTGAAGGATAAGTATTTTTGTGTATTTTTTCTGACCTGTGATGCTGGCAAATTTGTGGCAAAATACTCCTTAATGATGATCATACATGCTTAACCTTTTTAATTCCATCCGTTCTTATTAAACTGTAATCACATCCTTTAACCTTCAGCAGCTGCAAAAATTAAAATCAATAGAAATGGGAACCCTCCTTTAAAACAAATAATTACTCACAGCTGTGAGTATATAATTAGACAAATCCAGGAGGAGGGAAAGTAACATTATGGGGGGCAATCCAATTGTACACACTCAGAATATGTAAATCTGTAAAGTCTAAACTCTTTGTGGTTCTCCAATTGCTCCAATTTAGGTCCATTTTGGATTGTGAACTCACCTGCCCACCAGTGCAGAAATTCAGGTCCTGATTTCCAAGTGCATGTTTTCTACGCACATTTTCCAAACATACATTTTGGTCAAGCAACTTTGTTGCTGGTCTGTGATTCCTTGCAAATTTCAGTTTCAACATTGCAAACTTCATATATTCGTTTGAAATATATAGAACTAAATTTCATTCATTGGCCAATTAATATATTCTTTTTGCATGTAAATGCAACCACAAATTGAATTTGAATCCATATTTGGTTCAGGCTTTGCAAATTTGGTAAACTTATTTTAATAAATGGACACAACAAATTTTCCACCCATTGCTAATGCATGCTCTGTTTAATAATAATAATAATAATAATAATAATAATCCTAATACATCATTACGTTTTATTTATAACCACTATTCCAAATAGATCATAGCGGTGTACAAGAAAATTATAAAAAAGTACAAGAAAAATCTACAATTAAGATACACTGTATCTTCAGGCTAGCCCCCTGATGATGTTGGGCAGCCTGTTCTCTCCCTCAAGCCAAAGATGACGTTATGGAGGAGGGGCACTCTGTCTTCAGGCTAGCCCCTGGACGCTGGGGGCAGCTGTTTCTCCCTCAACGGCCGAAAGATGACAGTTATGGAGGGAGGGCACTCTGTCCTCAGGCTAGCCCCTGATGACGCTGGGCCAGCCTGTTCTCTCCCTCACCGGCCAAAAGATGACAGTTATGGAGGGAGGGCACTCTGTCCTCAGGCTAGCCCCTGTGACGCTGGGCCAGCCTTTTCTCTCCCTCACGGGCGAAAGATGACAGTTGGAGGGAGGGCACTTCTTCAGGCTAGCCCTGATGACGCTGGGCCGCCTGTTCTCTCCCTCACGGGCGAAGTGACTTTATGGGGAGGGCACTCTGTCTTCAGGCTAGCCCCTGACGACGCTGGGCCAGCCTGTTCTCTCCCTCAACGGCCGAAAGATGACGGTTATGGAGGGAGGGCACTCTGTCTTCAGGCTAGCCCCTGATGACGC
>NC_056522.1:347444245-347539350 GCF_019175285.1 Sceloporus undulatus | reverse complement strand
TGGGCCAGCCTGTTCTCTCCCTCAACGGCCGAAAGATGACAGTTATGGAGGGAGGGCACTCTGTCTTCAGGCTAGCCCCTGATGACGTTGGGCCAGCCTGTTCTCTCCCTCAACGGCCGAAAGATGACAGTTATGGAGGGAGGGCAAATACTAGGGATTAAGTGTCAATAATGTTTAGCCTGAGCAATGTGGCTGTAAATGACTTACAAATGGGCTGTTGTCTGGAAAGGAAGATCAGCAGTTCTCTCCACCAGTTTCCATGCAGTGTATCTTATATGCTTAAATGCTCAGTTTACTTGCAAAAAGGATATACAGTATGTACACTGGCCATTAATTGGCCAATGAATGAAATTCAATTCCATATATTGGAATGTATTTGACTCTCAAAATTTGTGAAATATGATTAAATGTGGTGGAGAATTTGATTCAATTCACACTGTGATGTGAAGTTCCTAAAATTACATTTCCCAAATCAATATTTCAACTGGAATGCAGTTATTATTCAGTATTCATAAATCTCAGAATTTTGTGATGAAATTCTTGAGATGAAAGAAATCATGTATATCAATATTTATATGTAGAAAAAGCATTGTATCAGGGAAAACTGCTAAAAAGTACACATTATGGAAACATGTATTCATATATGTATATTAAGAGATGGGCAGGCAAAAATTTAACCAAACTTAAAAAAACCCAAACTACACCTGTGTACATATCTTCCATTCTGCTTCCTCCACAGCAAGGTGGAAAGGTTTTCTACATTTACTATATATTTGTATATAATATTCAATCTCTCTGGACATTTCATCTCAGACTTCAGAACAGGAGTTCTTGAACAAAAGAACTGCAAAGGAAGATCAGAAAGAGAACAGCAGAACTGGAATTTATCCACAGACTACAATCCATCAGCAATGGGTTGAACAGAGATCATGGTTTCCTGGCACACTACACACTCTTCAACACGATCTAACACACACACCCATCCTCATGTGGGTGATCTTGAGCCATTTATCACATTCCTCTCTATATCCCACACTCAACTCGTCTCATTACCTGCAAGCAACAGCTTCCCTGTTGCCTTTGCCCACCAATGACTATAGTTAAAACTGGACTTGCCACCTTATTTCCCTACCCACACAATTTTGAGTTTGACATTGGAGCTTATCGCACAGCCTCTTGGGACACTTCCAGCATGGAACAAAAAGGGGCAGGATGGGAACAGAATGGAGGCTATTACCCATTTAATTGCACATCAGAATGCCGCTGATGCCAACGGAAGTTCCCATTCCGTTCCCGATCCACCCCACAGGAGGCTATTTTCAGGAATGCTTCTGAACAGTTCCTGAGAATCGCCTCCTCTGGGATGGATCAGGAATGGAATGTGAACCTCTGGCGGTGTTGGCAGCATTCTGACATGCAATAAAATGGGTAATAGCCTCCATTTTGTTCCCATCCTGCCCCCTTTCGTTCCATGCCAGGAGCATCCCAAGGGGCTGTGCGATAAGCTCCATCCTCTCACATAAGTGACTTATATATGTCTCTCCTTGGATTTTCCACTCCTCCAAATGCATGTGAGGAAATAGACTGAAGCCTACAAAAGCCTATGTTATCAATTTCTTTCAGTTAGTCTCAATGTTGCTAAAAGAGCTCTTTCCATACCCTCCAACTGTCTCAGTTTGACAAGGACAGCTCAGGTCAATCCTTTGCCATCATGCTTTCCAGGCTTCTTTAAAAACTGACCCAGTTTTTCTTTCCTCTTCTCCCACATTCCCCCTTTGTCCTCATCTTACTTCATTTGCTTCAAACATCAGAAGGGAAAGGAGGAAAAGGGGGTGGAATCTTGTCCTTCCAAGCAGCCTTTCCCACCTGGCTCATTTGTTCCCCTCTGCCCAGGATTTTCTACGCTCAGTACATACATCCCAGGATTTTGCTGCTAAAAATAGTAGTTTTTGTATGTTCTTCCTCATTAATTTTTTTTTTGTCATTTTATTGCCTGGCTTCACCCTTTTGTCCATATTCTGATGTTACTTAGTCATTTTTGTTCTGGTTTTCATCTGTGAAATTTTGGAAAGTATGCAGTTAATAATTTAGTATTACTATATAATCAGAAGACATAGAATTCTATTTCACTCAGAAGCATCTCTCTTGCTTTACAGTAAACACAATGTATCAGTGCTGATCTAGATGGATTTCTGCATTGTCTGCATTTATCCCAGGCATGAGGGTAATCATTATTAAATATGCTGCAGTTGAGTTGGATATCATTTGCCTTTATAAGCCTATTGTCTCTCTATATTTAATTGATTCTTTTTTTTTCAAAGAGTCACTTTTGTTCCAGTAGCGCAGTGTCAATCCAAATTAAGAACAGTAGAAAGAACAGCTTTATATGTTCCTTTACAATTAATCTTTGTCGAACAGGATCAAAACTATTCCAAAATAAATTATAGGAATGTTTTAATTCCATTTAAAGCAGCTTAATGTACCATACTGTATCAATAGCTTTGCAGTAGAAGCTGTAGTTCTGAACAGCATGATAATATTCTGAGTCCCACTGTAGTGAAGCACTATGATTCTAATATATGGATATTCCAAAAGAATATTAATACTGTTTAAACAATAATAATACAATAAGGACAATAACAGTAATAAGCAGCAAAGTACCACTACTGCCCTCTTTCAGTCCTTCAGACATCGCTAATAAAAGCTCCAATCGCAGATTTGCAAATTATGCAAATAATGTCTTAATCTTCCTTCAAAACCAGACCAGTGGCCTGCACTACATTCTAGGAAATGCTGGGGTTTGTCATTTAATGATACACTAGAGCTTTCTATCTAGCAGGTCTACAGACTTCTCCCTAAACTGCAAACAATCAAAAGAAGAACCCATGTCACAAGTCCTTGTTGCAGCTTCACTTGCTGGTGGCAGGAGAAGGTGGAACCATATTATTCCTTGCAGACTGGAATTTGAATGGACTTCCTTTGTCCAATCTGGCTGCTGTCTCTGAAGATGGGCTGGGTACGGGTTAGGCCACAAGATGTCACTTAGTTATGAATACAGACCTATGTAATCAACATAGAATACTGGTGATCATCTTTATTCCTATCCCATCCTTCTTATAAAAGTACCCAGAATGACATACAGCAAAATAAAATAAAATAAAAGGGCATATACATTTTTAAAAAATGAAAGTTACATACATGGTACTCATAAAAGAAAGAAACATAATTTTTTGTGTTCACCATGTGGTCACGTTCACCTTTCCTTGCCATGCCCTTTCCCCACCATCAGTTTTAATTAGGTGACTCTTGTGCTCTTACTAATAGTCAGAATTTGGAAGATGTATCTTTTGGACTCCCAGAATCCTCCAACTAGTAAGAAAATACATCTTTAGGAGTAGGAAACAACAGAAATAGGGCTACTAAACTTTGTTACAGGTGGTTTGGGCTGCTACCACATTGCAGAATTAAAACAGTTTGCCAGCACTATAACTGTCATGGCCAAATTCGTTGGAATCCTGGGATCTGTAGTTTGATGTGGCAGCTCTGACAGAGAAGGATAATTATCTCACAAAACTACAAATCCCAGAGTTCCATAGCACTGAGCCATGACATTTAAAGAGTCAAACTGCATTAATTCTGCAGTACAGATGGAGCCTTAGTTTTATGAAAGATTAGAATCAATCTAGATGAGAGAAATAAAAAGCAAACAACACATGAAAGGACATTTCTTGTAAATGCATTTTTTTTCACAACTCAGTGATATACCTTTTTGCTTTTTTTTAACTACAGGATTATCATAGAAGGCATCAATGGATATAAATTGAAATAATGTGCCCTGTTTTAGGAGTTTCTCTGATTAATATTTCACATACATAAATCAATCTGCCTTATTGATTCACACCTGCAGGAAGCTATGAATTAAGTCTCTCTCTTTCTCCCCCATCCCCCCAGCATGCATACACACTCATGAGATACAAACATGAACATAAAATGTAATGAATATAAAAGCAGAACTCAGTAACAATATGAAATATCTTGTAAATTTCAACTCAGTACTGTTCAATATATTTCTACCTATCCTGTCTTCCAGACAAGTTAGAAGTATAATATATGACTTTATTTCATTTTTTAAAACCAGGATCTGAACACAGCTCTAAGTCTAGGGTGCATTACACAATTACAGTGGGTCCATAGTACCTGCTGTAGTTTGGTTCCAGGATCTTGCATGGATACCAACATCTGTGGATCCTCAAGTCCCATTAAATACAGTGGCATAATAAAATGGTGCCCCTTATACAAAATGGCAAAAGCAAGGTTTGCTTTTTAGAATATATATTCTTTTAATATTTCCAATCCTTGGATGGTTGAATCCATGGATAAAGAATCCATGGATAAGGAGGGTCAACTGTATAGTCTTAATATTCTACTTTAGATGTAGTGTCAATGGAATTCTGAGTTTTGTAGCATGCTACAGTATTACTGCACTCTGGCTGAGAATTCAGAATAACGTTCCTTAAAGGGCAAATCACAGAATTCAATAGTAGGCAGTCATGACAATTAAAATGGAATGTGACACTTTAATTCTGTACTTTGAAAGGGCTGCAGAACAATGTCTATTAAGCAGTACAGGTTACCCAGTCCTGTGCCCATGTGGATTGTTTTAACCAGACTGCATCCTGAACATTCAGAAGCCATCTTGGGGTAGTGGTTTATGTCTTGGACTAGGATTCTGGGAGATCAGGGTTCCAATCCCCCATCAGCCATGAATTTGCTGTGTAACCTTGGGCAGGTCTCACTGTCTCTGTGTCACAGGAAGGCAATGGCAAATCCCCTCTGAATAAATCTTGCAAAGAAAACCACATGATAGGTTTGTCCCAGGGCCACCATAAGTTGGAAATGGCCAGAAAGCATACAGTAACAACAACTCTTGACTGCTCAGTTGTAACCCGTAGTGTGAGTTCAGAGAGTGTTCTTCGACGATCTGAAAGATTTTGATGAAACACACAGAAAAGCAATTATGTTTTAAGCTAGGACATTATTTGCAATGTTATTTCCCAGTACTGGCCACTGGTTTGCTGCATGCTTAAGAAAGCCTTGATATAGCAGTCCTGGACAGGCATCAAATGCTGAAGGTTTATGGGGCCCAATGGCTCATGGACCATATTTGTCTGGTGGGGATTGGTAAGAGCTGTGCAATTCTATTCTGTTAATACATAGATGACAAGCTGTTTGAATCACGTAGGTCAGACTCAAAACTAACAAAAGTGCCTTTGAATACACAGTGTAGCAAAATGCCACTGTTTATTATACAGCATTTTCTTCTCTTGCTTAGATCTTCTTACAATTCTTCTATTAAAGAGAAAGGGGGAAATAAACATGAGGGGATATTAGCTGCTTGCATTTAGAAATATATTATCAAAACATTTATAAGCTTGCATTTGTCAAATTAATTTACTACTTATTTGATAAATTGATTCTCTAATTGTAAATAGTGTTGTGGAACGTCCAGTTTAAAACATTGCACCACTATGTTGGAATGTCTGCATTTATATTATATGACTTCCCTGTTAGTGGGCACCTATTTGTACATTCATAGTCCTTTCATCCTCAAAGTGAATTTTAGCTGTCATCCCTCACCATCTTGCTCAGAACTTACCTCACTAAAGAAGGAGGAGGAGGAGGAGGAGGCAAACAAACCCTCAACTTCTAAAGATTTGCAGAAGGGAAAATAAAAAGCAGGCCAGCAGGCCAGTATCTGACATTGTACAAACAGAGGACCATGGCTCACTAATGAGCCTTTTTGGAGATAACAAAATGTCATAACAACAATGAATGAACAGTTTAAGGATACAAAACATGGTCAAAAAGCTTTAGCCTTGGAAGATAAAAAGACCAGTTACGCAAGTTGCCTGAGATAATTTCTCTGCATGTAATAATAGCATCTCTCCTCTTAATGCCTCAACCTTGAGGTGAATGCTGATAAGATTTAGGACAAAATATTGCCCTGGTTTAAAGCCTTCTCTCCTGTTCATTTGCTCTCTCTCTCTTTTCAGTTCACTTCAAAAGACATCATGTTATCTAATCTTCGAGTGGGAGACAAACAATGATTCTCCCAACTGTCATCATTACTTTTTCCCTGCCAAAGAAGAGAAGGGTATGTACACACACACACACTCACACTTCCTTCTGGAATGTCATGCCCATGATCTAGAGGTCAGTTTGAACTATTTCCATCTGCAGTCTTTTTTCTTTTTTTGGTGTACCTTCTTCTGACGCCCTTGCCAGATACCTTGTGCGAAGAAAAGAGGAAAGCCATTGTTTGAACAGCGTCCTACAGGCCACTGTCCAGAGGTGTTACTAAAACAACACACCCCTAGATTTTGCCTGATGAGCACTAATTGATCTGTTCCTTCATCTCTGAGCTATATTAAACTAGCTAGACACAAAGCCATGCAATGTTACAGTTCAACCAGGCTAGAACTTTCTTATATTTTTTTCCAATGCACATCTGGAGACCCTGCTAACATTTCAATTAGCATGTCAAGCAGAAATGGGAATTGTCTTAAACAGGAAAGGGGGGAAAGATTGGCCAAAGTTCTCCCTCTTATGTGGGATTAGATTGAAATGATAATAAAAACTGCCAAAGAAATCTGGATGCTCCTGCCACAAGGGTGATGCCCTTCCTGCGTGACCGGTTTTCTACTAGGTGCCTGTCATAAGTTATGAAGCATAATCCACAGATCGATCAGAACAAAGAGACACCCGACATGCCAGGGTTGATGAAGGAACTCAAAGAGACCCTTGCTATGGAAGAATAATGTCACGGGTCATTCAAAATTGGTGAAATGGTTTGAAATGGATTGTAAATACTAGATCTATTGAAGGAGGGCTGGTTTCCCCTCCCAACATACACACCGTTGCTGAATTTATGTGCCATAAAATTTGCATTTACTTCTTTCTTTTTGCTAAGAGATTTTGACTATTATTAGTTGTTTCATAGCCAGTGTTGCTTCTACTTGATCATGCTGTTGTTTTGTGTCTTCAAGTTATTTCCAACTTATGGCAATCATAAGGCGACCTTTTTATGGGATTTACTTGGCAAGATTTGTTCAAAGGAGGTTGATTACTTCATTTGTAATCTGACAGAATTAGGAACCAGGAAATAATTTGATTTCATATCTGTTGAATGACTTCTATCTGTATCTCAAGAGCAAAAGAGAGAGGTTAGAAAAAAAGATACACTGAAGGTATACTGATAATTGGTATCCATTTTCCTCTGCCTACAAAGAGGCCTGTGGCCTCACAGGAATCAAAACAGATTGGATTGCAAGAGAGGAGTCCTTGTTGAGATGCAAATGGACTGTAAATTTCCTGGACTTTGAAAATCTCCCACATGACCAGAAGGAGGAGGATCCAGCCTGCAAAAGATGCCCTTCCCATACCATCTTAACTAAGGATAGAAACAACAGAATGCAAACATCTTATTAGCATCTCTAATTTTTGTCCTGTTTGATTTGTAACATCTTGCCTGATGAAGAAGCCAGTGGAGCTTCAAAAGCTTGCAACAAGTATATTGTGCATTTCAGTTGGCCAAAAAGGTAGCACTGTTTGGTGGATTTTTGTTTGATAATTGGTGTTTTGTTAGTCTAACATTAGCAAAATAACACTCACACACACACACACTCTCTCACACACACACACATTATTTGATTTCAGCATTTAATGCAGAATAAAATAAATCTTCCTTGATCAAGGAACAGAGAGTGTTAAGGTATGTGTGTGTTTAAAAGCAAGTATGTATGTTTTGAAACCCCCCCCCCTCATTTTCCAATATAGTCATTCAGCAGCTGACATCCCACATTGCAAAATAAAAGCCTATTTTACATAACCTTCCTTCATCTATATGTACACCCACATTTTCCCCCACGTTAAGAGAAGCAAGAGCTTAAAATAACTATGCTGGCAAAGTCTTTCTTACAGGAAAAGTTGATCACATTAATGATTCATGCATGTGTTTAAATGGGTAGATAAGATACTGTAGGCAAAACCTCAAAATAGAATTTATTTAAAATTGCTGGGTGTTCTGAAATGGCAGAGCGCTTCTGTGGAGTCAGCTGAAATGACTGAAGGAGAATATTTCTTCATAGCCCACCTGAAGAATTATGAGTGTGGCCTAATGGGAATAAAATATATTCTCTTCATGTGATCTCTTAAAAAGCACAGGATTATATTCCTAATCTATAATCAAATATTTTAAAATAATTTTAATACAGGAATGAGGATATTATACAGTGGGGTTTAAATCCAATGGTGTCTATCCATCAGCAGAACTGACTCTGCTAGAAGAATGTATCCTTCCCTATGTGCCTCCAGATCTATTCTGGAGATTTGGGAGAACTTCTAGAGCACACTTATGGGGGGGGGGTACAGGGGGGAGGGGAAGAAGAGACTGTCCCATTGCAACACAAGAATTCATGTGTGATTGGGTATATTTTTCTTTGGTTCTACAATCTCTGTTATTGGCCCCAATCCAACATTCCCTCAACGTTGCATAATTTTTCACAAAAATGTCAAATTTACCTCACATGGCCATTCATGGTGAGCAGGCAGGTTCAAGGTAATCTCCCCAAAAGCCAGATAAACAATGATGGTATCAGTGCTGAGATCTGAAGAATCCATCTGTGGGTCTCAGCACTTCCATAACTATTGTGCATCTAGCTGGGGAGCAGTTGCCAATTGCCTCTCCAATCCTGCTCACTGTGAAATGTAGAATGGCTGCATGAGGCAGCTTTGGACTTTTATAATAAGTCAGAAAGAGGGCTTTGGGTTCTGCTCAGAGGAAGAGAATATCAACCTATCCAGCAGCTGAAAAAGCACATCAGCATGCATAAGGGACCCTTATGCATGTGGATGTTTCTAACTGAATTCTGGCCTTTAAGCAGTAATGGCTGAGGAGTATTTCAAAAACATATCTGTACACAAAACAGTTATGGATTTTCAAATGCTCTTCAAGGTCTTGAAAGACTGAAACTCACCAAACAGATTGTGAATTTTAAAGGACACATTATGTACATAGTAAGATTTTTAAAACTAAGACTGTGTAGAGTTTTGGAAAAGTTACTTTTTTGTACTAAAGATTCCAGAACCCTTTACTAGCATGGCTAAAGCTAATTTTCCAAGCTCTGGGCTTATGTGTGTCTGGTTCCTGTGCCTAGGAACCCTAAGTGTGCTGGCCTAAATTGTATATAAAATTGGATAACAACAACAAAAACAACATGTCTATGGCCACCATAATTTGTTGAAGTTTGGTGGCAGACACCTCTAAGTTTGGCATATTTGGTAACATCATACATACATACATAATGGGGTTTCCAGTACTTCCTTGGTCATACCTCTTCACCCTCCTCATCCAAGTACATTTCAGATGTACATTGGTATAGCCATTTATGGAAGACTATGGGTTACCATTCAGAGGCCGGGGGAGGGCCTATGTGCCCAGAGGGCATCTAGTTGTAGTCATGACATACTGTTTACTGCTGATTTCAAGAATGAAGCTGAATGCTTTCTAGTCATCATGCATTCTCCTTTGGCCTCCTTTGGAAACATAGGCATGTTCCTGATGGGCCCTATTGGGCGCCGTCGTTATGCGCGAGGAGCAGCACTTCCTTACGTGCCTTGCCCCTCGCGCATAACGAGGGCATCAAAATGGCGGCACCCTATACAGATGGGTGCTGCCATTTTTATGTGATGGACGCCTAGCGTCTGCACATCTCGGCGCCCTTGTGATGCCGCAAGGGTGCCATTGGTGCTTTGCGAAGTCACAACAGTGCTGCAAGAAGAAGCCGCTTTTTGCGGCTTCTTTTTGCTGCGTGGAGGAGCCGCGCAGTTTGTCTGCTGCGGCTCCTTCGCACAGCAAACAAGGGCAGCGGCAGACTGCCCTTTTGGGCGGTCTGTAAAGCGCCATACATATCAATGCAAAGCTATTTTCTGTACGGGTTGGAAGCAGCATCAAAAGTAACTAGTACTGGAAACAAAAGAGGGGCTGCAGTAACTGTCAGGAAACTGTGCAAGATATCTCCAAATTTGACTTCCAGATACACTGTTTTAAGTCATAATTACAAAGAAGAAAGCACTATAATTCTATCCCTAACATATGGTTTGCACATTTTAGTAGATTTAGAAAATTTGCATGGCCCTCATTTATTTATTTTCATTTCATTTGCATTGGCCAAATTCAATAGGTACAACTGTTCCCAGCATAGACCTGACCCTCCTGTATCTAAATACCATGGAGGTTTTAAATACGAAGAAGCAACTTTAGTTTGGTAAAATACAGTACTCCAGAATTCAAACCCAGAGCTTTGAGAGTAAAGTACTAAAAAGTTCTGGATTTTTCTACTGATCTCACCTTCTCCCCCCCACTTTAAAAATTTATCAGCTTCTTTCAATTCTGAATATGAAGAAATTTGCAGCCATAATTAAATTGATTTTTAAAAAACCACAAATGCAATTCTCACTGATCTCAATTTTTGTTGCCTCTTTTCAAGATGCATATTATTCCCTCTTCCCTCCACCCTACTAGCTTTATTACTAAACAAAACCTTGTCCAGTATGCTCACAAGTGTCATGTGCAGTTGATTTTAGAGGAAGAGAAGGAAGGACTGAATTGCAAGGCATATTCTTTTTCAAACAGCTTTACTCACCTTTGATCACATCTCTTAAGTACCTTCTGTTTATTTTTAAAGCCCAGACACTGGCTTGTACAAGTCATTTGCAACAAAATATCCTCCTAATAAGAGCCTCTTGGCACCTAACCATGGGTCAGAAATAGCACAAGCATCAAAATTGATGAGAAAGAATACAATTCATTTCACCAGGAAGTTAGAGGAGAACAAATAGATGGAGTGGGTTTTAAAATTAATTACATCCAAAGCAAAGCTAATTCTCCCAATTGTGAAACGGTTGGATTTTTAATCTCTCCTGATAGCAGACGTTGCTGAAGTGATTGAGGAAAACCCAGGTGTGATTAATTCTTACCTTCCTAGGGGAATAGTGGGCAGGTGGAGGGGGGTTTGAAGGATGTTTATTAAGCCATATGGGAAACAGCTTTCAAATATATATATATATTCAAAGTGCCAAGATGTTTGTTTTACCTAAAATAAAAGGGAAGTTAGGACCAACTACTTAAATGGGAAAGATTTTATAGACAACATTATGGCTTGTGAAACTGAATTGACAGCTCAGCTCTGTGCATCAGGATGATCAAAGCAGATCCACTGACACAATTTTAGAGAACGTTAAAAGGCAGTCCTGGATGAGGCTTACCATCCAGGGAGATTTGGGTGCCTCTAACTTTAATCATTGTATAGAAACTGGGAAAGTGGGCAGACACACTTTATCATGAATAGGAGAGAAGTTGTATCTGCTGAGATTTTCTCTTCTGAAAGCATGCAAAGGGAACTTGTAGCACCTTTTAGACTAACTGAAAGAGAAAAATTGGTAGCATGAGTTTTTGAACACCTGAGTTGACTTTCTCAGACCCCATGCATCTGAGGACTTAAATCTAAGTCTACGAATACTCATGCAACCAACTTCTTTCTTTCAGTTAGTATCAAAGGTGATCTCTTTGTGAACTTATTTTCAAGACTATCATGGCTATGTCATTCTCTTCTGAAAGTTTATTTTAATGTTTAATTTAACATTAACATGTATTGATGTCTTCTTTTGTTCCTGGTCACCATGAATTCTCTTGCAGTGGGCCGCTGATCTTTCTATGCTGGTAAAGAACATCAACATCACTGAGTAGAATTCAAAGATATAGCTGTGTTAGTCTGTAGAATAGTATGTGGAAAGATCTTGTATCACCTTTGAAACAAAGAAAGAAACTGGTAGCATCAGCTTTTTTAGACTACAGTCTACTTCCTCAGATGTATTTAATGGAATGGAAACCAAGGACAGACATATATGCCATTGGTATGTGAGAATGTCAATTAAAATTCGAAATCCTTTCTGTATGGAAATGAAGTAACAATTCCAGTTTTAACTATGGTCGTTAGTGAACAAAGGCATGGAGAACTAGCCATTGTGTATGGATAAGAAGTGGCAAGACCAGTTTGGCTTTGGAAACTAGCCTGTAGGTGAAGTGAATAGATGATTCTAGGATGTCCCCCTAAGGATGGGGTCAGATAGTGTTGAGCGCGAGGAAGCCAGATAGTGAGCCAGGAAGCCATCATTCTTGTTCAATCCATGGCTGAGGGGCAGTAGTTTATAGATGAACTCCAATTTTGCTGTTTCTCTTTCCAATCTACCTTTGTAGTTCTTTTGTTAAAGGACTGCTATTCTGGAGTGTGAGGTGGAATGCCCAGGGAGACTAAAATGTTCTGCCACCAGTTTTTGTGTATTCTCATTCCTAATATCTGATTTACGTCCATTTATCATCTGGTGCAGGGGCTGGCCTGTTTGCCTGATGTCAAGTGCTGATGGACATTGATGACATAGTCAAATCCCACAGGAGGATGAGTATGTGAAGGTCCTCCTAATATTGTGGGTGATGGCATTAGGTGTTGTGATGACCTTTCCTGGATGAATGTGCAGGCAGAGTTAGCATCTTGGTTTGTGGCAAGGCTCAGTACTGGTGTCTCCATCTGTGTCATGTCTCTTTCTGTGGGTGAGTAACTGCTTCAGATTTGGTACTGTGTAGTTCATTTAGTTCAACAGAGCCAGAACAACCATCATATTAATTGTAAAAATGAAGACACAGGCCCATTACAGACCGCCCAAAAGGGGCGGTCTCGGGCCGCTGCCAGTTGCAGTGCGGAGGAGTCGCAGCAGCCAAACCGCGCGACTCCTCTGCGCTGCAAAGAAGGAGCACGAAAATCGTCCTCCTTCCGGCAACCCGGAAGAGACACCACAAGTGCCAAAGCGCGCACTCGCTGCGTCACTTCCGGGCCACGACGTGCGGACGCAGAGCGTCTATTACATCAAAATGGCGGCGGTGGTGTGGAACGGCCACCACCATTTGTTACGGACTCTGTCCGTAACAGGGTAAGGGGCGTCTGGAAGAAACGCCCCTTTTTCAAAATGGGACATCCTAAGGACGTCCCTTATGGCGGTCTGTAACCCGCCACAGAAATGGACTAAATCAGATTTACTAGTCTAGAAATGATTTTAAGGCAGCCATAAAGGAACTAGGTAAGATCCTCAAGTGTAGAGACGTATCATTAAATATCAGATTCATCCAGGCCATCATATTTCTGATTTCTATGTGTAACTGAACAGTGAAACTTGAACAGTGAAGAAAGCTGACAGGAGGAGAAACAACTCATATAGTAATGGAGAAGAGACCTACAAGATTTATTCAGAGGGAGTTTTTCATTGCCTTTCCCTGAGAGAGTATGACTTGCCCAAGGTCATCCAGTGGGTTTCCATGGCTGAGCAGGGATTCAAACTGTTACCCAAAAAGGTAGGGGGAACTTAGGGATCCCTATCAACTATCAGCATCTCCTTAAATGGTGGGGAATTGCTTAGCTGAAGGAGGCTTGTGAAAGGTTGGGTAATCTATGGGATTTTTTCACCTATGTATTCTGGAACTAATTGCAGGAAGACTCCACCTGTGGTAAATAAAGAGGGTTTTATTTAGAAATATGCAACAGAACATTAGCAAAAACAGTGACTGAAAATAGGATGACACCAAGATAGATGGGCAGGGGCTTGAAATTTGACTGGGGTTAGTAGGTACTCACCTTATAGGATTTCATTTGCATCCAGTGCAAGAGGATATTTGGAAAGCCTATGGGGAGAATAGAGCAATCAGCAAACCCATTTAACCTTTACTTTGGGTCAATATGCCCTTCGCATGGGAAAGCTTCTTGGTGTTCCAAAGGTCATCATGACCTCTTAAAACATACCTGTCTCTAGATAAGAAAATATAAAATTATGAAACCCCATATACAGTGTGGGGGCATGCGTGCATGTGTTTGCGGAGTCGGGTATGCTAACAGAATCCTGGTCTCCAGGGTCATTGTTTGCACTACACCACACTCGCTGCCCTAGGGTAATGTAATAGTTTTAATTGTATTGCTTGTTTATTATTTTTACCTGTATGTTTTAAACTTTTTAAAATAGAATAGCAAGTTTAACCCCATTTTAATGTTGTCCTTTTTGTATGTTTTACTTTAATCACCACCCAGTGTCACCCAGGAGCTATATGGTGCTCCTTCAGTGCTGCTTTGTATGGATACAGTGCCAGAGGAGTGCCATGATGCTGTGTGCCATATGGAGAGGTATGCGGCATCATGGCACCCTGGGGGCTGAGTCGGGGCATGTGTAATCTGGACGTAATGCCCCGAATCCACTCCAAGGCTGACCTTTCAGGCCAGTATGTACAGGGCCGAAGTCCCAAACTGCAAATATTCTCTATTATTGTTCTTGTAAGGGTTACAGGGCACTCAAGAAACCTTTTTTAAAAACTATTTTTGTATTATTTTTGTAATATTTAAAAATATTTTTGCCTTCTCTATTGGCTGCACAGGGAAAATCAAACTGTTAGTTTGATGTTAAATTCTTTTTGACAAGGGCAATGTGACTTGGGTACAAAAGACCAGGAAAGGGTATGTGGGGCATAACTATCAGCAGTGGGAAAGCTGTCCTTATCCAATTTCTCTTTCACACTAAACATCAAAGAGTCCTGCACAGTACTCCATCAAAAATTAGAAAATTAGAAATCAGAATTAGTCACCCTGAATCACTATATCAATTAAATACTAATATATATTTTGAATGTTCTGGCACAGGTAAAGTTTCTTTTCAGTTACCACAGCTGGTGCATGAATGACTCATATGTTTCCATTTCTAAAGTGACAAGAGATTCTCCCACCTTCTACTCTCCTTTTTTCTTTTGTAAAATCATATTTAGTCTCAAGGAAAACAAACAAACACCCCCAATTCTTAATATGTCTGATGATCCTCATCTGGAAGAGACTCAAAGGATCATCTCCTTAACCTAAGAAAAGATTTCCTAAACCCTTTGGGTCAGATGCCTGTCCAGCAAGCTCTCTTTCACGGGTGCCTTGCAATCCTGCCCAGACAAGTAGGAGTGGAAAGCTATTTCTACCAACATAACAAAAAGAAAGTAGGTGCCAAATTCTATCAACAAAGCTATCAACCAAGTTCCAACTGCTGAATATTTATATCTAGGAGTGACCAGATATCCTAGTTTATTACAGCTACTGTTTTTGTAGCCCTGTTGTCACAGTATCCCAGCCAATTACATTTAACATTATCACTTCTCCCCTTCCTAGGCCAATAAAGAAATCTAGAATTTCACTCTGCTTGCAGTTGTCTTTTCTTGCCTGAATCTATCACTTGCCACTTCTTCTCTTTCTGTTCATGAATCCGAGTCCTTCATCCAGTTGTCATGCTGCATTCACTCATCACTGGCACAGTTCTCTCAGCAGTTAGATGCTATTCTTATAACAACTGGTTGGAAGAATTGAGCTGACATAATTTCTTTCTTTCTTTCTTTCTTTCTTTCTTTCTTTCTTTCTTTCTTAGGAAGGGGAAAATAAAGTTATATTTCTGTTTTTCCACAACACAGGATATAGCTGTGAGAAATGGGAATGAAGTTACACATTTTCCTCTTTAGCTTCTTTTTAGTGACCTTGGATAAAAACCAGATACAGACCCCAGGTAAAATATGAGATATGAGCAAAGCATTTTGTTCACACTGATCAGTAAGTTTAGAACATGGAAAAAAACACGATGATATTATTATTATTATTATTATTATTATTATTATTATTATTATTATTATTTCAGGAGAGTACATCTATTCAGACTACATCTGGGGGATTGTAAGAACCATTCTATAATCATGGGCATTTCATCATACTGTTTTCATGCTGCTTTCATAAAAATTAATAAACACAAAATGTAAAAACAGGGGTTTAATGATGAATGCCTCCATGGCGGGTTACACTCCGCCAGAAAGTACGCAACGAGCGTGTACTAGGGTTAGGAAGGGGCAGTGCTTCCGCACCCCCTAACCCTAGTACGCGCTCCGCGCGCACAAAATGGCAGCGGCCGGTCCACACAGCCGCCGCCCTCTTGATGTAGCGGACGCACTGCGTCCACATGTCATGCCCCTCTTCCGGGGTGCAAGAAGGAGCGCGATTTCCGTGCTCCTTCTCTGTAGCGTCCAGGAGCCGCACGGTTTAAAGGCTGCAGCTCCCGGACGCTGCAAGCAGAGGCGGAGCCAGACTGCCGCTTTTTGACGGTCTGTAACCCGCCCTTATTAATCTGGGAATCATTTTCTTGCTAAGTACTGTACGTAATTCTTCATGTAAGGCAACAGACTTCTGTGTTAGTTGGTCCTGTGCTTTATGTAGTGTGTTGTACATAGGCTTTCATTTTATTTACTGTGTACATTCATGTCCCACCTTTCTTTCAAGTTAGTCAGAGGTTATATATTACCATTTTATCTACACAACAAGCTCATGAAACAGTTTAGGATGATGGGGAGTAGTTGGCTCAGGGTCCATCATGGATTTCATCACAAGAAGCACTGTGTTCAAATCCAGCACAGACCACAAAGCATAATCCTTGCTTATACATTATGATATGCACCCAATTTAATAAGATCAAAGAAAAAAGTCTTATAATCTCAGAAAGAGAATTAGCTGAGTTTTTGAAGGCATTGAATATTGTCTGTCTGGGACAAACGTGAAATGACGCATTTGTTTATGCAGGTGTTTTTTCCCCAACCTCAGTGAAAGGAGGACTTCATTTTGCTGATGAATTATAAGCTTTCCCCATTCTAACTGCTGAAAAGAATAACACCAAGAAGTCAAAAGAGGACAGAACTGTTTCCCAGATGACTAAATAGTTGAGCCATTAAGACAGTCCAGGCTCATAATACATTTATAGGAGTGGGAAACCAGCTTTATTGAGTTTGTATTTCCACATGAACGTTTCAGTTAAGAGCCATTTTTAGTTCACACATGAAGTACCTGCTGAGATTAAGGTGGGAAGAACAAAGTCAGGAAGGTATAGAAAATCCCTCTTCAAAATTACTGGAAGTCCTTCCATTTTGGATTCAGAATTCCTGTGAAGAACAAGAAGCCAATACATTTCAGCTGTGGAAGGCTATGGCCGCTGATTGTAAATAAAGCATTAGATGTTTTTTAAGAAAATATTTTTAACAATATGTTCATGGTTCACTGGAAGAATCAGTATAAAAATCACATCAAAACTCATGGGGCTAGCTTTCCAATTCCGAAGGCTAATGTGCTGATAGTATGTTATGTATAATGTACTGAGAAAAGATTGAGAATCAAAAAGAAACATTGGTAAATTTTCATAAGGATTGGAGTGCATGGATCGCCTATTTACAACTAGAAGGGAAACCTAGTAGATGTATAGCAATGGGGGAATAAGATTGAGATATGTAAGGAGGGTATGATGGGATATGCGGTAACTTTTTTTGTTGAATAGAGAAAAAATTAGGAACTAGTAGGATTATTAGTAGACAAATGAGAGGAAATTTTCATTAAAATTGTTGTAATCGCTATGGGCAATGGGTGGTAAAAGACTCGGGAGTGACTAAAATTGGGAGGAAAATGAAGTAAGATACTTAAAGGTATGTAAATGAAAGTGTCAGATAGGTGTTGGAAGATATTTCTAGAGGTATAGATTTGTACAAATACAGGTTTTTATGAATACCCACATATATATTTATCTATATATGTATCGATTATGGAACCAAAATGGGTATAACAGTCAGGTAGAGATGAATTAGTGTAAGTTTCCTAGGCCATATCATTTAAATATATTAAGAGTTTGTATTGACATCAAATGTTTTCCTTTTACTAAGGAACAGATGTATAGCTAAGGAAGTCAGATTTGTAATAGGATTTAATAGGATTTTACATTGCGTGTTTTGTATTAATGTATGTCTTTTTTATGTGTATTTAATAAAAATATATTTTAAAAAAGAGAAAAGATTGAGAATCAAAAGGGAGATATAAAAATAATCAGAATTTCCTCTGGGGATGGCTAGGCATTAGCAGCGTTCCAAAGGAGTTCCGGAGAAACGCCGCTCTACTTTGTGCAAAGAAACATCAACACCCCCCCCCCCCCCAAAACAACTAAGAAGTGAGTGACTGTTAACCCTCTTGGCATAGAGGATTTGGTGGGACCTGCAGAGGCTTCTATAGCTGGGAGTGCACCCAGCTGCCAGTGGTTGGAGAAGTGGGGAGCACTCAGAGAAAGTTTAGAAGCCACAAAGGGAAACCCCAGCAAAGCAGAAGTAGTAGGGGAGGTAAAACCGCAAACACTAAACGTCCTTTTACTCTTTAAGTCTTTCTGAAAGAGCTGTGAAATAAAGAGTGTAGTTAAACCTAAAACCAAAGACATAAATTGATCAAAGGCAAGCTTCTTCACAAGCAGTGGGAGCAAGAAAACAATAAGAATAAATAAAAAAAGAAAAGAGGGGAGAGTAAGCAAGGAGATGAGAGGAGAAAGAAAGAGAAAGAGAAGGAGCAAAAAAAGGGGAAGTCTCCAAAGGAGCCAAAGACAAGGTCCCCTCAAATTAGGGGGTCTTTTGGAGAAAGAAGATTGATTCCTGAACCAGTTTGGAGTAACTGGACTTACCTGATTGTCATATAAGTAAATAAAAAGGGGGAAACCATTAGAAGGGGAAGGCAGCAACAGAGTGCAAAGAGTGAGAAGACAGGAGTTAAAAATAGAAGAAAGACAAGTGACAATGAAAGAGTTAAGAAGGAGGGAAGCATAAAGAGACAAAGAAAAAATTGGAGAAAGGGTAAGAACAAAAGCCGAAGTGTTGCTTGGAAGGAAAATTAAAACCAAAAGGGAAAAAGGAATGGAGAAGGAGTAAACGCGGAGGCAAATGCGGAAGCGAAGGTGAAGGGGAGTTAAATGAAGTAGAGAGTAATTAAGAAAAATTATTAAAAGCAGAAAGAGGACTAAAGAACTTTTAAAAAGCAATTAAGAAACATACCAAAAAGGCAGCATATAAATAAAAAGAAAATAATATTCTGAAGGTTGATATTTCTGAGTTGTGATTTACTTTAATTTGTGACTTAATATAACGCTTGCATTGGGGGAAAAAGATAAATAATGGTTGCCTCAAGGACTTTTACAGCAATGACCCAAGTACAAAAGCAGACACAGAGAAGACAATCCGTTGATCAAAAAATGTTATTAGAAGAAATGAGAAAAATGAAGAAGTACCTGCTTTTTAATGGTTCTTTTTGCTGTGCGATGGAGCCACACAGTTTGTCCGCTGTGGCTCCCTCACGCAGCAAAACAAGGTGTGGATAGACCGCCCTTTTTGAACGGTCTGTATCCCACCTAAGATGACTAAATTGAGGCTATTGTACTTTGGCCACAGCATTAGGAAAAACAAATAATTAGAAAACACAATGATGCTAGGAAAGGTGGAAGGCAGTAGAAAGAGATGAAGACCACATGCCAGATGGTTAGACTCAATCAGGGGGGACATGTACCTGGGTCTGCAGGACCTGAGCAGAAAAGGTGAGGACAGGGGGTCTTGAAGGAGTCTCATCTACAGGGTTGCCATGAATTGAAGTCTACTCAAGGGCAGTTAACAACAACACAGCTGAGGAAAAAAGATGAGACATGGCCATATCCTACACAAAGCTTGGAAAGTTACTTTTAAATCCATTACTTGGTTTCAAGACATCAAAGAGGTAGTTTCTTAGCAGTGTAGTTATGGCAACTTTAATTTTCATATCATTCAAAGTAAGTGACTTCATTCTTCTTGTTACTTAGAAAAGGTCAGAATGTTCAAAGTCTTTGGCCTATGATGCAAAACACACATAAGTGGTGAGGCTACGCACATCCTGTAGCTCTGTGTACATTAGGCCACACAAATTGATTAATCTTAAAGGTAAACAAAAGTCACAGCTACCCTACACAATGAGTGAAGTTATCTTTCATTATGTTACAGTATAATGCAATGTAGTTATGCCTGAGTTTTCATACATACACAAGAAGAATTACAAATGACTCATATTCCTTTTCAATCTCTTCTCCCAATCACATTCTAATCCTTCTTTTATAATCTGCAGGGACATGCCACCAATGTTGGCTGGTAGCTTCCACATCAGCAGAATTCACTCCAAGTTTTAGTCTGATTCCCTGTCTGCATGGGTCAAATAAAGCTTTCACCACTCATCCTCTTGCCAGGGAGTCCAAATGATGCACAGGATGTTCTGTTCTAAAAGGGATATACCACAAGTTTGATGTTAAAAAGGCTAGACATCGACTGTACTATTTGTATTAGAACAATGATATCTAGCCTGTTCAGGGTCAAATGTGGGGTATATCCCCTTTAGAACAGATTTAAAAAACTCACCTTTTGTTCTGGATCTTCCCATGAAATTCAGAGCCCTCTGTTGTGACATGAGATGACTGTTCCCATGTCCTTCCTACTGTTCCACCTTGTGCTGCCTTGGAGGTGGCAAGTCATTCACTCTGAGATCAGAAAAAAGTGCCTAGCCATATGGTCTATGCTGGGCACCTTGTACTGACCTAAGGTGTGAACAATTTGTCAACACTGCAGCCTCACCAGGCAGCACAGTGGGATGTGCATGGAAACAGCCACCTGACAACACAACGGGGGGGGGGGCCTGGTAATGGGAGGAGGTTGGTGCAGTTTAGGAGCCAGGATGCTCCAGGCTGTTCCTGGGGTATTTGAGCCCACAGGGACACCCCATGAAATGTCAAGGAACTAACCAAAGCACATATCCTAATCTCTAAAATAGTTTCAACTTCTTTAGTACTGCAGAAAAGATTCACCACTACTCTCACCACCAACCGCCACTATACTGTCTTTTATTTCATGATCCAAGCTAGAACTAAGCTTACATAAGAGAATATAGACTATTTGGAATCAAGTTAATCTTAACAGAATGAATTGTAGTTAATAAAGCAACTATTGAGAAGTTCTAAGATTTGATGTTCATATTTGATTTGATTTAAAAAAAATAGAATACAAGACATTCATAATTCCCCAAAACAGAATTGACTGTCAATAGATGTTGTAAGTAGTTAATGACTTTGATGCTATTGGCTGATCTCCACATACTGCTTCTCCCTGACCTTTTGGGCTGGGGAGGAGATTTTGCTGGCCTCTCATTGGAGAGACCAGCATTTTAAAGGAAAACAGCATGCTCTGTTGGCTGTTGGGAGAGGAGGGGGCAGGGTTTAGCTTGCTTGAGGCTTCCCTACCCAAATTCCTCTCACTTGGCTTCAAACGCTGGCCCACCCTCCCGCCTCGACATCAGTGTGAAAATTAATTCTGGTCGCCTCGGGGCCGGGTAGGAATGGCATGGGTGTGGTCATAAATAGGTTCTACGCATAGGCGGGGGGAGATAGACGTTTCGGTGAACACTTCGGCACCCTCCTAAAGGGTGAAGCTAGGTCTCTGGAAATCACGTTTAGGTCTTGCGAGTAAATGTGAAGGGAAAGAGACTTGCCTTGGAGCTGGCTTGAGTCTGGCGAGTTAAGTGGGGGAGTCTTGGGTTGGCCTTCCGGATGCTGGCCAGCCGGGGAGCAACCCAATTATGGATTGCCCTTAGGGCCCAGGTGTTTTCGCCCTTTGGAAGCTGGGGAATTGGTCTTGGAGCAGAGCATCTGCCAGCTGTTTCTACATAAGGTTCTCCCCCCTGGTTTTTTGCAGTTCTCGAAGAAATAAGTTTAAATAAGTTGAGTTAAATAAAGTTGCCCATTTTATAACCCAGTTCTCTGTGTCTGGTCTCATTATTCAATGAGTTGGTCAGCAATGTCAAAAGTCATGGCTATCCATGTTTTTTAGCCCTTCTAGTGGGCTTTCTTTATATCTGGCTGCTTGTGGGAAAAAGGATTCTGGACTGATCCAAGAGGATGCATCTTATCATTAAACTGGTGAAGATGTTAGTAACAGGTTGTGAAATAAATAAATATGCACCTTTTAATTTAGAAAGGTTGAACACAAATTGTAAAGATAAGTTCCTGGGAGGAAGTAGCTACTTAAAACTTTATTGATATACAAATCAAAATGTATGTGGCCTGTATTAGTCTCTCAAATATAACCAAAAGACAATCCATTTAACAGCATGTGTTGTATGTTTCTTAATAAATCTCCAAAGCCTTTAAGTGAACATATTGACAAGATTTGACACATTGTTCTAAATGTTTTGTTCACCTTTGGAAAATTTCCATTGCTTAATGGAGTGTCCTTTTTCTTAAATCTATACTATTCTACTGTGCTAGGTTCGATGAGATGTCACAAAATGACAAACAGTAACAGACTGTACATCATATGTGTCTTCAGATAAGGTCATACTGGTCCAAATTTTAACATGATTTGATAAACAATGCAGGTTATTTTTCTCTTTTAAAATGGATGTTCTGGTTCAGTGCCAAATTATAACATTGTGCCAGGTTATTTCCACTCAAGTGTTTCCTTGGTAGTTGTATAGTATTTCACCAAGCTACACCTGGTGTTCAGTTGCCACACTCTACAGCAGGCTTGCGTCAAAATAATCCCAGAGGCTGGCAGCATTTACTCCCTGTGTTGGCTGCAATTCAATATGTGATTATTTTATTTATTTTAAAATCTTGTACAGCATTTGATATATATAACCGGGAGTAGTCCACACATAACACAGAGGAAAGGGGCAAAAGGAAAGGGAGAGATGGAGACTTACCATGGAAGGCCTGTGTTGGAATTTATATTTCTAAAACTATGTTAAACTTCTTTTGGGGAAAGAAGATGATATCTAAAAAAAGCACTTTTGAATCTTGTCTAGTTTATTGCAATTGGAACTGTACTATCCTAATGGATGGCTCATTGACAAGCAGGAAAATGCGGCTTGATTCTGGGTTTTTTGAAAGTGAGTTGAAACCCTGTTGTCTGTACAGCCTGCTTCCAAGGTGGGCTGAACCTGCACAGGCTGTTCTTACCACGTGGCAACAAGCTGCACAGGAATTTTGTTGTTGTTGTTGGCCCACCATCATGTATGCACACCATGGAACAAACACACTGCCTGCAACCTCCATTTACTTCCCTCTTCCCTCCCAGATGCCATTTCATTGGATGCCTACCTGAATGATCAGCCACACAGTCACACGTTTGAGGCACCGCCTGTACTGTGCATCATATGTCCAATCATGCTCCCCCCATACACACCCCCTTCACCCCATGCCTTCTGTTGGACTGTCTGGTTTGTGTATATTGTGATTGCATCAATTGCATTATTGACCGCAGTCCTGTACTGGCACCAGGCTATTTTTATGTCATTGCAATGATGCACATTTTCCGCCCTGAGTTGGAGTATCCCAGCTTCTTTTTGCTCCAGTTGTTAGCCCTAGAATGTGTCTTTGTTTTGCTTTCCACCCACTTTCACCAGCCAACATTTGTGGCATGTCCCTGCAGATTATAAAAGAAGGATTAGAATGTGATTGGGAGAAGAGAATGAAAAGGAACATAATGAGTTACTTGTAATTCTTCTTGTTTTTGTATGAAAACTACCCCTATTAACGAAGAAGCAGAAATTTCTAGAATAGGCTTGGGTCTAGACATTTGTGATTTCCTTGGATCTGATGAAGTGAGCTGGAGTCATTGAAAGCTTATGCTAGAGTTTTCATTTTTTCAGCCTAAAAGTAGTATTTTATATTTTCAATCTATTTTATGGTTACATAAATCAGATCTCTGATGATTTGTTCTTTTTCATTGCAATTTTTACAGAGTAACTAAAATGAAATATATGTTACTAGATTCATGCAAACAAATCTCAGTGAATATTTACATCAATTAAAAAATAAACTGGGTTTGCAGACTGAACTTATTGACTGTCTAAGTGAATAACCTCAGTCCTATTTAATCTCTTCTAGAGTTGATCCACAGAATTTATTTATTTTTATTATGGTATTTATACCCCATTATTCAGCCCTAAAGGCTATCAGAGTGGCTTACAATTATTATTTTTAATTAGACAGTTCCCTGCCCTCAGTCTTACAATCTAAAAAGAAGCTGATGAAGATACAGAGGTATCTTCCCTCTATGCCTCCCATTTTTTTTTCCAACTCTTCTAGTTTGCTTCCAATAAAACTTTTGCTATTTTATGATCATTGCTCCTTTTTCCCCCTAGACTTTTTTGTTCTGTAACTTACAATCTAAAAAGACATGACAAAAGGAGACGGGAATGGTGGTGGGGAAGGGGATCAAGTCCAACAGTTCTTCTCTCCCTCTGAGGCCTGGACCAAGGCAGATGGAGTGGAGGGAGGGCTCTGCTTCTTAAGGATAGGCCCGATGGTGCAGGGCCTGTCTTTTCACCCCCTCCCAGGCTGAATGACTGGATGACATTCCAGAATGACTGGAACTTATATAAGCATTGATTTGTGTTTAGTAATTGAATCAATGGTTCTACTGTTTATGGGACATGCAATTGGATTTAGGTCAAAAAGTGTTTAATAAAGTAAAGGAGAAAGATGTCTTAATGTATGTTCCTAAGATAATTCTTCACTGTTCAAGAAGGTATGCTCATAGAATCATAGATTTGGAAGAAAACACAAGGGCCATCCAGTCCAAGCCCCTGCCATGCAGGAAATCCAAATCAAAGCATCCCCAACAAATAGCCATCCAGCCTCTGCTAAGACCTCCAAGGAAGGAGACTCCACTACACTCCGGGAGAGTGTGTTCCACTGTCGAACAGCCCTTACTGTCAGGAAGTTCCTCCTAATGTTGAGGTGGAATCTCTTTTCCTGCAGTTTGAATCCATTGTTCTGCGTTCTAGTTTCTGGAGCAGCAGAAAACAAACTTGCTCCTTCCTTAATATGACATCCTTTCAAATACTTAAACATGGCTATAATATCACCTCTTAACCTTCTCTTCTCCAGGCTAAACATTCCCAGCTCCCTAAGTCATTCCTCATAGGGCATGGTTTCCAGACCCTTCACCATTTTAGTTGCCCTCCTTTGGACATGCTCCAGTTTCTCCACATCCTTTTTGAATTGTGGTGCCCAGAATTGGACACAGTATTCCAAGTGGGGCCTGACTAAAGCAGAATAGAGTACACTATTACTTCCCTAGATCTAGATACTATACTTCTGTTGATGCAGCCCAAAATCACATTGGCCTTGTTAGCTGCCGCATCGCACTGTTGACTCATGTTCAACTTGTGGTCTACTTGGACTCCTAGATCTCTTTCACACGTAGTTTCATTCAGCCAGGTTTCTCCCATCCTATATCTGTGCATTTTATTTTTCTGCCCTAAGTGCAGTACCTTGCATTTATCTGTGTTGAATCTCATTTTGTTAGCTTTGGCACAGTTTTCTAGTCTGTTCAGGTCACTTTGAATCTTGATCCTGTCCTCTGGGGTATTAGCTACTCCTCCTAATTTGGTGTCATAAAATAGTTCTTTTATTCTACTTCAAATGGATTTTATGTGTTCTGATTTCAACTTTCTGAAAAATTAATATTTTATGAATATGAAAAATGTCTGATTTCAGTAAGATGAATTTTCCATATTACAGAAGGGGAATGAAGAAGGGGAAGTATCAGGTTCTGCAGCTGCTAACCTCAAGAACCTTTATCGCAATTCATTATACTAGAATTATTCTTAAATCATAGAATCATAGAGTTGGAAGAGACCACAAGGGCCATCCAGTCCAACCCCCTGCCATGCAGGAACTCACAATCAAAGCATCCCCGACAGATGGCCTCCCAGCTTCTGTTTAAAAACCTCCAAGGAAGGAGACTCCACTACACTCTGAGGGAGTGTGTTCCACTGTCGAACAGCCCTTACTGTCAGGAAGTTCCTCTTAATGTTGAGGTAGAATCTGTTTTCCTGTAGTTTGCATCCATTATTCTGGGCCCTGTTCTCTGGAGCAGCCTCCTCAGTATGACACCCTTCAAATACTTATACAGGGCTATCGTATCACCTCTTAACCTTCTCTTCTCCAGGTTAAACATACCCAGCTCCCTACGTCGCTCCTCATAAAACATGGTTTCCAGACCCTACACTATTTTGATGGTCCTCCTCTGGACACACGCCAGGTTGTCAACATATTTTTTGAATTGTGGTGCCCAGAACTGGACACAGTATTCTAGGTGAGGTCTGACCAAAGCAGAATAAAATGGCACTATTACTTCCCTTGATCTAGATACAATATTTCTATTCATGCAGCCTAGAATAGATGCTGCATCACACTGCTGACTCATGTTCAACTTGTAATCTACTAAGACTCCTAGATCCCTTTCACATGTAGTCTTATTAAGACAGATGTCCCCCATGCTATATGCATTTCATTTTTTTTCCTGCCTAAATGCAGTACCTTACATTTCTCTGTGTTGGAATTCATTTTGTTAGTTTTGGCCCAGATTTCAAATCTATTAAGATCATTTTGAATGTTGATCCTGTCCTCTGGGGGTATTATCCACTCCTCCTACTTTGGTGTCATCTGAAAATTTGATAAGCATGCTCCCTGTTCTTTCATCCAAGTCATAGATAAAGGTGTTGAATATCACTGGCCCAGAACAGAACCCTGTGGCACCCTTATGGTCACTTCTCTCCAAGATGAAGAAGAGTCATTGCCTTTTGGGTTTGGCCGGTCAACCAATTACAAATCCACTTAACAGTAGCATTTTGTAGCCCACATTTTATTACAATAACTGTTTGCATCTTGTACCCTAAAAGTTATCATTAGTCAGTCCTATAAGACTAACAAAAAGTAGGAAGAGCTTGGCAAGAATCTAAATGAGCTACACTTTGGACAAAGACCCAGCAGAACAATATCAAATTTGTTGACTCTTTAGCATTCATTCAATTCATTAATTAATAATTCAGTTCATAATAACTCCATTTATTGATCTAGTTAAGATGGCATCAAAATTCTCACCTGGTTCAATTAGTTTACTTTTAAAAATAGATTGACCTAAGGTTCAAAACACACTGCCAAAATAATCCACTTTGAGACTACTTTAACTGCTCTGGCTCAGTGCTAGGGAATCCTGAGAATTATTGTGGCACCAGAGCTCTATGAAAAATAAGGTTAAATGTCTCTCAAAATCACAGTTTCCAGAATTCCCTAGCATTGAGCCAGGGTAGTTCAAGTGGTTTTAAACTGGACTATAACTAGTGTGTTTTGGACGTAAATTGTTCTCTTTCATTAGACAATTTCAAACTAATTGATAACTCAACTGATTTTAACTATTTAGTTTATATTTGTCCACACCAAATACACAGGTTTGAAAAATGGAAACAACAACCTTTTCTTCTATACTATGTCCCTTTGAAGGACAGCGTATTACCACAATCCATTAATTTCAGGGTTATTTGTAGATTTATTTTGCAGGTACATGACAGTAGCTGTGCTAGAAATGAGGTTTCCATGCCACTTGAAGCAGAATTATGTGTGCACAAACAATTTAATGCATATTAATTGCCAGCTGTCAGTCCATCACATCAGTACTTTTAAAAGCAGAATACGGAACATTTCTCCCTCTGTATGTTTTGAATTACAGATTCCACAATCATATAACATTAGTTATGGTGGATTAGGATAATGTGAGTTGCAATTTGTTATTTTTTTAAAAAAAAAATACTAGTGGAGATAGAAAGAATATTCTCTTTTTTGTGTTATTTGTTGTTGCTCCACACCTAGATCCATTGAAAGAAATATGTGAGACACTGTTGTTGTTGTTGTTGTTGTTGTTGTTGTCATTAGGTGTTTTAAAAATATCAAAAAATGTCATTCTGGGCTAGAAAAAATTTACAGGGAAAGTCCTGCTATGAGAATTTTCAAAATTTGTGACATATTATGCATAAAATTTATATATAAAAATTGTGGTTACCTGTAGAGAAAGTGCTGTTTTTGATGCAAAACAGGTGCAAGTCTTTTGTAGAATAAACCCCCAAATACAAATATAAATCCCCAAGTATAAATCAATAAATAAATACAACATTTTCTGTGCAGGGACCAATATTTCTGCACAGGAAAATGCAGTTTCCTGTACAATAATATCACATGTGAATTTTGTGCTGAATAAGTTACAAACTGTGAATAATCCTGAAAAACTGTGCAATTTTCAAAGACTTTCTTGCAGCAGGAAGAAAATTGTTAAAATCACTCACTCCTTCATTCTAGAACATAATTAGGAAAGAATGACATTGCTGCTAATTAGCAAGTTACCCCGCATGTTCACTTGGCTTGTCAAGTTGGGAAGGAATATTGTCTCTCACCAGAGCTGTTAATGAATACTAGTGTGTTAGCCTAAGCAAATAATTACAGACAGATATATTAGAAGGAGAATTGGTTTTCTAAATTCTTCATTTAGTTCTTCACTGCTCAGTTGGTGTGTTTGCTGTTATTTTCCATCAGATAATTGACATGGTGTTGAATACTAAATCTGAAGCAGGCAATTTCAGCAGGTCTGGGATCATATTCTCCCCCTGCAATTCTCCAGGGGCAAGAAACTGTGACCTATTTAAAAATATAACTCTGAGGGCAATTACCCCCCCCCCCCAAAAATTGGCAGGAGTATTTGGGCCACCAACCCCCCCCCCCCAAAAAAAAATACAAGATTGAGTGTTATGTGTGGCCCAAGAGCACTTTTTACCAACCTGCACATAATGCTAGGAATGCAATTCTTCACTAAGTTTCTTCTTGAAGACAGCAATGAGTAATTTCAGCAATTTTCTTCCTGCTTTGAAAAAGAAAACCACACAGTTTTTAAAGGCTGTTCACAACTCAGGATTTATTCTGTACAAAATTGGCACATGGGTGTTTTGTGTAGAAAGCAGTATTTATTTATTTTTTTGGCACAGGAATTAATATCTCTACTTTGAAATATTATTTTCCATGAAGAAAATGTTGTTTTCTGCAGAAGACAGCCATGTGAGGATTTTGCACAAAAAAGTCCCAAACTGCAAAGGTTCTTCTCAGTGCAGGATTCTTCTCATCAAGAGACACATGTTTTTGACTATGTAGCGTGAAATGGCTCCCGGGCTACCCAAAGCCTTTCTAATCCCCTGGTTCTTTCACTGTAAAAAAGATAAGCCCCAAAATGGCCAACTGTGTCCTTTGAAGCCTCTAGGGGCAAAGGAGCATTTGAAAGTTCTGTGTATGTGTGTTGTGTGCAATCCCAGACTCATTTGGAATCCCAAATAGCATTTTTTTAATCTCATCATCTAAATTAATGCTCATTAATTCTAAATTCTAATTCTAAATTCTAAATTAATAGTCATCATATAAATTAATTGAATTTAAATTAGTCCTGGGGTTTGTAATCTGGCAAGGAACTAGAACTCTCTGGCTGAGAATTCTAAAACACTAATCCCTAAACTGTTAATCACCGAATTCCATAGTATGGAACCAAGGTAGTTCAAATGAAATCATAGTGCTATAATGATGTAGTAGGTAAAGGGCACCAACAGAGCCAGGCTTTGGTAGGAACACAGAGAAACATGAAGCATCAGTATTAGAAATAACAGGTATTGATGACATTGTCAAAAAATAATTCAAGATCAGATAAGCTGTCTGATGCCTTTCTTGTTTCTCAAGTAACAGGAAATAAGCCAGGGAAAGAAATATATTAAGTCACATGCCACTGATTTTATCAGTGATGAAATCAGATTTTCCTTCCACTCTGTATGTAGAATAAGATAGGCACCATTTTGTCTTTTGTGCACAGTGGCAATTGGCTCTCTAAGCATCAGACAGGGTTCTTTCTCTGTACTTGCTACCTGAGATAATTTTAACCGGAAATGTCAGAGCTGAATCAGAGACCTCCTTTCTCCTCTATATCAATCCATCTCATACTCCGCTTCTCTCATTTCCACAATAGTTTCATTTGGCTCATGGGGCACTTTTGAAGGTCAAGATAATTAATTTCAGTCTTCTGCTGTTTATATCTTTGCTGCATTCAATTTTCCTACCCAACATTCTTCTGGGGTTTATGAGCGTAAGCTTGCAGGCATGAAATCAGTGTCCCACTGAAGCCAGTTCTCCACATTTGTACACATTTCTCTGAAGCAAACACCATAAGGAACATGGACCTCATCTAATGAATGACTCCATTTTAGAGCTTCCTAAGTGTAATTTTTGACCTTTATTATTTTTTGAGAAAAAGGAATCTTTTTGTGCCAAGCCTATATGGTAGATGCCAGCAAGATAGATACTATGGCAAGTAGCCCACTCTGATAAATTCCTCACTGTCTCTTTGAGTTTTTCAAGTTCTTTATACAATTAATATACTATGTCTGGGATGCCTACTGTTAGAGTAGAGTGAATTGAAGGGCTGCACCATGGTAGCAGATGTATGAGATTTCACTGTGCGATGTGTATACGGACAGCCGCCCAGCTCAGAAGGCCTCCAGGAACAGAGGGAGGTCAGAACAACTCTGGAGCCAGGATACTCCAGGTTGCTTCCAGAGTATCCTGGACAATGCAGGCAGGATCTTAAGTCCAGACCTAATGTCTTCTCACGCTACACAATTATAACATTATTAATTGACATAGGAGATTTCTATACTTGGCTGCATCGTGGCTCAAACATTCCCAAAATGTCCTTAAAAGGTATCTGGAAGCCAGGTACATTTCCTCAATCATCAGGGAAACATTGCTCCCACCTTAGCGTCCCTGAATCATTCCTGGGGAGCGTTCATAGGAAATCCACTCCCCTTGCAATAATTCAGGGATGCTAGAGGGAGCAAAGTTTCCCTGATGATTGAGGAAGTGCACCTGGCTTCCAGACACATGCGCTGCCTCCACCTTTTAAGGATGTTTCAGGGACGTTTGAGCCATGATGCAGCCAGGTATGGAAATCTTTACAGTTGCATCTAATAGAAATCTGGGATCTTCAGTTTAGGGAGGGGTATTTAAAATTCTCAGCTAAGGAGTGCCTCTGTCTTTGCAAAGTACGCCCACCAAGATTTCATAGGTTGCAGCCAAGGCATGTAATCATTTGTGTGGTATGAGGAGTTTATCACATGGACAAAAACCCAACTGCACCTCAACAGAACCCAGCAGGGTTGTAGGATGCAAGTGGATATTATCACACGTAATTCACCACTGATTCTGCCAGGCTAGTGGAGCCCAGTTGTATCCTAGGTCCCAGTTGTGCTTCAGAGGCCACTTTTCGAAGTCGGAAAGCTCCCGGCTTCAAAAAAACAGCCTCTGAAGTACAGCTGGGTCCCAGGCTGCAGCCAGACTGCACTCAACCAGTTAAATCAGCGGCAAATTACTTGCGATAACTCCCACTTGCATCCTGCAACCTGGCTGCATCCCGTTAGGGTTCAGTCAGGATTTTTGTCATGCAATAAGCTCCTTAGTTGCTATTGTTATGTGCATTCAAGTAGTTTCTGGCTTATGGTGACCCTAAGGCATCCCTGCCATAGGATTTTCTTGGCAAGTTTCTTCGGAGAGGGATTGCCATTGTCATTGCCATCTTCGGAGGCTGAGAGAATGTGACTTGCTCAAAGCTATCCTGTGGGTTTCCATGATTGAACTGGGATTTTAACCCTCGTCTCCCAGTGACATAATCCAATGCTCAAACCACTACACCACTACTACTGGCCCTCTAGTATTGTGAGACTGCCTCTGAAATAAACAGGATGTAAGTTAGCCATGAGGGATGGGCCTCACTGATATCAATGAATCTTCTTTAAATACAGCTGACAATACAAATCTGCAGTCAATAGGCCTTATTCCCAGGTATGTGTGCATACATTTGCAGCCTCACTTGTAGATGGATCTGAGTGTCACCTTCCAACAGATCACATAAATGTTTGTCATCTCTATGTATTCAGAGTGAAGATTCCACTATCAGCTCTCTTTAAAGTGGTGATTGCTTCTTCACTTGAACTTTCATCCCTAGTAGCAAAACACTCTTGCTATGAAGATTGATGCTTCATGGCATGCAAAAATCTCTGCCTCCTCTTTCCAGTGGCAAGATAATGAATTGTGCTTTGACTTCTTTGGAACTCTGAGTAGCTTTTCCTTATTCAAGGCTAGAGAAGTGATTAGGTGATATAGATGGCAAGGCAATGCTTTCCCAAATTGAAAGCCATAATGTTTAACACCAAGAAATGACGAACCTGCCAGCATAACATGCTTCTTTTAAGTGGCTTACTATTACTTTGAAGCACCTTCCATTCAAGAATTTTTTGTAAGCAGTATTTGGCACAAAGCTCTACTATCAGAAATCCTTCACACAGTGAAAATGGTTCACTTAATAAAACATTGGAAAATAGGGAATAAAAAAGGGATGGCTGATTTAATGTTAGGAATATATTTGGGGTGACTACTCAGACTATTGAATATCCAAAGTATCTGAAGGGCCATATCTCCCTATTGGAGCCTAATCAAGTATTAAGATCTTTGAGGAAGGGCTTTCTCTCAGTCCTTGCACCATCTCAGGTATGTCTACTGAGAATTCAGGTAAGAGCCTTTTTGGTGACTGCTCCCACACTATTGAACTCTCTTCCGAGGAAAGTTTGGTTGGCCCCCTCTCTGTTCTCTTTTCATCAGCAGGCAAAGGACTTAATCTTTTAATCGGTGGGACATTGCAATGGGTATGCTTGTTCTGAATATGTAATAGTTCCTAATGTGATTAGAAATTAAAGTCTTAGGCCTGTTACAGACTGCCAAAATAAAGCTGCTTCGGGTCTCTTTGGAGGTATGCTATTTAAATAATGCATGGGTCCTAAGAGTTCGGAGGTCGCGCCAAAGCCACACTCCATTCCTAAGCACTGGAGTGCAGCTTTGGTGCAGCTTCTGGATTCTTAGGGTGCATGCATCATTTAAACAGCATACCTCCAAAGAGACCCGAAGCAGCTTTATTTTGGCAGTCTGTAACAGGCCTTAAAGTGGTTTATTCAATGCTTTTTAATTTTTTGTATTACAGATAATTTTAGCTATTTTATTTAAACATACAATGTAATCTTCATTGGGTACCATATGGGAGAAAAACAGGATATAAATTAAATAAATGATCTTTAATTCCTTCAGTAATTAATACTTTAATTCCACTAAATTCCACTTTCCTATTAGAGTTTTTATACCACATTATGTCAAGATTAGGTTGTGAGGCTCAGCATCCCCCACCATGGATATAATTCTGTATGTTCCATCTTACCTTCAGCTGGCTGCTTGAAGACTGTATGATTCCCATACCAGCACTAAAACATGTTTCAAATGTTACCTTTCCATTTTTTCGGAATCCATACAGAGGCCCCATTCGCACTCGCCCATTTACCCTGGATAGAACTGGGCAGATCAGAGTCCCCCCCCCTCAAATCTGCTCAGAAACAAGTACCCACTATCTTTTACTTCGATCGGGGCAATTTACCCCTCTGAAGTTCACATTTGCAGTACTGGTTTAAAATAAAGGGTCCTTTGCTGTCAGTCAAGTTCACTTCCGCTTTAGTCAAAGGTGACATATCCTACAGCCATTGGCCAACCGAATGGGGCCTTTCCCCCCTCTTTTTTTTTAAAAAAAAAAACTGGCGGCAGTGTGCACATATTCTGTCAACTTGTTTGCGGGGGACTTTGGGAGGCCAGCAGAAGTGGAGGAACCAGGAAGGCAGGCAGCTTCTGAAGGATCCAGGTGCCTGCCCCCACTTGCCACCATCCTGCTCCTGCTCTGGAGGGGGGAGGGCCTTTCAGTCAGTGGTGCTCCATGGCCACTCCTGCCAATACCACTGCTGTCCACCATCCTCCTCCTCATCCCTGCGATGCATGGCCACCCAGCAGAAATCAGGAGGCAGCGGAGGGACAGAGGGAGTCAGGGAAGGAGGCCGCGCCCTCTGCCTAGATCAGGCCCAAGTGCCCACCACCTTCCGCTCGGCTCTGCTTTGCTCTGCCTGGTCCTTGGCCTCTCTGGAGGAAAGGAAAGCTGGCTGGCTGAGCGGCCAAGGGCCCCCTCCTGGCCTGCTTTTCCCACCTGCCTGTATGCCTTGGGGGCCAAGGGTCAGGCGAGCCTGCTGCTCTTTAGCTCCTGGGGGTCACTCCCAGTCCACCCCACCTCCTGTGCATTCCTCCTGCTCCCTTTCCCCACTCCATTGCGCCACTGCCGCTTGGCCTCCTTTTCCTTCCTTCTCATCCTCCTCTACTCTGTTTTTTCCTCTTCCTTGGCTGCAGGTGTAGAGGAAGTGGGGAGAGCAGGAAGAGAGGGAAAGAGGAGATGGATGAAGAAGCTTAAAAAGGAGGGCAAGCAGCAGCAGGGCAGTGGTGGGTGAAAGAAGAGGAGGAGGAAGAAGGAAAAAGGAGGAGGAGGATGACAACAATGATGCGCAGCAGCAGGGTAATGGAGGGGGGGTAAAATGAGGAGGAACGAGGAGAAGGCATGGGGAGAGGAGGAAGAAGAGGAACAGGAAAAGGAAGCGAAGCAAGAAAAGCAGGAGGAAGAGGAGGTCAGGAGGAGGAGGAGAAAGAGCCCATGGGGGTAGTGGCATTTGCAGAGGAGGAGGAGAAGGAGGAGTGGTGGAGGAGGAGGAGGAGGAAAAAAAGGAAGGCAAGCAGCAGCAGGAGGGCAAGATGGAGATAAGAGGGGGAGGAGGAAGGCAGAGAAGGTGATGGAAGAGGAGACAGAAGAGCTGCAGCAGCGATGACAGGGAAGAAGAGGAGGAGGAGGAGGGGGAGAGGAGGTACCCCCTTGCTGCCTGCCACAATGAGAGTAACGAGGTTGACATTGGGGAGGGGGTGGTAGCAAGCAAAGGAAAGGGAAATGTAGCACAAACATACATATTCTATCCATATGTACCCATCTGTAGCACAGGCATGTGCATAGTCTGTCAATAAAATTACAAAAAATGGGGAAAAGCCACTTGCAAAAAGCCGGCAGGAGAGGGAAGGCATGATCCTCCCACTGCCCACCCTCTGACCTAAACCCCTCCCTGAATATGACCCGATCATGACTGGGGCTGAGTTCATATTTGCCGGCAGCAGGGAAGAACTGTTTTTTCCAGAAAGAAAGGGTAAATAGTCCCCTTTCAGAAACATCGCACTAAAGGGGATTTGCCCTGGATCTGGTGTGGAAGCCCCTGATCGGGTAGTGAAAAAATCAGTGTGAGTGAGAACTTCCAACTTTTAAACTGGTTTGGGAACCAGGGTAAAATGTAGTCTGAATGGCCCCTTAGTTTTGTGTCCATTTTCCTCCCTCCACATGCACTACAACCTTGGCAAATGCATGGATTTCTGAAACAAGATGCAGTCTCTTCCAGTGATAGCCTTTGGAGGTGTGCAACGGGTTGATTCATATGGACTTGTGAATCCAAGGATCTTATTTGAGTCATCTTTGTGTTAAAATAGCCTGGAAGACTCCTTACGCCAGTAGACTTAAGCTTAAGGAACTTTACCTTTAATGATGGGACACAATATCATACCTTTCAATTCTTTTAAGGGAATGGAAATAGAATGGAAAGTTGTTTTAGTACAGAGAGAAAATTATTAGTGCATAACAGTGGTGAGTAAACTCAACCTTAAAAAAAGAGATCCAAGCGGAAGAAAGTGCTGTTTTGTACATTTGCCTCCATTTCAGGATAATACTGCTGAATCTTTTGAACACCTCAAATGATAGTAGGCACCTTTTAAATCTAAAAAGTTGTCTTGTTGATGCCTGCCAGAGAATGTCTTGGCTGTGCATTGTGTCCCTCACTTTCTCTCCAAAATGGCCTTTCTTTTAGCTAAGTGTATCAACAGTAGCATAGCAATAGCATTTACATTTCTATACCACTTCATACTGAATTAAGCAGTCTTTCAGCAGTCTACAGGATGTAAACCAATTGCTCCTAACAAGCTGGATACTCATTTTACCAACCTCTGAGAGGATCAAAGGCTGAGTTGACCTTGTAGCCCCTCAGGAGTCATGACTGAACTCGTAATGTTGTGGCTGCAGTACCAGCATTTAACCACCACACCACCAGAGTTCCCTTCCCTGATTTCCTGGATTATACGGCGAGTTACACTAATTCCAACCTGGCTTAATGAAATGAAATGAACATCAACCAGGTCTGCAAGATGGACTCTTTTCAAAGACTCTTTCTTAGCTGGCTAGCCACACACACACACACACACACACACACACACCAACAGTTAGCTAACTTAACCTCAGGCTTTGGAAATGTGTTCTCTGGCACACAAGCTGACAACATGCCAGAAGCTAATCTAGGCAAAGTGTGAGTCAGCAGGTTGAAGTAGGACATTATATGATACTCAAGATATGATGATGTTGATTCAGACAGCTAATCCATCAGGTTTAACTGAAGAGATTTGATTAGGTTGATTAGGATATTTTCCACTGGGAAGTTCAAGTTCAATCAGGATTTTCTCTCAGATGGGTATAATACATTTCTACTTTATGTTTATGAGGCTTCGGCATTCACGAAAGACAGTAATTGTGTTCAAATTTTAACCAAGCCTGTATTAAAATTTTCTCCCCTCCTCCTCCTCTATGAGTTAGAATAAGCTAAACTGTGCTAAATCTCAATTCATCAATTAATTCTATTTGTAGAAGACGCATGATGAATTGTGAACAGGCATTACAATGCTGTGTTTAATTTTCATTTATGGAAAGTTGTGATACCAGTCCTGCCATCTTACAAGATTTTTCTCCTTTCTGACCAAAGAAATAGGCTATCTCTCTCAAATGTCTGTGCTGTTGTTGTTTTTTTTGGAAGCTACAAGTGGTCTGGTATAATCCATGTCTATTAAAAAGGAGGGGGAAAGACAGCAGAGAGGTTCTCCTATGGGATATGAAGCTAATCACCATAATTCACTGGTTCTTTGTGTGGCTAGTCAGCTCAGAAGGAGTCTTTGAAAAGAGTCCAGCTTGCAGACCTGGTCGATGTTCATTTTGTTCTATAAAGCCAGGTTGGAATTGGTGTAACCTGCAGTATAATTCAGGAAATCATTAAAACAAAGTGTAGAAAATTTGTACAGGTTGTTCTCTGCAGAAAGACCTTCCATTGCATTATGTAAACCTTGCTATTAAGAGTTCTATTTAAGGTATTCTCTCTCTCTCTCTCTCTGTTGTTTTTTGTATTTGAAAAAAGTTTTTGCTTCCTTATTGTTGTTGTTGCTGCTGTGTGTCTTCAAGTCATTTCTGACTTGTGGTAACCCTAAGGCAAAACTATCACGGGGTTTTCTTGGCAAGATTTATTTAGAGGAGGTCTGCCATTGCCTTCCCCTGAATCTGAGAGCTTGTGATTTGCTTATGGTCAACCAGTAGATTTTATAGCTGAGCTGGAAATTAAACCCTGGTCCAACACTCATACCAATACACTAGGCTGGCTATCTTGCTTACAGGAAACCATATTTCTGGTCACGTGTTGGTGAGTTCATTACTCTCACGTTCGCCTTCTGCATGTGTGAAATGGACGTTGATGGCTGAGGTCTTGTATTGAGGTTGCATAGCATACAGCTCCACATACGCAGTTGTGTATTAATTATGCTAGATAGCCCTTCTGTTGCATAGTAACACAGAGCAACTGAAACAAAACAACAAATGTGCAACTATATGCACAAACAAATGCACATCTGTGTGCAATGACATCAAATAATAATAATAATAATAATTTGTTTTATTTATATACCGCTATTCCAAAGATCATAGCGGTGAACAGCAAGTAAGCTAATTAGCAAGTAAGCTAATTTGCCCCCAACAGTCTGGGTACTCATTTTAGCAACCTCAGAAGGATGCAAGCCTGAGTCGAGCTTGGGCCCTTTTGCTGGTCTTGAACTTGCAACCTTGTGGTTTTGAGTAAATGCCTGCAGTACAGGCATTTAACCACTGCGCCACCTGCATCCTTGAACTAAACATTCTGCATCATCATCATCATTATCATTATTCTTTATTTATATAGCGCTGTAGATGCATCAGAAAAAAATGTCCAAGCACTTTCTCAGAGGAACGTACACATATGTGAAATGGAAACAGGATTCCAGCCACAGTCAACTATTTATGGATTTGAGGAAAAGGAACAAAAATATCGCCATATATATATATATATATATATATATACTAAATTGTTATATCTGCCAGCTATTACCATGTGTTCTTGGCCTACAAGGAGCCCTAGTGGCATAATGGTTAAATGCCAGTACTGTAGCCACTCATTCACAAGCCATAAGGTTGTGAGTTCAATCCCAGACATGAGGACAAACGAACAATTTATATAAAAGTACATGTGGTTATTTACATGTATAGATGCAATATACAAGTGATTTGCATTATTTAAAAATAATTACGACATTCCTTAGTAGGGAAGACGGTGACCACCAAGTGACCTCCATGCCTGCTGAGTCTGCCATTCAAGTATTAATTGTAGATGGGCAAATCCAAGGTCCCTGATCTCCCTCTTTGTGATGCTTAGTCTTGGATTGGAAAGTCATTCAAACAGAGAATACAAAAAAGGATATCAGGTAATCCCTGAAATAGAGGATTGCCTGATGTGAAAAAATACATGTAACCACCTGGCTGAAGAGAAACATAGGGATCTTTAAACATGCTGCACTAAGATAGAACTATTATGTTCAGAAAGGAATGAAAAACAAGAAAAAAGGTAGGATATGTACAGTAGTTTATGAGAGCCAGCATGACATAATGGTCTGAGTGTTGGACTATGACTCTGGAGAACAGGGCTTGAATCCTGGCTTGGCCACATAAACCACTGAGTGACCTCTTAGCCTCAAAGAAGGGCAACTGGAAACCTGCTCTGAAGAAACATGCCAATAAAGCCCTCTGATAGCGTCACCTTAGGGCTTGAAGACACACAACAACAACAAATATAGTTTATAGGCTTATAGTTCTCATTGAATTTTCTAATAGAGATAGAAAGAAAATACAAGAGAAGGACATTTATAAGATTAAGAGATATACCAGCGATAAAGAACTCATTAAAATCTTGAATATTAATTGTTGTTGTTGTGTGTCTTCAAGTTGACTCCAGCTTATGATAACCCTATCACATGATTTTCTAAGACAGATTTATTCAGAAGAGGGTTGTCCTAGCCTTCTTCTTAGGCTGAGAAAGCTTGACTTACTAAGGTGAGCAAATGATTTTCCATGGCTGAGCAGGGATTTGAATCCTAGAACTTTACTGCACAGGGGCTCCATGGAATGGAAGGATAATGGAATGAAAGGGAGACAGGAATGAGTGGAAGATGCATTTTACTGCACACAAAAGTCCTTCACTTGTTCCCTTCCCTTCCCTTCCCAATCCGTCCCAGAGGACGCGATTTTTGAGAACTGTTCAGAACAGTTCTCAAAAATCACCTCCTCTGGGATGGATTGGGAATGGAAGGAAGGGAACGGAATGAGTGAGGGACTTCCTGTGTGCAGTAAAATGCGTCCCCCACTAGTTCCATTCTTTTCCTTGATCCTTTTGGACCGTTCTTGTCCCCTGCCTAGAGCCCTGAGCGGTAAGGTCCCTGGTGTGTTCCTTGACTTGGCCTCTGGCTCATTGGACCCCTGGAGCTCTGCCTTGATGTGCTTAGACCTTGGTCTGGTTTCCTGCCCTTACCTCCTGCCTCTGGCCCATTAGATTGCCTATGGGGCAAAATGGACTACCCCGAAGAGGCAGAGTCATGCTGCCCCTGAAAAAGCTGGGTAGGTGACCCCCCACTCCAGCTTTTTCCAATGCAAAGAGAGAGAGAGAGAGAGAGCAGCAAAATGCTGCTCCTTTTTGTGCTTTCCCACCACTAGGGCGCGCTGTCTAAATGCCATCCTACCAGAGTGCCAAAAAGCTGCCCTCCGTATGGTCAGCCAGGCAGTGTGACACCAGCTTGGAGGCAGCATCACAGCATATGGCATCGAAATGCTCAGATGCCACCCCTAAGCCAGTGCAAACAAGCAGTCTGCTTCACCCCTAAATTCACCACCTTGCTCTGGCAACCTAGCATGGAATCTAGGCTGCCCATATCTTAGACCTTAACACTTTTATTGTTTCTTCTGTAAAAATCTTCTTGTGTTGAAACTAACAAGAGTATGTTTGGACATAACCTAGGTTTGTATTTACTCTAAGTTCTTAGCAAAGCACATCTCACAAAGTGATTATGAAAACTCTACATTAATCTTAACCTTATTATACCACAATATCCATGCCAACCAAGCTTGAGGTCATGTCCTCTAACAGCCTCTTACTGTTCAACATGATGTAGTCCTTGCCTTGTATTTTTCTGTATTTGGTTTTTTAAATTCTCCATTTACCAATATTTGTGCCTTCTGTGTATCATAAATCACTTTAATCCATGTAATAAGATTATTACCAAAACTTGTCATTTCTGAAATTCCAAATAGAAAAGTTTAATAAAAATTATCAAAAGCTTTTTCAGCATCTAAAAAACAAACAAAACAAAATTGCATTTGTATTCATGAATACATTCCTTAAAATAATCAATTGTTCTACCAAAATCATTCTGAATATTTTATAATTATTATTCAACAACAATTCTTTGTCATAGTCAATTCTTGTCCCTCTTTTGGAATTAATGTTACCATCACCTCTTTCCATGTCACAGGATCATCCCCTTCTGAAGAACTGAGTTTGGAATTTGTTGTAAAAGTATCAAAAACTCTTCTTAAAAACTTTTAAAATAAACTGCTGATAGGTCATCTGACCCAGAACCTTTACCCACCAATGCTGGCTTGTAAACTGCTTCAAACTGATGGGTTTGAGAAGTTACTCTTTTACTGCATTTGGTGGTCCCTGTGTGTGCAAACAAGAATCATGGAACACGAGAGGCACTGCAGACTGGGCCAGCCAGAAAAATCAGCAGTAGCAGAACATGCCACAAATCATACTGGGCATAAAATACTGTTTGAAAACACTGAAATTCTGGACCATACCAACCACTACCATGTCAGGATGCACAAGGAAGCCATTGAAATCCACAAACACCTGGACAATTTCAACCGGAAAGAAGAAACCCTTAAAGTGAACAAAATTTGGCTACCAGTCCTGAGGAATAGCAAAATTAGGACTCAGCAAATGCAAATGGAAAACCATTCAGAGTCAGGGGCTTTCCCAGCAGATAATGATCACCAATTAGCAGACATTAATCCTCGTTTGCATTAGCCTCCTAGGCTGAGGCCAGCCATCAACACAGAACAATACACATGCAAATCACTCCTGCATTCCCAGGCTCACACAGTATATATACACCAATTTTTCCAGGCAAAGTCAGTAGAAGGCACCTTCCTAGTTTGGTCATAAAGTGTGTTGAGAGTACACATACACGGGGTGGGAATTTTTTTAAAAAGTCATGGTGGTCATTTTTAGCCCCCAAGATCCCTTACAGACAACATCAAGACTGAAAATAAGTGCATGTTTATACACACACAAACCTAAACTTGAAGTCCACTTCAGATATTAATTTTGTATGAGTGTGTGTGTTAAGAGGTGTTAAGCTGGTATGTGTGCAACCCATTTAGGAAGAAAGCGCCTCGAAACTTCCAGGAGATGAAATAAAATAATTTTCTGAAGTGGGGGGAATGAGAGAGGAGCCAAAGAGCTTCATAAACAATTTTAGGGCTCTATATACCTACTTCAGTACAGAGAAAGAAAAAAATACACTAAGATGGGGAAGTTCCAATTGTGAAGTGACACAACTGCTGGAGCCAAAAACTGCATATTCAAAACCTAGTATACTCATTTATATCTGAACTTGGCCAAGACTTATTGAACGAAATGAGGGTCCTTTTACATTATGCAATTACAGCACTGATTCCACTGTAATTGCCAATGGTTCCTCCTATAGAATTCTGGATTTGTAGTTCAGGGAAGGGACTTTTGAATTCTCAGATAGAGAGCTCCTCTAGTGCCCCTGACCAAACTACATATCCCAAGATTCCATGACATGCAGCCATAGCCATATTGCTATAGTGTGAAAAGGCCATGAGTTGGAGTGGGAGACAGGCAGTGATAAATATCTACTGCTGGAAATATTTGAGATGCAGAAGGTAGAAAATGTCACTCCTTATAATTCTCGTGTATAATATATACAATGATTCTTTTGAGAAAGTGGACATTTTATTTACATTTAGATTATAAACTTTATTAAAAATCAGATTTGATGTTAAAATATAACTATGCCATGTATTTATCACAGTGTACATTTAGGATAGCTTTACTGTGTAATTTGTATTAAGTTCCAGTCCCTCTGGTTAATAGTGTCTTTTAATGTTCATTCCCTTTTGAGAGAAATACTGTATGAAATCATGTACCTTACAGTGTAATAAACTTGCTAAGTAGGTAATGCTTCTGGAGTTCTAAAACTCTCTTGATGGAAGCCAAACATTATCTGAAGCATGATTCTTGCATTTGGTTTCTCCTCCTCCATTTTATTCAGACTTTACCACTTCCAATAGTACCATAAACAAAGATGCACACAACAGACAGCATTTTTTTTTAAAAAAAAAAGGAGGAATGGAGGTAATCCTCGTTTGCCAGCCATACAAATTTTTACAATAAACTGGCTACATTATTTGTTCACAATTTTCTCTAAGAATTAGTTCAAATATGAAGAACAGTCATGAAATACTATTCTATCTGTAGTGTGCTTCTTCGTATATCAAGTGAGGGTTGCATATCTGAATGCTTCCCTCTCTTCCTCAAAAAATTTTTCCTGAACATTTCCCTTAAACATAAGGTCACTTCTGATTTGTTAAAAGTGTCCTTGTGAGCAAAACAAGGTGGATTTGTGTTTTTTTAGTTTAGATTTATGAACATTCCCTCTCTATTTTTTCAATTGTGAGCTGCTTCGGGACCTGTGAGGTTTCCACAGGAAGCAGGAACAGCTGTGGCGGACTAGTATGGGAAAAAACCCAATGATAACTCAGAACCTTTTATTGTCATCTTCTTTACTAGGAATGTAATTTGTCACTAAGTGAATTCTCAGTATAAGCAATGAGTCATTTTAGCAATGTTTGTCCTGTTGCAAGGAAATATTCAAACAATGTATTGATTTTGAAGACTGTTCACAGACATGTGCCAAATGTGTGTGTGTGTGTGTGTGTGTGTGTGTGTGTGTTGTACAGAAAATTGATTTAATTGTATTTATTTCAAAGATTTATATCCCACCTTTCTCCCACAATGGGATTCAAGGCAGGTTACAATAATTTAAAAAGACAGTGCTAAACCAGTGTTACTACATGGGAAATATTTTTGTACAGAAATATTTTCTCCACAGAAAAGGTTGTTTCCTATGGGGAAACACACAAAACCATGTGCAAATTTTGTTTTACACACACACACAAAACCATGTGCAAATTTTGTGCAGAATAAGTCCTAAACTGAGAAGTTTCTCATTTGTTCAGGAGTATCCTTGCCAGGGTTTCCTGAATCTTGAGAAATGCAGTTTTGACCCAACCCCCCCACCCCACAAAAAATGGAATATTATTTCCTTCTGTATTTTCTCCATCACCAAATTCTCTCTCTGCAGGTGCATAGTCGTGGTGAGAAAGGTCAATATAAAATGAGCAATGCTCTTTCCAGCCAGGTGTTTGAACTATTTGAGGGAGCTTTTAAAACCCTGGTGAACAAGAGGACATTATTTGTTACATTATATGACCATCCTGCACTCTCTGGGATCAAAATCTAAGTCAGAGAAGAATTTTTAGTTTCCACCTGCCTCTCTTCCAAGGCCTCTCTTTCAAGTCCTCCAGCTCTCAAAGCTAGCCCCTATCATGCTGCCCTGACCAGTAATCCTTTACTTTATATTGAAACTACAGTATTAGCAAAAACAATAGCAATAGCACAGGTGTCCAGGAAGACAAAAGAAAAGAGACCTTTTCCCTCCCACTTCTCTGTCATTCTGTTGTACTGGGCTACAACATGATAGAGCATGGTAAACTATGGCGCATTACAGACCGCCCAGAAGGGGCAGTCTCGCGCCGCTGCTGGTTGCAGCATCCGGGAACCACAGCAGCCAAACGGAGCGGTTCCCGGACGCTGCAAAGAAGGAGCGCGAAAATCGCACTCCTTCCTGCATCCCAGAAGAGACGCCACAAGTGCCAAAGTGCGCACTCGCGGTGTCATTTCCGGGGCGTGACGTGCGGATGCAGAGCATCTGCTACGTCAAGATGGCGGTGGCCATGTGGAATGGCCGCCGTCATTTTGTACGGACTCAGTCAGTGCTAGGGTTAGGGACATCTGGAAGAGACACCCCTTTCTAACCCTAGCACGGACTGAGTCCGTCCTAGGGTGCCCGTCTGTAACGGGCCTATGTGGGATACAGTTCTTCCAAGCGTTCATGCTATGATCCCGGATTAAACAATGTTATCTTTTTTTTTTAAATATTCTTTATTACATTTTTATAAAACAACAAAACAGAATAAACAGTTTCTGACAGTAATAGTCTCTTCCATAGTATCACTGCCAAATACCTGGTTTACAAATTTATACATTCTAACGATTATGCAGTAATACAGTTGGAGGAAAACCATGAGAAGAAAGCCAAAAGAAATATATATCAGAACATAAACTCTCACTGTTCTCTCTCAGTTAAAATTTAACCCAATGACTTCCTTATATCGATTCCTACCCTACGTTTGAAGATCATTGAAGTAAAAAGTGTTTCCTTTTTGCAGACCTAGTAGTCAAAAATGTTATTACTTATGTAATATACAATATTTGTCCATTAAAAGAAAAAAGAAATGGTACATGATATAGCTATTACCTTGAAACAGTTTCTTTTAACAATATATTGTTATAAAATGTGAATTTCAACCATTTCCTCAGTAACAATGTATCAGAATACTTTGTATCAAAGAAAGAAGATACATGTATATCATGTCTACTTAAATCCTTACATTAGAGAAAACATCTTGTAACAGTTGCACCCTGTGTCTTTCTTTTATGCCTTTTTGGGGAATCCATGAAGTATAAGTACGAAGAAGTCAAAATTCCTCCAAAAAGGATAGTAAATGGCTTATCCGTATAGCTATCTTGTTTCAAAGTCATCTTGTTAAACTTCCTCAGGTCTATATTTTGACTGTTAATTAGAGAAGAATACATGACATGAGATATAGTAAGTTGCAACAAAAAAGATATACCTTGATCACAATCACTTAGATAAAGCCTTATTGCGTTAAATTTTCTCTCTTAAATACTAGTCAACATCACATTCATATCCCATTCTTTATTTATGTGCAATAGAACTTTTTCCCATTGTTCCTTTCTTTTCTTCTTGTCCCTATTTTGCACCTCACAGGAAATCCTATCCATTTCACTTAATTCAAACACTTTAAGCATCCAGCTCTCCCATGATGGAATCTCTTTAGATTTCCATAACTTAGCTATTATTATTCTGGCTGCAGTGATAAGATATAATACTAATCTCCAATATTTTGTCTCCATCGTCTTTAGCGAAGTGGTTATATTCAATAGATATAGTTTGGGATCCATTGCGAATTTGTGTTGTAAAATGCTTTGTAAAGACTTATGTACCACTTTCCAAAATCTTTTGATCATGCTACAACCCCACCACATGTGGTACAATGTTCCTCTTTTTTCCTTGCATCTCCAACACAAACCTTCACTATTTTTAAACATCTTCTTAAGTCTCCATGGGGTGATATACCATCTATTGACAATCTTAAAGTGATTCTCTTTGAGACTTTGTGCCACTGTAAACCTGTCTGTTCTCTCCCATGCTCTTTGCCATTCTTCATATTCTATTGTTACCCCCAAATCTTTTGACCATTTTATCATATAGTCCTTGACTGTAATATGTTCCGTTACTCTTTTTAAAATTAGGTGGTAAAATTTGTTGATTTTGTTTTTATCTGGTTGCCAAAAGATTTTATCTAGTTCGTTAAATTCAGTTTCAATCCCTATATTTTTTAAATCATTTTTGAATCTCTGATTTAACTGAATATAATTAAACCATGTTAATTGGAATCCCTCCTCTTTAAGTTTGTCTAAACCCTTTGGGACTAATTCACCTTGAGCATCTATTGTCGTAAAATGCTTATATGTTATCCATCTATCTTGTGTATGCCACCTTCCAAAAAAAGCCTCCTGTGGTGAGGTCCAAGCCGGTAAATGAAAATAAAACATTTTAAAGACTTTTTTCTACACTCCTAGGAGTGACTTTCGAATTGGATGATTTGAGAAATCCCTATTCTGATTCAATTTCCCATAGCAGATAAAAGCATGCCAACCAAATCTAAGTTGTTCTTTTTCTAGTTCCAATATCTCCTTATTATCTAGTCTAACCCAGTTTTGGATCCATAATAGGGAACAAGCCCAGTAATAGATTTTCAAATCTGGTACACCGTATCCTCCTCTTGATTTTGTGTCTTTCAAAACCAACCAGTTTACCCTGGGTTTTTGTCCTTTCCATAAAAAATTTTTTAGTTCATTATCCCATTCCTTAAATATTTTCTCGTTCAATGCGATAGGAAGATTTTGGAACAAAAACATTATTTTTGGCAGAATAGTCATTTTTATAGAAGCCATTCTACCGAACAAAGACAAATTAAGTTTATTCCACCTGCTTAAATTCTCTTTTGTTTCTTTCCACATCTTCTGATAATTATTCTCATACAATTGTAAGTTATCCTTTGCAAGCCATATCCCTAAATATCTAATCTTCTTAGCTTCTTTAAATCCTGATTTCTTAGTAATGGTCTCTATATCTTTAAGTGGTATATTCTTTGTTAACATAACTGTCTTTTCTTTGTTAATATTCAAACCCGAATATGTTCCAAACACTTTTAGTTCTTTGCAAATTATATCAATGCTTAATTGGGGATCCTCCACTAACAGCGCCACATCGTCCGCAAATACCTTCATTTTAATTTCCCTCTTACCTTTTTTGCAGCCCTTAATTAATTTATTTTTATTAATTGCAATAATGAGTATTTCTACAGCTAATAAAAAAAGTAGAGGGGAGAGGGGACATCCCTGCCTCACACCTCTTTCTATCTGGAATTCTGAGGATCTTTTTCCGTTTACCGTTATTCTAGCCGACTGTTTGGAATAAATCTGTTGAACCAAATTAAAGACATTTTTGCCCAAATCCATAACTCTCATTACTTCAAACAAAAAATCCCATCTCAAATGATCGAAAGCCTTTTCCATATCAAGAGCTATAAGAGCAAATTTTTTGTTATTATTAACATGATAAAACTCCAGGCTGTTCAAAATTGGTCTGATGTTATCCCGTATCTGCCTTCCTGGCAGAAATCCATTCTGATCTGGGCCTATAAGCTGAGATAGAACTTTCTTAAGTCTCATTGCCAGGATAGATGTGAAAATCTTATAATCTACATTAAGCAAGCTAATTGGGCGGTAGCTCGCTGTCGAACTGGGATCCTTCCCTTCTTTGGGAATCAATGTAATAATTGCTTTTTCCCATGATATGGGAATCCCTTCTTTTTCTATAGAGCCAAAAAGTTTCTCAAGAGGCTCTAATAGTTCAGGTTGGAATTTTTTATAAAATAAAGATGAAAAACCATCTTCCCCAGGTGATTTCCCTTCCTTCAGAGCAGCTATAGCCGCCATAATATCTTGTTTAGTTATCCTTTTATTCAAGGTTTCTCTTTGTTCTAGATTCAACTTATGGTTAATTTTGTCTTTTATGTAGTTTTTTATGAGATCTTTTCCCTCACAACTCTGAGTTTTCCCCCTAAATAACTTCCTATAATAGTTCCTAAATTCTCTAAGGATTTCCTCCTGAGTTGTTAGGATATTTTTCCCTTTTTTAATTTCTGTAACAGACCTTATTTCTCTCTCTTTTTTTAGTTTCTTAGCCAGCCATTTCCCCACCTTGTTCCCATTCTCAAAAATATTTTGTTTCGTTCTTTTTAAATCTCTTGCTATTTCTGAGTTAATTTTACTTTGATATTGATTTTGTAATATTTTTAATTCATTTATTAATTTCTTATTTCCTGGATGTTCCTGTATTTTCTGTTCCTTTTCTTTAATGACTGCTAACAATTTATTTTCTCTCTCCACTTTTTCCCTTTTAGTTTCGACTACTCTTTTTATCAATATCCCTCTAAATACAGCTTTCCCAGCATCCCAAATCATTTTCGTTTTCACTTCAGGTGAATTATTAATATGAAAATAAGATTTAATTTCCTCTCTCATTTTTCCTATGAAAAGCTCGTCCTCCAGGATTTCGTTTTGCAGTCGCCACGTAAAATCATTATTTGCTTCTTCCTGTAATGTCATGTCTATTAAGTTATGGTCTGAAAAGGTTTTACAATCTACTTCCACGTTTTTAGTTCTAAGAGCCAAGTTTTTAGAAATTAAAAATAGGTCGATCCTTGACCAAGATTTATGTGCTCCTGAGTAATATGTGTAACCCGCTTTCTCCCCATTTTTTAGGGGCCATAAATCAACTAGGTCATGTTCTTTAATTATTTCTCGACACGTATTTGGGAGAGAACCCTGGTTGGTTTTTATTTTCTATAGCGACTTTCTATCTTTCTTGGGGTTCAATACCCCATTAAAATCTCCCGCCAAAATGAGGTTATTGCTATCATAGACCATTAATTTGTCATTTAAATTTTGAAAGAAGTCTTTTTTATTGTCTAGAGGTCCGTAAATATTGACTACTTTTAATATTGACCGTCCCGTATTTATTTCCATAATCTGAAATCTCGCTTCCTTGTCCATTTCTATCACCTTTGTTTGAAATCTCTTGTTAACATATGTCACCAATCCCCTCTTTTTTTTATTAAGTGTCGCAGCAAAACAATTACCCAATCTAGGATTTCTTAAGTATTTTTGTTCCCTCGTTTGAATTTTCGTTTCTTGTAAAAAAATTATATCGTATTTCCTTTTTTCCAAGAAATGAAAGATTTGTTTCCTCTTCCTCTCTTTGTTTAAGCCGCCCACATTCCATGAAGCTATTTTAACCATGTTGATATTATTATGTCAAATTAAATCTCCTATTTCCACAAGTATATTTTTGACCTAGTCAATCTTTACCTAGTATTTACTACGAGCAACTGCAAAAAAAGTAAATAAATGAGTAAATAAATGTCAAACAACTCACAATACACTTGGTTTTTAAACCTCAAAATCCAGAAGACAGTTAATTGTCCAACTTCGTTGTATTTCCAAATGCTCCCTCCGGATTTTCTTTTGATGGGTCTAGGTTATCGAATGAGTGATCCCTTTCGGTATCACTATGTAGATCCTTTCCACTGATTTCTCCTTCTTCACCTGACACCTCCTGATCTGAATCGTATTCTTGCTGCTCTTGCAATAGTAGGTTTTTTTTGAAATTCCTTTGCTTTTTCCAGGGAGTTTATTCTTATTCTTTTATTATTAAACCAGCATGTTATACCCTCTGGATTCGACCATCTATAATTAATGTTCCTTTTCTGAAGTAGAACAGTGAGAGGTCTATACTGTTGCCTCTGTTTAATAGTTTGTATTGAGAGATCCTTGAATATACTGATTTGGGAACCTTGAATCACCAGATTCTCTTTATAGTTCCTTTGAATACATTTATCTTTTAATCTCGTGGAGGTGAAACAGAGAACAATGTCTCTAGGTAGCCCTTTTTCCTTGGCAATTTTAGAGCTCACTCTGAATATTTTGTCAATTTGAGATTCAAGCATTTCAGGTGAAACGTCCAAAAATTTGGCCAACGGAGGTAGTAGCCGCTCCTCTAAATTCTCATTTTCGCTTTCCTCCAGACCTCTAATCTTAATAGCTTTATCTCTATGCCTTTTTTCTTGTATTTGTATTAAAGTATCTTCATGAGTTTGTTGCTTTTCTAACTTCATAAATTTCTTTTCTAATTCCACTGTCTTCTTAACTGTAGATTTAACCTCCTTTTTAATCTCTGAAATGTCCTTATTTATTGAATCAATTTTGCGAGATAAAGTCTCCGTTTGTATGGTCATGTCTTCTCTTATCTCCTCTCGTAAAGCTTTCTGCTCTTCCCTTATTTCCAACTTAAAAATTTTTTTGAATTCTCTCAATTCTTGTAATATAATCGTGGATATATCCGGTTGCTTTCCCCCCCATTCCATGGAGTTACGTCTTGGATTTGAGTATCCTCCTCCGCTCATGGTTTCTTTTCTATTCTTAGCTCCTCTTGTTTCCATTTACTTCAGTCCTTATAGAGGTCTTTCTTTATGCTCGCCAAAAGAGAATGAAGGAGAAAAAAAGATAGTTGCCAAGTTAATATGAAGAGTCCAATATCCTCAAACCTTCGTCTCCAAATGTTTCTTGTATGGACTCCAGTTCCAAAACAAATCCGGTGTCAAAGCAAATCCAAAAAAGAAGGGACCGGGAGGGTTCCCCCTTCCCTTTCCCTTAGAATTGTAGTTTCCTTGTCCTAATTATGTAAAAGCTGTTTCAGCTGTGCACTTTCGCAGCTGTCATTCCTCAGCAAATCTCTTGTCAATTAACAAATGCAAAACTGTGGCGAATAAATGTTTCTTATTATTTCAAACCAAAAGTGAACCTAGTTTTTTCAGTTAAAGATCACAAAGTTTCTACATCCCATGTTCGTACTTTTCTCCCTTCGTCAGTTGTTGTCTTGAATCAAAAAGTAATTCCGCCTTATCTTCCAAATACTGAATGAAAGAACAGTTAGAGAAGGTCTTAAATTCCTCTTCAAAGCTTTAGGTAGGAACCCGCAAAATGTTTTCCTTCTAAAAGTTAAGGAAAGTTGTAAACTTATCCCGTCGGGTTTCCCGGGATATTAATCTCAATAAAAGGTTGCCCCGAGGCTGTTGTCCAACGACTTACTGAGCCTCAACATTGACAGTCCTGCGGCTTTCGCGGAACCCTCTCGCCTGTTGCCTTCGGATTAAACAATGTTATCATTGGAAGGGTTGGCAAAGGGCATCTAGTCTAACCACCTACCATGCAGGAATGTGTTATTGTAGCACTCTTTCCAGTAGCCTCCCATACTGGCCTCTCTTTCCAGTATTCATTAGCCTCCTTGATATCCCCTACTTCTTTCAGCAATACAAAGACATCAGAAAGGGCATCTGACTGATACTAAAATGCCTGCCATTTCTCCACAGAGGTGTATCTGTTGGAAGGGACAAAATGAAGATAGCCAGTCCCACAATGGAATTTTCTTTCAGTCTCCAAATTTCTAGCACTGCAGTGACTTCAAAATCAATTGAGGATTTAGAGAAACAGTTTAGATATCCAAAGAAAATGACAAACACAAAATTCTACACGTAAATGGTTTTGAATGTCTCTCTTTCTTTCTCTCCACTCCCCCCCTGCAATGTTAGAACTTTGACTACTGAAGGAATATTTTGTTTGGTCTGACACCTATATTTCTCCCCCACATGAGTAGACCATCAAACTGATTGAGAAGTCCTAGATGCCAAATTATTCAGTTTGGATTCTAAATATTCATAGCCCGTTACACATACTGCATTAGATTTTAGAAACCTTGCTATGCTCATGCCATTCATATTGATGGGTTCTGTTTCTTTTTGTTGCAAAAGAAGATGATTTTATCCTATTCAGGTTTTGTGTTGGAATATGAATATAGATAGATAGATAGATAGATAGATAGATAGATAGATAGATGTGTGTGTGTGTGTGTGTGTGTGTGAGAGAGAGAGAGAGAGAGAGAGAGAGAGAGAGCAGCCATTTTTGTGTTAAAATGGATACGGCCAAACCAGTTTAACGACTCATGCAACAGATGCATGGAAACTATAACAGATGGACTTACATTTTCATAGGTGGGGATATCCATATTTCTTTCCTCACTTGAGAGGAATGTGAGCAAGGGAAAGGTGAAAGGAACAAGAAGTGCATTCCTGCACCAAATGGTAAAAGCAACCTGCTCTGAAAGGCTCAGATGTAATTAAGCATTAAAATGGAAATCTGCCTGACAGCTCACATTTTGGCACATTGTTAAGCATCTCCTTTGGGTGCATTGGGTTAAATCAGAGTGTATCTTCTCTCTTTCTCTCTTTTTTCCCAAGGATGCTGCTTTAATTTGAGTTCTGAATACACCCAAACATATATGCCAGGGCAAGTTAAAAGAATGTAGGAGTAGCTGCTAAAGAGATTAATCTCTTAATGTTCACCTCATCTTCAGAAAAGGGCAGACTGTCTGTCTCATGTTGTGCTCTAGATTCCACTCTCTAATAGTGCTGAGATGAAATTTCTGAGAAAACATTTTTCTCACAATTGTTTTGAGGTTTTTCTTTTGTTCAGACCCCTTACCACCTCACCTAAAAAAGAAGGTGTCATGGCAGGACTTTGTTCCAGTACTCCACCAGTATTTGAGTAGCATCCACCAGTCTCCATCTAAGACATTTGTTCTAGATTGTTGTGGAGGATGCAGTATTGTGGTCATGCTGCTAAAAAAATTGCTGTTGTTGCCTCTTGTAGTGAAAGTAAACAAACAAGTAAATAATCTCAGGGGGAAGAAAGAAGGCATTTATGGGTGTGTCCAAGCAAGTAATCCCCCCCCCCCCAAATTCTGAATCCACTTGTAAATATTCCCTTTCCTGTCAGAATTGCCTTATGCAGATTGTTGCATGGTTCAACAGGTCTGGATTTTATCTAAACTGAAATTTCACACAAACCTATGTGATTCCTACAAATGACTGGATATTTTGTTGTTGTTGGTCCTGGAAACAATATATCTATTTTCAGAGTGGGTTTTGTTCACTTCTTTAAATGTAGGCAGTATTAGAAAATGAAATTGTTGTTGCATTGTTTCACAAACTAGGATAAGCAGCAGCATTGGATGAATTGTTTTTGTTTTGTGTTTACTCTGCATGCATATGTGTGTGCTCATAGCTTCACAAGGGGAAAATAGCCTAGTTTGGTGCAGATATAGAAGTTTCACAGACAATATATTTGGTGCAAATTGCAAAAACAGTAATGAAAACAGATATTTTTGTTCTTGGTGTCTCAAAAGTGAGAATGGGGAATTTATGGCTCTCCATAGTTACTGAACTGTAGTTGCTTTGATTGTCCACCCCTGAGTGTTGAAATCCAGCAATATCTGTTGACCACTCCTGTTCTAAAGTAACTAAACTAAAGTGTGTGTGTATGTTTAATGTGCCTTTACATTGCCCATTGACTTATGATGTCCCCATTACTTTCATAGAGTTTTCTTAGGCAAGGCATACTCAGAGGTGGTTTTGCTAGTTCCTTCCTCTGAAGTCTACTTACAGCACCTGGTATTTGTTGGTGATCTCTTGTCCAAATACTAACCAGAGCTGGCCCTGCTTAGCTTCTAAGATCATCTGTGACCTGATGCTTTTATGGTATTAGTAAACATAAAAACCAAAAAAGAAAAATAGAAACTGCACACTGGGCAGGGCATAGGACAGGGAGAAGGAGATGAGAACAGGTGAGCTTATCATTTTACACTCTGAAAACGGAGCTAAGTCATTTTTTTTTTAGCCTACAGCACCTGGTATTCCCAGGCGGTCTCCCATCCAGGTATTAACCAGGCCTGACCCTGCTTAGCTTCCGAGATCAGACGAGATCGGGCGTGTTCAGGGTGGTATGGCCATAGGCGAAAATGGAGCTAAGTCATTTTAAATGCGATTCTTGCCTCTTGTTGCATTTTGGGGTTTGTAGCTCAGTGAGGCTTAAGAGCTCTCTGGCTGAATAGTCTAAATGCCTATTCCTAAACTACAAATCCCCAAATGCAAAAAGAGGCAGGGGCCACATTTAAAGCGACCTAGGCCTGTTTTAAGAGTGTAAAGCGATACGCTCCAAGGACAGAAGAGAGTGTAAGGGGACAGCAACACACCAGTCACACAAATTGAAGGATGTGCAGTAGGGGATGCTCTTAAATTAATCTATATCCACTTTCCATCATTAATGTGACTGTGCCAAGAATGGAGGTGGTGTGATAAATCCCTCAGCCTTGCATCAGAGCAGAGGTCTTTTGAAGGACTCAGTAAATCCTTAAGGTGATCTTGTTTTGCTGAGAGGTACAGATTTAACATGGTATCCACAAACCTTCTTCACATTCACATTCCTAAATACATGCCTGCCACCTATTCCCTCTCTTGGCATGACTAAAATGGTGAAGGGTCTGGAAACCATACCCTGTGAAGAAAGACTCAGGGAGCTGGGGATGTTTAGCCTGGAGAAGAGAAGGTTAAGAGGTGATATGAAAGCCCTGTTTAAATATTTGAAGGGATGTCATATTGAGGAGGGAGAAAGCTTGTTTTCTGCTGCTCCAGAGAACAGAACCCAGAACAATGGATGCAAGCTCCAGGAAAAGAGATTCCACTTCAACATTAGGAGGAACTTCCTGACAATAAGGGCACTTGTGTTCCTTGACAGTGGAACACACTCCTTCCTCAGAGTGTAGTGGGGTCTCCTACCTTAGAGGTCTTTAAACAGATTGTGATTTCCTGCATGGCAGGGGGTTGGACTGGATGGCCCTTGCGGTCTCTTCCAACTCTATGATTCGATGATTCTATGAGTATTCATCATATTGGGATAATTTTTTCTTTTTCTTCTGCCTCTTGCATTAAGTGGCAGAATGATAATGTATTTGCTACTTTCCTTCCTCTCAGAGAGTGTTGTTATTGGGATCCATGTTAAAACATTTAGAATACTTCAACCTACAAATATTTTATATTTTGTATGTTTATCCTCAGCACATTCTCAATGTGCTCAATAACTAGTATTGGTAGAGTCATCCTCAATTACTTAAACCCCTTTAAAAGTCCATCTGAGTAAGCAATCATCACTATCTAATTTAGAAGTGAAATTGATAATTTAATCATGGGTTCCATAAGTAAATTGTTATTTTTTTTATACGTGGGTCTCAACCTGAAACATAAAAGCATACCTTTCAAATTATCTTTAATCCAACTATTGGTTGTACCACTGTGCCTCAATGAGCATTAGTGTCAATCTGTAACACAGCCATTTAATCATCCCATCAAGTGTCATAAACATTATTTATGCTATTCAAGCTCTACATCTTTTCTTGGATTTCTTCATTTTGCATGACATGCTGCATCATATATAACGAAATAAAGTCACCATCTTTTCTCACTTCTTAACAGCTTGAAATATGTGTAGATTCTTAAACCATCCTCCATTAGTCAATTAGCATTTAGCTAGTCTGATATTGAGTTTTCAGTCTGTTTTTCTAGTGCCTCAGTAATTTTTTGTTGCTATCATCTAAATGTTGTCAAGTTTGTCAATATAGTCCTTCCCAGTGCACCATATGGTGTTTAAGCAGCATATCATGCACTTGCACATATATGTATATATAAATTTCAATTTATGTAAAAAAAAGTCTTTATTTTCAAGACTTTCAATGAATGTTTAATAATCTCTGGACACATTATAAAATGCTGCCTGTTTATATAATATAGAATCTAAAAAAACCCAAACACCTCATTGAACCATTATTAAGGACAATAAATACTATTCACTGTGAGATACTTTCTACATTATTTCAATGTCTTTTCTCATGATACAATTCATCCAGGGCTGGCCCAAAATATTTTGCAACCTAAGTCAGAGTATAAAACATTATCCTTAGTTCCAAAGTTATGGTATATATTACACAAGGCAAGCACATGTGTTCTGGTACCTGAGACAGAAAATACCAGAAAGACCTATCTCCATCTCTTTGACAGAAAAAACAACAACAATTACTACTAGTAGTAGTGCTAATGCTATCACCACCAATATGCGCTGTTTTTATGATACCCCAAGAGCTGTCTGTCTTATCCTGCATAATGCAATATTTGGAAAACGATTTTTTTAAAAAAAAATATGCTCCCACATTAAATTTTCCCATGTACACCCTGACATAGACACCAAGAAAATGTGATGGAAAACACAGAAGTGTGGTAAAAGAAATAAGTCAATTCATGAGAAGAAATTAGTATATAGCCACCTTACATTCTTAATTCAAAGATCTATAAATAGTATTGGTCATTATACATTATTTCATTGTTGTTGCTTTTCCTTTGACTTCCTGTTTCTTTGCTAATGAAGCAGTGCATTTATGTATTTTGTTTTGCTCCAAAGTCAAACGTTGTTGTTGTGTGCCTTCAAGTCATTTCTGACTTATAGTAACTCTAAGATAAACCTATCATGGGGTTTTCTAGGCATGTTTTTTCAGAGGGGGTTTGCCATTGCCATCCTCTGAGGCTGAGAGAGTGTGACTTGCCAGGTCATGGCCAATGTGACTCTGATCTCTAGAGTCATAGTCCAGTGCTCAAGCCACTACACCACACTGGCTCTGTCAACAGCTATATGTCCATCAAAATGAATTTATCCCCAACTTTAGCTGGTTTCATTGAGGACACCATGGGAATTATTTTTGTATATAAACAAAATTGATTTATACCACTTATTGTGTTGTGCACCTTCAAGAAGTTTCTGACTTATGGCAATCCTAAGGCAAACCTATCATGGGGTTTTCTTGGCAAGATTTGTTCATATTTAAATAGAAACTTTTCAAGCAAGGCAGAACACTGTACCATGTTAAGCCAGATTTTTAAGGACACTCTAGTTGTGAATCTCCATTTCTTGATGATCTCCATCCTGTCAGCTGCCAACAACACCGAGAACATGTTGCAGGTGATGTTGCAGTGATGAGTTTCATCCCCTAAGGAGAGAAAGGAGGAATAGCACTTTGCAGTGGTATATTGTTTGGCCTGTTATTCTAGAAATAAGGTCAAGATTTTATTTGGCATGTTGTGGAAGCTGCTAACAGCCATGTGCATTCATGCACATGTGGCACAAATGTTCCAGAACTGAAGATATACCCATCATAAATATCCACACTCATACAGAGTCTCAACAAAACCAAAAACGCCTTTATTGCTAAAGTTACTCTGTCAGCTGCAGACTGAGATGAGCCAGAAATCATCTGCCCAGAAACAAATAAAAATTAGGAAACAGTCCCAGAAGCAGAGGACAGGGATGAACAAAACATGGCCTGCAGGATGCCTTGGAGCACCAGATGGCATTTTTTGCAGCCCTAAGAATCAAATGCTTTTCATATTTACACCTGGACAAAGTGACCCTAACAGGTAGGTAGGAAGAAAAATGCCCTTACATAGATCTCAGAAAAGACAAGAGGAAAACACTAGGGAACATATCTGCCTCTAGTTGACCACTTGATACATTCATTGATACCTTTATCAACATGTTGAATCACAATTTCTTATTAAAAATGGGGAAATCTGTGATTTTTTATTGCACACTGTGTATTGTATACTGTTTTCATATGGATTGTTTGAAATGATATGTCTTAATTCTTCCTCTTTCGATTTCATTTGTTCCTCCAACATTTCAATCCCTTTTCCTTCTGATTCTGAAAGGCAGCTATCAAGCTCTACTTGTTGTTTGGCCACTGAGTTCATAAAAACTTTTTCTACAGAAAAAAAAATCCCAGGAACTAGTCTTCAACATGTATAACCATATGTTTGTGAGGAAGCAAAAGAGAGCAAGAGTCAGACATATTGTGTTGGGTCAGAGGGAGAGTTTTCCACTATTCATATTCCTTTGACACAAACAGGGATGTAGCACCTTTTCACCTCAGGTTCAGTTCATGTCCTTACATATTCAAGTCTACCAGTGATTCTGTGTGTCCTTCTGGGCATACAAAGAAGATGGCTGGGAGTGGGACAGAGAGTCTGTATTGAGCCCAGCTTGCATTCTGTAACTTTCACCTAAGAGTGAAAGCTATTTCAAAATCCTTGAAGTTGCTTCTGCTTTCAGCAGCCTATGAAAGAAAACACAAAAAGAAGAACTCAAAAGAGCCAAGACAGTTAAAATACTGAATCATATTTCACCAATGGGATAGCTGGATTTTTGGCCCATTTCTTTAGATCATGTGTGCTATTAACAGTGACTGAGCGCTTGTATCTGTATTGTTATATCCTTCTGGCCTTTGAAGTAATCTACTGACTTGAATTCCACTCCTTTCGAAGACCATCTTCTATTCATTTCTGTTAAAGCAGATTTTTCTCCCCTTCAAAGACTGAGCTTCCACTGCCTGGTACAACTCTGTGTCACACTACAGTTGCTTTAGTCAGTCTGTCCTAGATGTCAAGCAGAGTGTTTGAATTGTCCTGTTAAATTCAGTGCTCTACTGAGTTATGATACGGATGTTAGGAGAAATTCCACAAGATATGTTACAGACCCACCAGGGCAACTCACAAGATTTTGTTGTCAGGGGTAAAGGTGTAAATACTACACCCATACCCCTGGTATTTGTAAGAATATATGCTATTTATGCTAGTAGAATGCAGTGGGCTAGTACAATGTTCTCTGAAGGCCTTACTTTGTTTCAGGCATAACCAGAATATATTTATTCTGATAAATAAAACAATTAAACCAAATTTGACTGCAAGAGCTCCCAAAGGTAGCCCCTTGGTATAGGGTTAGGCTGGTGACAATATTTGGGGATGAAACACTGCAAAGCTACCGACTTTTCAAACAATGGGGAAAATAAGCTTATTCCTGGTGAAAGTGACTGTAGCAGGTAGGAAGGAAGCAAGCAATATGGCTTTGCACAGATCTCAGAAAAGACAATAAGAAAACACTAGAGAACGCTTCTTCCTCCAGGCTAGATGATTAAACACAATTTCTTATTAAAGATGGGGAAATCTTAGAATATTCTTTACATCCCTGGAAAGAAATGTTGCTGTGGAAAAATGTGTTAAAGGAACATTTTAGGTGAATTTGGATGGCTGACTATGGCAAAACATTTGCAGAAAGTTTGAGAATATATATATATATATATATATATATATATATATATATATATGTGTGTGTGTGTGTGTGTGTCTTTAAATGCCAGTTTGCATTTTTGAGATTGAAACTCCTTGACTTTAACTTCCAAAGCCAAGCATCAGTACACAGCGATGCCCCAGTTATATCCCTAGACTCTTTGATCCAACATAAGGTTCCAAGAGTCAAACTCAGGAAAGTGTATTATCACCATTTCCTCCTTTGTTCTGCAACTCCTTCTGCCCAAATCTGATGCAGACTTTTTGGAAGTGGATGGACAGTGGACAAGGGTCTGTAGAAGAAATGCGGGATTTGGAATAATCCTCTTGAAAAGCCTTGACTAGATCAAACAGCTTTCATTATCAATGAAGGAAGTACTGGATCTCATTCAAACAATTTAGCAGTGATGCTTCCCATTCCTTTTCTTTCTCCACAACCAAAGCCCAATTCATATATTCAGACTGTCAGTACCACTTCAACTCCCAATGAATTCCCAAAGAATTCCTCATCTCTAATTTAGTAATCTTGGTTTTGGCTAAGGCTAAGCAGAAGCAACATCTGACTTTTGACATTTAAGGCTGAGTAAGAACAAGCTGTTTTAAATTGCACAATTTTTCAATGCAGCTTTTCATGGTCAGAGAAACAAAGCTCATTTTGATCATGTGGGTGTGGAAAGGGCTGACAAACACGATAGCCCAGTTTTTAATGTCAAATTATCTTACAGTAAAGACTTAACATTCTGCCTCAACTTCTCCACAAGAAGTAACCCCCTTGTAATCTCCAAGACCTTTGTAGGTGTTGTCTGATAATGATGAAGCTCACTGAAAGATGAATGGTACTGCCATATTTAGGAGCAAGGCTCAGTTTTGTTAACAAATTTGCTCAAAAACCGTTGGAAACATTCAGTCCCTCTACACAATTAGAGATATGAGAGGTTAAACCTTTAGTAGAAGAAACAAAAATGACAAGAGCTACTAACTAAATTGAATAAACAGTATCAACATGTGCTATGGACAGTGAGGCAGAATGAAAGATTGAGGTAATTATTTTTCAATTTTTAATGGCTCTTTATTTGTGGTTTTTCTGCTGATGTTTGTTAATAGTAATTGCTTTTCCATGTACTGTTTATTTTTAATGAGTTCCTTAAAATGCAGCATAAATACTGTGAAATTGCAACAGTTGCTATGCTAGATCTGCTTTCGCAAGGAGCGAAAGAGCATAAAAATGAGGCAGTAGTGAATGTACTAGTGAATTACTCTCAGATTTGCTTTCCTAACTAAAAAATCCTTCTTGTCTCAAATTAACTTTCCTCCATAGTTGAAGAACTTGGCTTTGGGAGCTGTTTAAATTTAAATTATCATAGAGGGAAGAAGAGTTAAGATTTTAAAAATAACTTCATGGAGAAATTTCAGAACTCATTTTGCTTTCCCTGAAATGGTACAAATATTTTTTACTCTAACAGACATTAAGGACCTATACAGACTGGCAGAAAGTACTGGCCTATGGGCGGAGTCAGGGTGCAGCAGCATCATGCTGGATACCCTAACTCCACCCCCATGACACCATTTTGGTGCACACTGGTCCACACAGTGTGCACCATCATGATGCACCTCTGGCTCTGCATCCACATGAAGGGGCATCATAAAGCCACTCCGCTTTGGCTATTGCAACCCTTGGAGGGTGCAAAAAGGAGCTGCTTTTTATGGCTCCATTTTGCTCTTTCCAGAGGCTGGATCAGGGCCATGGTGTGAGGTTGTCACAGCCCTGATCTGGCCAGGAAAGGGGCGGCTGCATGCCACCCCTTAGGGGGAATCTGTATAGCCCCTATGTTTCTTCCTTTTAACTTCTCTTTTCATTTTGGCATGCTGGACTACTCTGTGTGTGGTGCTGGACCTGCCATTGGGCACAGCAAGGGAATGGCCTTGCATATCAAAAATGTCTTGAGTGGTGAATCTGTCATTCTCCCTGTGTTGAGAGGACACTTATCATTCTGGAGAGTCCCCACTGATATGTGAAACTTTTGAAAGCCAGCTACTTTGAGATGATTGCCTGTGCCCAAGATAGCCCATGCACAATGTTTTGCTTTGAAGATGAGCCCCCTCAGAATTGGTTTGTGTGCATGTGTGCACATCTGCATCTTTGTTGTTAACTGCCCTCAAGTTGATCTTGACCCATGGCTACCATGCTGATGAGACATCTCCAAGACCCTCTGTCCTTCACCGCTCTGCTCAACTCCTGCAAACTCATACTCCTGATCTCTTTAATAGGCCATCCATCTTGCATGCAACCTTTCTATCTTTTTTCTTCTCTCTACCTTTCCCACCTTCCCCCCCCCCCCCCAATGAATCATGCCTTCTCATTATGTGTCCAAAGTATGACAACCTGAGTTTTGTCATCTTGGCTTCTAGGAAGATTTCTGGAGGAGCCCTGGTGGCACTGTGGTTAAATGCCTGTACTGCAGCCACTCACTTAAAACCATAAAGTTAAGAGTTGAATACCAGCAAAAGGGCTCAAGCTCGACTCAGGCTTGCATCCTTCCGAGGTCACTAAAATGAGTACCCAGATTGTTGGAGGCAATTAGCTTACAGTTGTAAACTGCTTAGACACTATTAGTTCAGTATGAAGTGGTATATAAATGAAGCTGTTTGTTTTTTGTTCTGATTTGTTTCTGGACCCATTTGTTTGTCTGTTTGGTTGTCCATGGAATCCTTAGCACTTTTCTCCAGTACCACATTTCAAATGAGTTGATTTTCCTCCTTCTTAACTGCCCAGCTCTCACATCCATACATGGCAATAGGGAATACAATGGCTTGTACGATTCTAACTTTTGTGCTCAGTTGTATATTCTTGCATTTTAGGATCTTCTCTAGTTCTTTCATAACTGTACTTCCCATTCTTCATCTTCTTCTGATTTCCTGGCTGCAATCTCTGTATCTATCAATGTTTGATCCCAGGTATGAGAATTGTTTTACTATTTCTATTTCTTTGTTGTCTAATTCAAATTTGTCTAGAGTCTCTGTGGTCATTATTTTTGTTTTCTTTATGTTCAGCAATAGGTCTGCTTTAGCACTATCTTCCTTGATGGTTCTTAATAGTTGTTCCAGGTCTTTGAGATTTTCTACTAATACTATGGTGTTATCTGCGTATCTCAGATTGTTGATAATCCTTCCTCCTATTTTCACTCCTCCTTCTCCTGTCCCCAGTTAAAAATGCTTCTTTTCCATGATGGGAGCCATTCTGATTGGGGATGGTATGGTAACGATCTGGGCATGGAGCTGTGTGGTAGCACATCTTCCCAACCCAGTCTCAGCCCATGCCCAGATCAGGAAAAAGGCAATGCGATAATCTCCTTAGTTACCTCATGTTTAGACTAGTGTAATGTGCTCCACATGGGGCTGCTCTGTAAAGATGTTTAGAAGTTGCAGCTAGTGCAAAATGCTGCCAGCAGACAGGTGTGCATTTTAGAGACCACATGACACTAGTCATACAAGAACTGCACTGGTTTTCAGTTTGCTTCCAAGCTCAATTCAGGGTGCTGGTATTGGCTCACAATGCCCTAAATATTTGGGACTATATGGGCCTGGTAGAAATTTGAGATCTTAAGAGGAGGCCCTTTTGTGTGTCACAACACCTTGTGGTGTTAGGTTGGTGGGGAGAGGTAACAGGGATTTCTCTGCAGCAATACCTCAACTATGGAACTACCTACCTAAGGAAATCAGGCTGGTCCCATCTCCTTTAAACCTCAACCAGGCAGCCAAAACAGTGCTATTCCACATGGGATTCAATGTCTGAAACTGCTGCTTTAACTGTTTTAAAACTAGATTCCAGGGTTATTTTTAGACTGCCTTTAGAATATTCCAATGTCTTTTAAAAAGGTTTTAACCTTTGTAGTGTTTTAATAGGTTTTTATGTATTGATTGCCTCAGGATACCTTGTAGATGTGAGGTGATACAGAAATCCTTTTAATAAACAATAAGTAAATACAGTAGCCCCTTCTTATCCACAGAGGATCCATTCCAGATCCCAGCGGATAACAAAAAACATAGGACTTCCATGTCCCATTGCTTTCTATGGCAGTGCAGCCACATGCATGCACTTTCATTGCAAACAGAAGGGCTTGTAGTCCACAGAAGCTCAAATATAAAGATGGCAAGCCCTTGGATAAGAGGACCCCACTGTAGTGTAGTATAGTATAGCATAGCATAGTGGTTATGGTATTGGAAAAATCAGAAGAACTACTTCCCCATTGATCCTTGAAACTCAGTGGATGTCCAAGGCCAGGCATGTCCTCTTTCAGCCCAACCTACTTTCTAGGGTTGGTGTGAGCATAAAATGTGGGGAGCAGGAAAGCTATGTCCATTATCTTGAGTTCGCCGGAGAAAAATGAGTTATTAATGTAACTGATTGATAGATATATAAATAAGGAATTGCCAAAGACTGTCATAACTGTAATGAAGAATGATTAGAACAAGGACCCTTGCACTTTCAATATTGATTTTTCTCCTATCATGTGACTAAAAGAAGTGACATGGCTGTGTTCTGAAAACAGTTTTAAAAGTCAGAAATGGGGAGAGATTCTTTCAGTCACATCACATCTGCCACATGCTCATTTTCTGAGCCTCGGTCTTTTGCATGTAATCTAATCTGTGTTATTTTATGGAGCTGCAAACTGGAAACAACTGTGATAGTTTCCAGTAGTGCACTTTATCTACAGCTTACAATGTGACAGATATAGCAACTCCTTAAATTGTTTGGTGATGGATGAGAGGGAATGAGGCCTGTCTGTATGTGCATATGTTTCAGCTATTGCTCCTTTTATGCAGAGGAAGAGTAAAAGCCAAATCCATGGTGTTATGATAAGGAGGAGATGGAAACAAGGTCTGGTTTTTCTGATTAGACTCTGGTAGCTTCAAAGAAAGAAAGAAAGAAAGAAAGAAAGAAAAGAAAAACACCCATAGTGGGTTTTTGGAAGCCTTTTCTGTGTGCAGAGGAGATACTGGGAACAGCATTTTTTGTTTACATCTTTGTATGATTTGGGCTGTGAAAGTCCCAATATTGCTCTTGTTACTCTATCCCTTCACATTGATTTCAACTCATTCAAAGCTATAGCCATGTTAGTCTGTAGAATCAGCATGTAAAGAGATCTTGTAGTATCTTTGAAATTAACTGAAAGAAAGAAGTTGGCATCTGAAAAAAGCATCTGAGGAAGTAGACTGAAGTCTACATAAGCTCATGCTGCCAAATTTCGTTCTTTCAATTAGTCTCAGAGGTGCTACAAGATCTCTCTACATACTGATTCCAACTTAAGGTGGCCCTAATGTTGGGTTTTCTGAACAAGAATTATGCAGAGGAAGTTTGTTGGGAAATGTAGTTCTTTCTTGAGGTTCATTAGAAACTCAGGAAAGTAAGCAAGATTGTTTAATCTTACTAGCAGAGTTTACTCAGCAGAATATGAGGCAAGCAGGAAAAACTTTCAACTAGCTCCACTCCTTTCTCCCAACCCCCCCCCCCCGTGTCCCCAATAAAAAACACACAGTCACTTGGTTAAAAGTGAAAAAGAAATAAGTTTACTTACAAAATCATGTGTATGAAGAGATACACAGGTCTAGCTTCATGTTGCAAGAAAAATGAGGTAGAAAAACATACTTCCCAGAAAGGTGCTATCCCAGCATCTTTTCAGCTCCGGATGCAGCCATGCATATTAGTTGGTAAGTAGGACTAATGGCGACTCATCCTTGCCTTCTTCTTCTCGAGACAAAAGGTTAGGTGTGTCCTCATGGGTAAACAGGAAACGAGGAGGGGCAATGAGTAGGGGGCAATAAAATACCATAGACATGCATTACTAGGAGGTCTCAGATGCGAAGTTGCTATATCCCAACAAAGTTTGTCATTGCCTTCCTCTGGGTCTGATAGACTATGACTTGCTAATGTCTTCCAGTGGGGTTTGGTGGCTGAGTAGAAATTTTAAACAAGGTTGCCCAGAGTCCTAAACCAGCACTCAAACTATACCACCATGTAAAACCAAATTTCAGATGAAATGAACACACACACACATACATATATATAACATGTTTTACAGCACCTATAGTCAGAAATTAGTCTAGATGTTTTCGTTATGACACTACTAAGTATTATCTAAATCCATTTGTTAGACCCAACAAACTAGACCCATGGAATTACATAAATGTTGATTTACCGATTTCCTGGTGATTTAGTTGGCCTACTCTAAGGGAGCTAGCAACTTTTTGAGACTTTTGTTCTAAATTTGCCACATGGCCTTCTCTGTAATACTAGAGGCACAAGATTCTAGCCAAAATGTACTTTGGATTTCTTTAAATTATAATTTATCTTTTGATCAGCTATTGCAGAAAGTTTCTCTCTCTTTTTTTGATATAATGTACTTTCCCACCAAAATAAATCTTTGCAGAGAAAATAATATTCATTTCTGTTGTCCTGCACTGCTACTTCTGATGCTTATTGATCTCAGTTAAAAGAAACTATATAGTGAAGCATGAGCCATGGCAAACTGGTAGGAGACTATTGACAAAGGTCAATCAAGCTGTTTTACTGCCTGAATTTTATTACAGTGTGGCATGTGATTCTTTTTATATAGTATCAGAAGATGATGTGGAACAAAAGCCATTGATTTTCAGCATCTGCTAAGATTATATAGGATCCTCAAATGTTAACCCATAAGAGTGATTTTATTTGTTCTGGGCTCAGCAGCAGAAATAACTAAAGAAAGATTGTGTCTCTGTCCCACCTGATCAGGAAGGATAAGAGAGGATTATGTCTGAAATGGTCAGGAATCTGTCAGATCCTGCCACTAAAATGCTGCTGTGTATGTTGATTGCTGAATTATTTCTTCTTGCAGTTTTACTACAGTGTAACTAGTGTAGTGTAGTGATTTGAGCATAAGATTAGGACTCTGGAGATTAGGGGTTCAATTTCGCGCTTGGCACTCAAACTCACTGGGTGACCTTGGGCAAGTGACATCCTCTCAGCCTCAGGGGAAAGCAATGTCAAATTTCCTCTGAACAAATCTCGCCAAGAAAACCCCATTATAGGTTTGCCTTAAGTCAGAAATTACTTGAAGGTACAAAACAACACCAGCATACTCTTATTGTTAATGCCCTATATAATTGTATAAGAATGGAAGTAGGGTTTGCTGGTAAAGTTGATGGGATTTGTGGTGCTTGCACAAAGTGAAATAATTGCTTAGCTAGATAATGAATAGATGTGTGAAGGAGGCTGGTAGTACCAGGATCCACCAATACCAACTGGGTGAGTAACTTGAAAGGGTCTGAGAGAGATGTGTGGAGGAAAAGTCAGAAGCTGAATAATACCGGCTGTATAAATGTTTTGGTTTGTGAACAAATGGGAGGGAAACTGCTGAATATATGAGGTGAGGACACTACTAAGGCTATGTGGTTATCTGGAGATTATGGTTGTTCTGTCTGCAGAAATCATATTGTCAACTTTGGTTACTGAAATAAAATGTGCTGTTAAAATACAAAGACTGATTTACTGGCCTAAAGGGACTGGGCAGTTCTTGATAGAAATTCAATTTTTTTAAAAAAAACGATCAGTTTGCACATTCCAGAAAAAAAACATGGAACAGGAAGCAGTTAACCTTTGGATAGTGTGCTTTTTCAAATTTTGAGCTTTAAGTAAAATGTGTTAGAATAGTTATATTTTTAAAAAAGAATAATTATATTAAGAAAAATTCATATACCATGCATGGAATTCCCTCTCATAAGAGGCTCAGTGAATCCCCTCTCTGTTTTCATTTTGCTGGCATGCAAAGGCCTTTTTCTTTCAACTGGACTTTTAATTGGCAATGGCAGAGGTACCATATAATGGAGAATGCTGTGTTTTTAATTTTTATTATGCTTTGAATGTGTTTCAATGCTTTTATACATTTTGATTGTTTATTTTCTCTTTCATTTTTGTATTACAGTTGGCTCTTCTTATACACAGATTTTTTTATACGTGGATACAAGCATCCACAGTTTGAAAATGTTTTTAAAAAGTATAAATTTCAAATAGCAAGCCTTGATTTTCCATTTTTTTTATAAGGGAACCATTTTGATAGGTTATTATATTTAATGGGACGAACATCCACTGATTTTGTTATCCACAGAGGATCTTGGAACCAAACCCCAGCATATAACAAGGGTCCACTGTATATATTGTTTTAGGTATTTTTTTTTAACATATGTCATAAACTGCCTTGGAGAAACTTAGGATATAAATTAATTAAATAAATGAAGCAATAAAAAAATTAGAGTGTATAGTTTGTATATTTTGGAAAAAATGTAGACAAAGCCAAAAAAATGAAAATTCATAAGTTCAGCAGTTTTGCTTTCTCTCCACAATCCCCACAAAACCCATTTTTTATCCTCAGCCACAGATCAACCTAAAAGGTGGACTGGAGACATGTGTCCTCATCTGCAATGTACTCTTGGGGTCCACAGAGGAAACGTGAGTGAAAGAATTGGTCCTCACCATTATTGTTGTTCTATAATATCATCCATGAGGTTTGAACCTTAACTTCGTCAGAATACCTGATTCAGGGACAAAGTATTGTTAGCTATTAAGCTCAGGAATGGCTTTGTTGTCCTAAAGAGTTTCAAGATAAATGTTGCTTTATTACTAAGGAACTTAACTGAGATCAGAGTAGCTAATTTCCTCCAAAAGATTGAACAGCCATTTTGCAATGCTAACCTCAAGGTAAAAGGCTTCCATAACCCCCTGCTAATCTCTTCATGTCGTTCAGCTTTGTGATTAAAAAAAGGGGGGGGGGCAAAAAAAAGCAACCCCCTTATGTGCTTTCCAAAGAGAATCCATTATGCAGCAGACATTTGGGGCTTAATAACGGATATAACAAAAGAAATATTGTCTTCAAACAAAAGCACCTTTTATCTCAGCCTACCAAGTTATTTTCTTCTAGCTATCTATGAATGAGCTTATGATAGATCTTGAAGTGCAGAGGACTGTTATAGAAATTTTGACATACAGCAAAGAAAAGTGTATGTGGGAGGGATTATGGTGCCCTTTCTTCACACACACATATATATGAAAGATATAACTTCATGTAAATTATCTAAGTGGAGAAAATGAAACTTTGGTGATATGGAACTATGTCTCACACTATCCAAAGATAAACTATTCCAATCTTTGGATCATATTTCTTTTTGCAAAATAAATAAATATGATTTGTGTATTGACATTAATTCTGAGACAAGAATAGTGCTTGCAACAATAATATAGGCTTTGTTGGGAAAGAAAAGAAGATTAAGTATATGGGGATAGCTGGACAGGCCTTAGTTTACTGATCTCTGTATATCTGGGGATCATAAACCAGAGGATCTTATCACATGAGGCTCTTCTTCTGCTACAATAATGGTGTCTGTAAAAATGCTTCTCAGTTGGGATTGCTCCCTTTCCTTGCACACCTTCAGAACCATTGCAAGAGTACAGTATCTGTTTGCACGCAAACACTATCACACAGAGCAGCATTTTGGACTGACCCCGCTCTCTTCCTCCAAGACATTGTTCCCTTTTCATTGCAGACACACACACAGAGATCCCCCAATATGTGTGTGTTTGTGTGTGTGTGTGTGTGTGTGTGTGTGTCTGTGAAAACAGTCATAGCTTTAAAATTATCTTTCCTACCTTGTTGGGTGGGTTTATTGGCTGGGATAGATCAGACTTCCCAGACTTAACAAATCACTTGCAGAGAATAGTTAGCATCCATTGAGCTATCTGTCTGATCTATCTCCTGGCTTTCATGTGGCAGTGATTAATTTGTCTGAAGGAAGAGGCAGAGGGTTAATGATTTTTTTTATATAAAAAAATTGTAAGACTACTCTGCCTTCTACTCTTACATTTCAAGGCATGCATGTGAGATGAATGTGTGTGTCTCTGTATCAGTGAGTGAGAGAGAGTGAATGATGGCGTTGTCACAAAAGAGAGACCCTGGGGCTGCAGCCACACTGCAGAAATAATCCAGGTTGTCACCACTTTAACTTCCATAGCTCAATGATATGGAATTCTGGGACTTGTAGTTTTGTGAGAATCCCAGAATTCTGTACCACTGAGCTGTAACAGTTTGGTGTCAAACTGGATTATTTCTGCAGTTGTGGATGCAGCCTATGTAACTAATATCTGACCATCACTATACTGTCTGTCTGCTGATATATGATTACAATCAGTCTGACTGCAGATAATTGTATCAGCTTGAGTAACACTGTCATACCAATGCAGTGCACCTTTTTGGTTCCTTCTCTATACCCTGATAACTTGTTTACTATTTCTTCTGCTAGATTTTTTCCTTCATCACCTTTGTTTTTTGATATGTGGCTGCACATCCAAAACTAAATGGTAAGTTTTTATTACTTTTGCACAGACACGTGGATATTGCTCCATAAAAATATGTTTATTTCCTTAATGTTTAGGACTTGGACGATTACATTTCACATAACATACACCAAAATAGCATCCAGCTTATAACAGGAACAGAGAAGCCCAATGAAACAGGGATGTACCACAGTTACATTGAGATCAACATACATGCCTCCACAAAATTGAAACTTTATATCTGGGGAAAAACACAAGGAGAGAGAAATATATAAACCCAATTTATCTTAAATTAGTGAGTTTATCAAGACTTGAGAGGGCCTTCTCAGTGTAAACCCCCAGGATCTAGATTTCCAGAGAATTTAGAATGACAACAGTCCTCCTTTCTTTTTGCAAACAAGTACGTAAAGACTTTTCTATTTAGTCAGGCATTTGATGAATGACTCTATGAGGCCCGTTTCACCTGGTTTTAATATTTTGATTAATTTTGTTTTAACTTTTGTATCTTGTGAATCTTTAATAATGATATTTTTAGTAACAACAATAACATAAACATATTTTGATGCCACGAAATGAGACTGAACAAATCAACTAGAATTTTGCTAGCCCAGTGCCTTCATTCCCCCCCCCCCCAAATGTTTGCTTTGAAGTGGGTTCAGGGGTTTACCACCCACATTTACCACTAAATAAATCAGGACAGACTGTTCTGTTTGGACTGCTAAAAAGAAAGCAGAGTGTGCCAATATATGAACAACTCTCTGGAACATGACAGTTCTCTCCTCTGGTTTCTGCATTTGTTATACTTGAAGCAGACTCATTGAAATAAAGTTCATTTGGTTGCTCTTTTAATCTCCTCAATCTAATGTAAGATTTTTTCTATTAACCCAAAGCTAGTTAGTTATGTAATTTCTCAGGGTCTATATTCAATTCTGCACCCGGTCTTTTTTTTTTTTTTTTTTTTTTTTTGAGATTTGGATGTCTGCATTATTTTCTTTAGCATTTTTTTTCCTCTTGGACCAATAGGCCATGGAGGGCATTGAATTTAGGCTTAATGGCGGGGTACAGACTGCCCAAAAAGGGCGGTCTACCCACGTCTAGTTTTACTCCGCGAGGAAGCCGCAGCGGACAAACTGCGCAGCTCCCTCGCAGAGCAAAAAGTGGGTTCTTTTTGCGGTACCATAATGACATTGCAATGTGCCAATGGCATACTTGCAACGTCATGGCGCTGCGATGTGCAAACGCTAGGTGTCCGTCGCATCAAAATGGCAGCACCCATCTGTACAGGGTGCCACCATTTTGACACCCTCATCACGTCCTGGGGTGAGGCATGTATGAGCGGTGTGCCCTCGGCAAACCCCTAGCACGTGATGAGGGCACACTATAGGCCCATCTGGATTGAGCCAATATCTCCCAATTTGGTGCTTGTCTTTTCTCTGAACTCCCTCATTTATTCCATAAGTTTCATCATGTAGTGTGGAGTAACTTTGTCTGTAGATCCTTGACTTCCTGTTATGTAAGGTATTTCAAACAATGCTTCTTTCCACTCCAAAATCTGCCAGTTTACTGACTGCTATTTCAGTGCTGCCCTGTTTTGGGGGGTTGGTTGGGTTGGAGATCATGTTCCATAATGAAAGTCTACTACTTAATTAGTTAGTAGTATCAAATATGAATACACAACTCCAAGCGAGCCATGATTGTGTGTTATCACAAAGATTAAAGCAAGAGACACAAATACTGACAATTATGCTGAACTTTTCAGAAATGCATCTTGCACAATTTGCAATTAATGTACAAATCCTACCTTAAATTCCAAGGAGCTGTTCTGAGTGATGGAAATCTATTCTGCTGGTGATCAGGGTGCAACAGGATGAGATTTCCAGCCCCTTGCTGCTAGCAAGTGAGGCTGTGACAATCAGAAGCCTGGTCTCTGTTGCAATTCCACTTTGCAGCACATTACTGGTAGGAGGCTGGTGGGGAAAAAATCACCCTGTTGTACTTGCATTCGCCTGCAGAATGGATAATCAGTTGCAGCTGCTGCTGGCTCTTAAGGCAGGTACAATGCGCTCGCGTCATATGCAGGTTTGCTTTACGCGGCTTTCAGCATACGCTGAAAGCCACGTGGGGAGGAAGGGGTGGTATATCCCATTTAAATGGGGCTCGAGCATACACGTTATTTATTTTACGCAAGGGAGTCCAGAACGGATCCCCTGCATAAACAAAGGGCGCACTGTATAAGGATGTAGGACAGCAGTCAGTGATGTAGGTGCTTGATCCAGTTCTAGGGTCTTCTCTATCAAAATTTAGGGTCTTTTCCTTCCTTCATAATTCTTAAATTGAAGAAATAAATAGGCTTTCACACACATACCTTTTGTGCCACACCACTGGTTTCCAGAGTGTGTACTTCTCCTTTGTAGCCACAAGCTGATTGCTATGCTACTGCCAATAAATAACAAACAACTCTAATGTTTCCCTGGTCCAAAAATGTGTGAACTAGACAGAATGCCATACTTGGATTCAGGAAATGAAGTTGCCAATATCCAGAGTTTCAGCATCATATATAATAAATTAAGAATGCTTTCATCTCCTCCTTTGTACCACATAGTTATTTTCAGCAAAACATTTGTTCTCCATCTTCTTGTGGTTTCTGCTCTCCACACAGTCTTAGTCACCTAAAGGCATATTCAACTTTCATTTGGTAAACGCTAAGTGAATTTATTTGCATAACAGAGTCTCAAAAGCAATTTCAATTGGAATTGATTACATGCTTATAGTAGGAGGAAAGAAAAACCAATTGCAGCCCTGAGTTTGCCTTTCAGTGAATGAAAAGTGAACTTCACATTGTTTGACATAAGAACACATCTTAGGATTTTGCCAGCATTTTATCTTTTGAATAGGCTTTTGAGTATTAATCATTTTTAATATTAGATTATGCAGTATGTTTGATAATACAGTTCAGAATACTGTTTACTGTAAAATTCATACAAAGCACTTGCCCTTAAACTAACAGCATCAGTTCATCTACTGACACATAATAATTTCAATAAAGAAGTAGAGAGAACATTTGATATGCAAAGAATATCTAATAGCTCACATTGATTTAGTCTCCTCCTATTCTGTTATCCATAATATACAAGGAATTAATTCAATCTTTTATTTGGTAAAGTTGCATTACTTCTCTTCACCATTATAAAATATTTTTACTGCCTGACCAGGAAATATCTTAACAATTCAGGTAGCAGCTGGAAGGGTTGCATTAAAAACTAAATATACTATGGTTTAGTTCTCACTTATGTAGAAATGCTGTTCCTGGCCTATTCCATACATGTGTGTTAATGTGCACTTGGACCTAGCCTGTGTCTTCACATATAAATTTATGATCCAACTCACAAGATGCTACATAATCCTTTTCAAACTCAAGTGATACGGCAAAATAAAAAGCTACCACATCCACTATTTGAACACTTGTCTTACTTTTAAAATGTTTCAGATCAAATTTCCTGAGATTCCTGACATATTCATTATCTGTCTCTCAAGTAAATTGGTTTTTAAGGATCTTTGTCTCTAACTGTCAGCATAAAAACTAGCTGACTTACTGGAAGGTATGACTCAACATATAGGACCTTCTTATATTCAAACCACCATGAAGATTTTATTAATCTTTGGAAGGGATATAGCATTTCTTACAAATATACAAAAAGCAAATAAACATCTATCCAACTATAGAACATCTTGCATACTGGGTATACAAGGTTATTTGAACTTGATTATGTTTGTTTTCGGGACCTGGCCTTGTGGTAGTAAAGCAGGATGTGTTTCATGGTGGTAGGGGGGAGAGAAAGAAATAACTAAGGAGCAGCTGTTGGAATTGTAATGGAAGGAATCAGAGATGTTCTAGTGATACAACTGTATAACTGTGAGAGGGGTAATAACAACAGGATGTTGATTGCCTCAAACAGTCCTCCAGCTGAAATAGCATGAATGGCCTTGGTGACAGGCTATTTGGTTAAAGATGCTGTGGCTGAACTCCATGTTGATAAATGGAAAAAATAATTCAGAATTTGATCAATTCTGGATGACCATGCAGACCTAATTTATCTGAGAGAGACCTGGCTCAGTGAAGGTATGAGTGGAGGTAGACTGGGTTCTCTGGCATCAGGAGAGACCCCAGTGATGGAAATATGAAATTGCAGTAATCTATAGTGATTCCATCCTGCCTCTACCAGGTGACCCATCCCACAATTTTCTGGGTTTGAGTGCACCTAAGAGTAGAGTCCTGGTACACAACAGGGATTTTGTTGGTGTACTGTTGACCCTGTTGTTGAATAGCCTCGAGAAACATGCTTTGTATTCAAACTATTTTAATCCTTTTAACACATCTTTTAATTTGTTAATTGTTTTAATGTTTTTAGACTTTTAAAATTATTTTGTTTATTTATACTATTTTACATATGTTAGATCAGTTTTATTGAAATTTTCAGACAAAAGATGAGATATAGTTTAGTAATAAATAAATGAATAGATAAATAGTTACATGTAACCATACCACTTTCACCTTGATATTTCCACATACTTTCTCAACAATGGGCAGTTGTGCTTCTGTCACTCTTGCTGCCACTTGCCTACTCATTTTCCTTTGTTCTTTGTGTGACATAAAGGAGGAACAATACAGGAACCAGTTAGAAATCATTGTGGGTATAACTTTAGATTGGGAGTCAAGCCATAGGTTGCTAACTGAACGTAACTGCTGTCTGTTTCCACTCCCTGTTCAGGTTAAACAAGAACCTTTAATGCTGCTAAAACTATTTTTCCCATTCTCACAGTGGACTGAGGGCCAAAATCAAGCTGCTTCGGGTCACTTTGGAGGTATGCTGTTTAAATGATACATTTTAAGAGTCCAGAAGCTGCACCAAAGCTGTGCTCCAGTCCTTAGGACTGGAGCATGGCTTTGGCACAGCTTTCAGACTCTTAGGACGCATGGATCATTTAAGCAGCATACCTCCAAAGTGACCCAAAGCAGCTTTATTTTGGCTTGTCTGTTTGGGCCCTGAGTTTGGGAGAGACAACATTCTGCTGATGTTGGATATCAACTCCATGGCAGCCTCATAATTTCATCTCCCAAGATATCTCTGGTGATGAAGCAGATGACTTTTCACTCCCAATCACATCTTCTTTCATCAACTCTGCTAGAAGAAAACAGCCTGCAGCGGTTCCTATACTTTAGCAAGTCTTGAAAGTGGCCATAGGCTTTGTACACAGCTGATTGGCTGTGAAGAAACTACACAATACTTTTAACTGGCTGAAAACATATAAACAAAATGGAACTAATGAATAATGAAGCAAAGAAGAACCAAAGTACTGAAGTGCTGAGGAGTGAAAGCACCATGTGCTGAATTATTGAAGTACCCCCAAAGTTGTTAAGTACTGAACAAATTAGAGGAATGGACTTGACATGACTTGACAAAAAAGACACATTTTAAACTAACATTGGATATAAGTTAAAAATGAATTTGATAAAAAAAACTTTAATGTAGCTATATGTATTTGTTTCATGCACTAATTTTGTTCCACAGTAATAGTTAACACTGGCCTTTGTTACCATTAAAAGAGGTTAAAAGCTACCTCTCCTCATTTGATATCAGAGTTGTTATAAACTCAACCTCTATGATCCTAAAGTGGATGTCATGAGTCTCAGATGAACAGGTCATGTCAGCTAGCTTGGGAGTTGCCAAAAAGGATTTATGCTCTGGATATGTCAGAGGAGGTAAGGAAGAACTTAGCCATAAAACAACAGGATGACTCCAGTTGAAATAAACAACACTGAGAAGATTATCGCACTGGGGTTAAAACGTTCCCCGGTGCATTCTAACGGGGGCGCACATGAGCGTGATGGGAACGCAATGGGTCCCAGAACGCCAGTTTACTGCACACCAGAATGCCGCCTTTGCCGCAGTTCCAGAGGGTGCCATTACTGGGAACTGTTTCAAAGTGTCCCCAGAAATGGCGTCCCCTGGAACACAATGGGAACGCGATGGGAACACCTGGTGGCAAAGGTGGCGTTCAGGTGTGCAGTAAACTGGCGTCCTGGGCCCCACTGTGTTCCCGTCACACTCCGTGCACACCCCCGCGCGGGCACATTAGAACGCACCAGGGAACGTTTTAACCCCGGTACAATAATCTTCTTTCGATCAGGTACTGTGAGTTATCTGATGCAGGAATTCACCCATCCACACCCCCATTTCACACCTTGGAAGATCCTAATTCAAAGTGTCATGTATCCATATCAAAGATTTGGAACACTTGGCCACAATGATTCTCTGAACTTTGCCCCAGGCCACAAAACCTGTATGAAATAGAAGATTTTTCCATTGTTTGTTGGATTAGCTTGACTTGCAAGCAGAAGTGCTGCCAGTATCCACTTTGCTAGACCCCTCTTTCATTTGCCAAATTTAGAGTGGCCCAGGATGTACTGAGTTCCCATTGCCCTTTCCCACAAACATCTTCAAGCAGAGCAACTTCCCTCAGGTGCAGTATTTTCATTAGAAGACCCAATTCTGTTCCAGGAGAACACCTTTGTTTCTCATGTAGGGGTAGCTGTGTTGGCCATTTAAGAAATACAAATAAAATCCATCAGTGATACCTTTATTGGCCAACCAAAATGCACAATATACTTGTTGCAAGCTTTCGAAGCTCCATGAGCTTCTTCATCAGACAAGATGTTACAAACCAAACAGGAGAAAAAAAATAACTGGAGATGTTAGTCAGATGCCTGCATGTTGTTTCAGACCTTAGTAAATATTTTATGCTAAGGAGGATATCTTTTGCAAGCAGGCTCCTTCTGCTCCTGACCATGTGGCAATAGGGAGATTTTCAAGGTCCAGGAAATTTAAAGTCCATTTGCATCTCAACAGCCCCCCCCCCCCCCTTGGCAATCCAATATGTCTCCATTCCAGTGAGGTCACTGCTTTATTCAAGGTGAAAAGGGCCTACTCCTTATTCTTGGCAACTTCAGCATTCCTTGTTGACATGCAAATAAATTTTGAAAATCTTCCTATTGGACAGGAGGAGGAGGAGCCTGCCTGCAAAAGATATCCTCCACAGCATAACATCTTTACTAAGGACTGAAACAACATGCAGGTATCTGATTAATACCTTTGTTTCTCAGTTCTTGTGTGTGTGACATGTGTGTGTTGAGTTTTCCCCTTGTAAAATGTAATACAATTCACTGAGTTTGTCTCTACAGTTCTTCTTGCCTCCCACCTCCGTAGACATAGAGAAGGTCCCAAGGGCTGTGTAACCCAGCCATTTATTGAGCTATATGCAATTTCCCTAAGCAAAGCCTTTGTTATGGTTAGACCTTTGACATTATGAAGCAGCATGACTGAAATCACCATAAATGGTTGTGGAGCAGGTATCAACAGGATACCACAGAGCCCTGTGGTTATATAACCCTTTAGAGTTGTTGGTGGGGAAACCCTAAGGAAAGGGATGTACTTACTGATCCTAAGAAAAGGGATGTACTTACTGATTGAGTTCAGAAAGACAGTTGAAAAGGATAGGAGCTGCAGTGGCCAGGGATAAGAAGTGGGCCCTTTACATTTTGAATAAGGCAGTGACATTTGCAGTTACATATTTAGTAAGGAACAATAGAGTAAATTACTAATATTGGGATTTATTTTATTCGTTTCCACCTGTTTTGTATCTTTTATTTAAGGTTTTAAGAATGGCATCCAAATGTTGGAATACAACCGAACAGCACAGGCAGAAGAGTTCTGCAGACAGGTCCTGCACTGGTACCTCATTGGATGCTTGGGACTTTGGGGGCAGTGCATATGTGTGAAATGTAATATAGAGTTTGTTGTATTGTTGTTAAAACTGTTTATTGGGCTTTAAATTGTGATTGTGTTTGTCGAATTCCATTATAGCTGACCCCACAGAACCCTGAAAGAGGTAAAATGACATTACAAGAACTGACACATGTTACATTAAAAGCAGCATTGCATTCACATTTCACTAACATAAGCTCCACAGAACTCTAGGTAGATATGTGTAGGATTGTACTGCTTTTTGCCTGTATTCATCTCATTTAAAAGCACTGCCCTCTGATTTCTGCAAACTGTTAAGGTCCAGAACAAGGAGTGTCTATTTCCCCCCACCTGCCTTTCAGCAATCCTATTCCTCATAGTTTGAAGCCTTTATTTCCAGTGTTTGGGAAGAAAGGTCACACATGGATCTCAATCAAGGAGACTGTGGAAGTGTTTGCTTCAGTCTAGGGCTCTATTTCACTTTGAATGATTTGAAAATAGGAAAGCAGCTTTGTGGACTCTGAACTTCAATAATCATTTTGTGCAACTGAACCATCACTGAATGAGATGGGACCTTTCCTGATACTATGGGGACAGATAGTGAATCCTGTAAAAGTGATCTTCCACACTGAGGAAGTAAGTTTCCACTTCAGACTATGGAGTTCATGTAGTAAAATGGTCATCAGAACATCATAAGGAAATATCTGCCAGTAGCTGCAGGCTCAGGGAAATGGCAGAAACCAATGATAAGGCAAAGACAAAATGGAAGGTTTCTACTGTTTCCCAGTGATTCAAAAGATCTCCAGTTATAAAGATATAATGGTTTTATTTATCAAATTTCCAATGGCTATTTTAATGCCTATTTAAATTGGTAGCCACCAATGAGCAATTCATTCTAATTTTAGTCTGCACCACTTTTCCTTCAATACATTTGTTCCATCTTTCCCCCATTGATCCCCAATTTAATTTAAAAACTACACAAAATTAATACGTAGAGAGATCTTGTAGCACCTTTGAGACTAACTGAAAGACAGAAATTGGCAGCATAAGTTTTCATAGACTTCAGTCTACTTCGAAGTAGACTGCAGTCTATGAAAGCTCATGCTGCCAATTTCTTCCTTTCAGTTTGTCTCAAAGATGCTACAAGATCTCTCTGTGTACTGATTCTACATACTAACATGGCCATATCTTTGAATTCTACATGAGATTACATTGAAGTACCCATTTAAATCTATCATGTAGTGTAGCCATGGCCAGAACTACCATTAGGTATAGTGAAGTGACTACCTCATAGGGATGTAAATCATTCTTCTTGTGCTTCTTTTTCATCACTTTCCCCACAACATTTGGAATGAAGACATCTGAAGTTTCCTAATAGACTTCAGAAAACTGAGACCCTGCTTTGTAAGCTGCATTACCAACCTTCTGAGGAAGGACAGGTCTAGAGGCTGTTAAACTGAAACCCACCAAAATACAAAGTATGAAAGTATCCTGTTTCCATAAACCTCTCCTTGTAAGAATCATATAATTAGTACTCAAATTTTCTTATTTTACTTTTCCTTCCTAACCCCTTTTCCTTTTGTTCTATGTCTTTTATATGGTAATCTTGAGGCTAAGGATGATCTTGTTTTTATTTATCTGTAAGCTGCTCTGGAAGGCTTTCAGACTAGAGTATAACATGTAAATAATTCAAATAAATAGCTAGTACTGCAGCTGTATTCTGCTAACGACTTCACATAAAGCTGACTCTTTTCAAAAGCTGACCATCCTGTCTTCTCCCCCCACCCCAGTTTAGTTGTTCATAGACTTTACGTCCATACTTCTTAAAAGAAGCATAAGGAGTGGGGATGGAAAAATATTTAAGAAATGGATGAAAATTGGTTTCCTGCATGTTGCTAGGAGAATATTTGTGGGAAGAGAATATTTGCATATTATTCACAAAAATGCACATTTTTTCTTAAACAGAAAAATGTATATATGGAAAAAATTATGTTCAGAAAATGCTGTTTTCAGTGCAAAAACCTTCACATGTTATTTGTGTCAAAGAAGTGATGATCCACAAATAGTCTTCAAAAACTCCTCAGTTTTTGAAGACTTTGTTGAAGCAAGGAGAAAAATGATAAAATGATTTGGCCATGCCTGCAAGGATGAAATTGATGAAGATTTACATCCCTAAATGTGAGACAGATACATGAGTAACAGCCAAACAAAAAAAGTTTTACTTTTGTGAGGAATGGTTCATTTACCACCACCACCCCTGAGCTGAAATCTACACAGCATTCATGTTCCTGAAACTTGCAAGGATACTGTGTCATATGCAGTATTTAATATCAGTTTGGTCAACCTTTTTGAAAGAGAGGGGACTGAAATAAACACCAAAATTATATACAAGCATCAAATGGCCTCTTGAGTCAAGAGTAGGTCAGCTGTTCTGTGCAAGATTAAACAAAATCTTGACAGCTGCTGACCAATTACAACTGCTGAAAACTTCACCAGGTCCCAATAAAGATCAGGATTTGTTTTTATCTTCTCTGCATTTCAAAGAAAACAAAGCAGGTTGGTGAGAGCAAGATTTTGAAGCATGGAAAGCCCAGGAAACCTAATTACTGTTGCAAAATGAAGATTGACAGCAACATTGCTTATGATCCCACAAGTGCCTGTATTAACCAGAGGACTGATGGATGTTTTGTAGCTTTTACTCATACTATAAGTTTTACTCTGTGTTCTCAGTTGCTACTAGACCCCGTAGAAAATTTCACCAAGCTAAACCCTAGCAGTGGAGACAACCTGCCCCCTCCATTCCTGTGTGAAACTATATCTTATTCTCCACACTTGTCCAGAATGCTTAAAATAATGGAGGAAAAGGTTCTCAGTGATCAAACCTGAAGGGTTTATGACTGCAAATGTTTGCAAAGAGCTTCATTTAAAACTTGGATTAACCAGCTGCTGTGCTTGGCTCCAAACATTTATCCATGTAGGGCAAGAATGGGGAGTGTGTATATGTAAACACTGAAGGCTACAAAGGCTACAAAGGCCTGAGAACTCTAAATCAAATTTCTTTAAAAGAAAGAAAAGGGAGGATTTAATTTAGGGCATATGGAACACACTTTGGTGCAAAGAAACAGATTTTGTTTTCTCAAAAGGAAACAAAAACATGGCCAAAACTATAAGGTGGAGGCTGCTGTAATGCTTTGTGGCCCCTGATTGTCTTGGAACATGGAGACTTCAGAAAAATTTCTTTCTACATGAGTATGCTTCTGTGTTTTCTGATTTATGCAGGAGCCAAGTGAATTTCTCCAAACAATTTATTTTACTGTGGATGATCAAATCACAGTAGACTAGCAAAAGCAAATTAAAATTGGAACAGAAGATCTGACACACTTTAACAAAACACAAAATCTCAGTTTTAAGAAGCTTAAATGAATAATTAAGTAAACAGAATGAAACTTGTCCTAAACCCAGTGTGGTTGTTAGCTATCTGGTTGCAAGCATTCCCTAGTAACTGGCAGAAATATTAAATGATGGTACCAAAACATGAAGGTGTGAGGTTGTTTTTTTAGGAACTCTGGCTTTACTTGGATTGAAATTAGAATGTGTGAGTTAACTTCTGATCATGCTCTTCAGAAGCAGAGCTTGAGAGCTGGAAGGAGAGAAAGGGTCCAAATACAGAATTCTGACAACAGTAGGTTTGAACTGGAGGTGTGCATTCAGGATGTTTTAGGATTAAAAACCAGTAGGAGGTTTGCACACTATCCTTCATATGTATTTTTTTTCTCTGTGTGAATCCTTTCTCTGTGTGTTTCCTACTCCCTAGGTGTTAATACAGATGGAAGAAGCACCTGCACAGGAATCTTGGTAAATTTTCCATCGCCACCTCTACACAAGCTGCTCCATGAGTGTACCAGAATACTTCTGTTTTCACTCCAAAAATGGTGATTGGAAGTGGCAACAATTCACATCTTGTAGCCACTAAGAAGGTAAATAGGAGGAAATAAAAGTAGTTGAGGAGGTAGAGGTTTTGGTGGAGAGACCTAGGGGCTCAACAGACAGCACCAAAGGAGCAGCATCCTACCACCCCTTTCATCGCCAGATCAGGGCCACAGCAACTGCACACTGCAGGCTCGAGCCAACATTTTACCACTCTAAAAAGAAATGGCAAAATGCTGCTCTTTTTTGAAGCAGCAAAAAGGTGTCCTTGCCGCAGCAGCGGCTTTTCCATGTTTCTTCAATGCACCACATATAAATACTGTGCCAAAGAAATGGTGTGATGCCACCTGCCGTCTGGTCGGGTGGTCAGGGTGGAGTCGGGGCATGCGGCATGTGGTAGCCACGCCCCCACTACACCCCAATGCCAGCATTTCTTGCCGGTCTGTTTAACCCCTTAGTGAGGGTTTTTTTGGTGTGTGAATGTTTGCACGCTGGGAGAGGCAGATCAATTTTCAGGTCATGCCAAATTAATTACACATTTTGGGAAATTCAGGGGGCTTGGGAGGGACTGGCATGGGGCTTTGAAGGCCACAGAAGTGGATTTGGAGGCTGCATGCAGACTTTTCCCACCCATGAAATGTTTTTTGCTGTTTGTTAACTGCCCTCAAGTCGATCTTGACCCATGGCGACCCTTTGGATGAGACATCTCCATGACTCCCTGTCCCCCAGTGCCCTGCTCAGTTCCTGTAAACGCACACCTGTGACCATCTTAATAGAGCCTATCCATCTAGCATGTGGTCTACCTCTCTTTCTACTTCCCACCACCTTTCCTAGTTTTATTGCTTTTTTCTCCCCAATGAGTTGTGCTAATTCCATCTAATTAACACATTTTCTTTCCCACAATGGGATTTCCTCAGAGACATGTGCTTCAGCAATTAGACAAGTGAATCAAGCCCATTTTGCTTTCCAATGTCCAGTCAAATTATGAAACATTCTAAGGACATCCACCTCTGTTCTTATCACCTGATCTGAGCTCTGAAGGTGACATTATTGCAGTGCATACAGTGTACAAGAACAGAGCTAGGTACTGCTGCATGCCACCCACCCCTGTTCTTGACTGGTGAGACCATAAATATGTTGGAATGGAGTGGCTGTGGGTGAAAGGTGGGGTTTGGAAGGTGAGAGAGCACAGATACCATTGTTTTCTTGATGGAGCTTTAAGCTATTCCATGCTGTTGAGGCTTCAAGTGACAGGCACACACTCCAGGATCCAGTATGGTAACCCTATTCACAATTGACTGGCTTGACCACTGTGCATTACTGCTCAGACTGAGAAGGAGTCCTGACTTTTTAATGAAATCCAAAAGAAAATCTTATTGATGCAGCCAGAGCTGCTGCTGCAACAACAACAACAACAACAACCGTTTAAAAACATTATTCAATGCAAGCTTGCATTTCATTTTTAATGACAGCATAGGGAGACACAGATGGAGATATAGGCCTATAAATATATGAGGTGCAACTGGACATGGGTGTTTGGACTATCCAAATAGATTATTGAAAGAAAGAAAGAAAGAAAGAAAGAAAGAAAGAAAGAGAAAGAAAGAAAGAACTTACCTGAAACTCTTTCCGTATGTTTTCTGCCATTCATCTTTCAAAGTATGAGATATGGTGGAATGACGATTAATGCCCTCATAAGTATATGATGAATGAGATATTCTGTACACTCTGCCCTCCTGCCACCTGAGATCAACTCTAACATATTTCATTGGGTTGAGAATGCATAATGTGACCATGGTACTGTTTTGACCAGCAACTGCACATACTATTAAAGCTGGGAAAGGCTTTGTGCTTTTGACAAGTCATGATAGTTGCTGTGATTTCTGTGCTCTACAATAGATTAATTCTGGAGGCAATATGGGGAGGAATTTGTAATAGATGACACCAAACACAGGCAGGTTGTCGCAGCTATCCAGGTATTAATTATAAACTGGGGTGGGTGGAATGTATTATAAATGATTTTATTTGTTTGTTTGTTTACCTCCCTATAACTGGCCCCGGTCAGCATTATGGCTGTGGTATTTTGAGCCCACTGAAGTTTCCAGACAGTTTCCAAAGGCAGCCCCAAGTAGACTTTAAATTTCCTTTGAAAACTTTGAAAAGCTCCCTATTGCCACATGGCCAGAAGGAAGAGGAGCCTGCCTGCAAAAGATATCCTCCCTAGTATAACATCTTTACTAAGGACTGAAACAACATGCAGGCATCTGACTATCATCTCCAATAGGGTTTTTTTTTTCCTTCTGTGTGGTTTGTAACATCTTGCCTGATGAAGAAGCCCATTGAGCTTCGAAAGCTTGCAACAAGTATACTGTACATTTCGGTTGGCCAATAAAAGGTATCACTGATGGATTTTTGTTTGTATTTGTTAAATGACCAACACAGCTACCCCTGAATATTTCAGAGATATAATTCAAACTGGTTTTTTTTTAAATATATTTTTCTATGTAGAGGTTATTTTATCTGAATACTATTTGAGGTTGTTTTTTCTAAAAGCAGTATTCAAACTTCACAAAGATTCATCTGCTAAATGTAAAATGGGAGTCTTTTCATACAGATTTCAGCTTGATCTGCTTCCTTTGAAGTGATTACTTGAAGCAACATCTTTCTGGCAAATAGCATTAGTGGATTGCACTAGCTGATTCTGCATTTTCTTTCACTTTTGGCTTATGTGATCTTAAGTACTGATAGAAACAACTTCCAAATGATGAGGAGTCTCAGAATTATTTATAAATATGTTTGAAAGAAATCATAATTTCAAGCATACAATATCTCAGAAAATTTCCACTTACTGCTTCTTCCTGACCCACTATGAGAGTGATTTTCCCAGGTGCTTTATCTTCAGACAAGTTCAACCTGACAACAAATCCTTCAGCCCAGATTCTGAAGTCTTTCTTTATGGTTAGAAATGATTGAGCTGATTTCTCATCAGCTACTTAGTTAAAATTCGTCTACTAAATATAAAATGAGGTTCTGTTCATTCGGATTTCAGCTTGATCTGGTTCTTTTAAAACAGACATCTTTCTGACAAACAGCATTAGTGGATTGTGCTAGATGTATTTTATTTCACATTTTCTTTGTGTGATCTTAAGGACTGATAAAAACAAATAGGCAAATACCAAGACAGTGTGATGTAGTGGTTTGAGTGCTGGATTATGAGTCCAGAGTCTAGAATTGAATTGGCTGACTGCTCAGTCATAGAAATCCACTAGATGACCTTGGCTGAGTCACAAAAGACCCATACACACTACATTTTAATCTGGGCTCCAAACTGATTTAAATTGGGGTCATTCACACATGAGCCAGATTTTCCTTACCTGAATTAGGGAGTCATTCACACTTGCACTGGGGTTTTCTGACCTGAATTAGGGGGTTGTCCATACTTGCGCTAGAGTTTTCTGAATTGGATTGGGGGGCGTGGTGCAAATCCCCTTTAACCCAGGTTTTTTGGAAATGGAATTTCTTGTGGTTCTTTTCAAAAGAACTGTTTTATTTTTGTTTTGGTTTTTATGGAAGCTGCCAATGGGAACTCAGAAGTCCATTCCATTTGGAGCATCCCACCGCTTCTGCTCTTCTTCTTTTCCTCCTCTTCTTCTTCCTCCACCACCTCTGCTCTTCTTCTTTTCCTCCTCCTTCTTTTCCCCGCCACCTCTTCTCTTTTTCTCTTCCTCCTCCTCCTCCTCTCCCCCCCACAGCCTCCACTTTTGTTGTTCTTCCTCCTCTTCCTCACCCCTGCCACTTACACTCTTCTTCTTTTCCTCCTCCTCCTCCTCTCCCCCCACCTCTGCTTTTCCTCCTCCTTCTCTCTCCCTGCCACCTCTGCTTTTCCTCCTTTCACATTCAGAAATAGCCTGGTGTGGTAACCGGGTTATTTCCATGATGTGCCACAAACAAATCTCTCAGTGGCATTGATTTTCCACAATCGTGGTATTTTATCCCTGATTCCGTTTAAATTGGCAATGGGATAAAATACCATGGAGAGGAGAGATTTGATCCTGTCAGAAGGAAGGAGAGGAAGAGAAGGAAGAAGAGTGGAAGTGGTGGGGGGAGAAGAGGAGGAAGAGAAGAAGAGCAGAAGATACTACAAATGGGATAGACTTCTGAGTTCCCATTGGCAGTTTTGCTCTTCTTCTCTTTCTCTTCCTCCTCTCCCTCACTACCTCTTCTTTTCCCCCTCTTCCTCCCCCCCCCCACTTCTGCTCTTCTTTCTTCTCTTCCTCTCCTCACTCCTGACAGGATCGAATCTCTATTCTCCATGGCATTTTATCCCATTGCCAATCAGAATCAGGGATAAAATACCACGATTGTGGAAAATCAATACCATGGAGAGATTTGATTGTGGCAAATCAGGGAAATAACCTGGTTACCACACCAGGCTATTTCTGAATGTGAATGGACCCAAACTGACAGTCTCATAAAATCCTGTGATAGACGCACCTTACAGTTATCATAAGTCAGAAATGACTTAAAGACACACAACAACAACACTTCATACTAAGCAACTTTTCCTGTCCTGCCCCCCTCAAACCTGACAGAAACATAATTCACCCACACTCCAATTGCCAACAGAAAGAACAACTTTATCACCATGCAGCTGATGCCCAATAAAGTAGATGGGAGAGTTATGATTGTGACAATAGTCTTCCTCTGTTTTTACTGCTTTCCACCTTTCTGATCATCATTGTCTTTTCTAATGATTCATTTTTCCACATGATATGACCAAAGTACAACAGCCTCAATTTAGTCATTTTGGCTTCCAGAGAGTTCAGGCTTGATCTGTTCTAGAACTCATTTGTTTGTCTTCTTGGCTGTTCATAGTATTCTCATTATTTTTCTCCAGCATCACAACTCAAATGAATTGATTACAGTTATGCATAAGCAAATTGTAACTGTTCCAAACTCACATACTAAATATACTTAAGTAAGTAGCTGGCACAGTTTTGAAGTTACCCTAATTTTAGATTTACTATCTGTATTATGTATCAGCTCATCTACTTTTCCCAATATTATTTAATCAGTATCTTCTGAATGCAGAATTTCCCCCCACTTTTACATAGGTTATGGCATAATTTGCCTTTTTTACATATGTTGCATTGCCACAATGTGATGATCTGGTATGAAGAGCTGATGCACTTCAAGGCTGGGGTTGGACAAATGTTGCCTGTGTCCCTTTCTTCCAAGTAGATCAAATTATCAAATTCCAGCTGCAATCCAACTGAAAATGCAGTCTGGAACCTGTATTCAAAGGAAATGCTCCCTTCTTTTTTTTTTCTTGTGCAGTGTGAGATTTGGCCAGTTGTTTTTCTAATCAAAACTATTTTGGGAGAAGGTGTGTGTGTGTATGGGTGGGGATATTTAAAGGCATAACACAAACCTGGGCAGCATTATAGAGAAATTTGCAGTCCAATAGTAACATTCTGGGAGTTTCCAGAGGTTCGGTGGTAACTTGTGGGTTTCAAAAAGGATTTGGAACCACGTGTGACCTGTTGACTTCATTTCCCTCAACTTTGCTGCATGGCCTCAGTGCAATAAGTAATCTTATCTAGAATAGTCCTATTGAATCAATAGCTGAAAGGTAAAGCAACACTTATGTAAACCCTGTTGATTCAGCAAGTCTTCTCTGGTTAAGATTAACATTGGAATTTCAGCCTACAAGAGTTACTTGGCCACTAACCTTTGTTTCTGGTTTTGTCTGCTCCTTCCCTCTCTTTCTCCTTCTCAGTTCTCAAACCAATGCATTCTTTAACTTCTGTCTTCACTGTTCTCACCCCCATCAGCCTTAAAGAATCTTTGACTCCTTCTTGTCGTTCCTCTCCTATCCCTACACAAGTATTGTTTGGCAAGCTACTGTTCACAATTTGGAGCAGCATATACAAAAAAGACGTGCTCAAGAGAGGGACAGGGGTGGGAGAGGGATATTCATAAAGACATATGAGTGCTGAAACTGAGAGGAAGTACAACTTTTGTCCTGTGGCCAAAGGCAGGGCTCTCCAGGACTCTCAGTTTGAACTTTCCCCATATCATACCTCCTCTCCTCCAGTCCAAGAGCCATTTAGTATTGTCAGTTAACAGGTATTTGCTCCATCAAGTCCTCTGCTCCAGATACAAAACTTTGCAGACGTTCAGGGAAGAAGATGACCAGATACTTTCTGCTTCTGCTTCTCGTTTTGTACTGAACAAAGGTAAGAATTCTATTCATAATTCTTCACACATGTGATTTTGGCCATGCCCACTGCTAAAATGTAGACCTCAATGGTTTCACTCTGAAGTAATATGAATATTTAGTTATTTTTTGGCAAACCAATGGTTTCTCAAGCCTTCATTCATCCTAATGATTGGTCCTTCCTTGTAATACTACCCTTTAATGCAGAGTATGCATCCACTACCAAATAGATATTATCTGGATATTACTGAGTTGTTCTCCTCCTGAGTTGTTTTCTCACCTCTGTCGTTGTTCTCCTTTTAAGCTTTTGCTGTTGAATCATTTAAAGGGATATTTCTTTCCTAGCTCAGGAGTGCAGCACATTTCAAAGGTGTGAAAAATTATTTCATCTCTGCAAAAGTAACAAAAGAGGATGTGCCTTGTACTTGGCTTGATTCTGTGTTCTTGCTATCCTTGATAGGTACAAAATTTGAATTTGCACTAATACATTTTTCATAAAGATGTTAACAGAGGAAAACACAGCAGTGTCTTGACCTGTTTTTCAGAACAGCAAAGCAGGAACTTTAAAAGGCAAAAGTGTATAATTAACGAAGTGGTTTCTTCTATTTTAGCACGTTCTGTGTGGAAATGATGGGTGGGAACTAACAAAAGTTGACTTCATGAATGGTTGGAGTTGATATTCTGGCTCATACTTGGGTGCTATCTGGGTAATACTTTGCTCCTGACTTCCCCATGTTCACTGTGTTGTTTGTACTGGGGCCATCTGCATACTCACAAACATGTTTAGGTAGGATCAGTAACTCCCCTTTCTTGTGGTATGGATCACACATAAGAAGCCTGTATATGCATAGTACAAATGGAACATGTGGAAGCAATAGCAGTTAGCAGACACATTGTACATGATCCCAATATCTTACTCCATATGTTCATTTTGATTGAGTAAACAGGATTTAAAAACATACAGTTTTCCGTTTTCAGCAGGACTACAGCCATCTTTGGACATTCATAATAGATTTAAAAGAAACACACAGAGTGAGTATGTGCTAATTTTTAGCCTTGTTGTCAGTTTCTTGAAGTGAAGAACAAAAATCTGAAATGTCTTCACTATGCATGGCTCTCCAGGCAATCCAGAATCTTAACCACCAAAGTCTGTAACCTAAATCAGACATATATGCAAAGAACAAAAGCAAAAGATCTATAAAGATGACAGGGAATACCTACCTATCCTTTAGTTTTTGGAATGGCAGTACACTTTATTATTATTATTTTCAAAACAGACTAGGATTGCTAGAACAGTATCATAATTTTGTATTGGCCTACATGCTCTGATCAAAAGTTTTATGCCATAATATCCATTATAGTAGTTAAGGTGTCAGAAGATGTCTTGTTGTGTTTGCTACAGTAGACTGATATGTGCTACTTTCTTGGAAATTATTGGCAGCACTGAGCACCTATTTGCAGTAACCCCTTTTGCTTCAGTACTTCTGAGGATGAAGTTTTGTTGGTAAATAGCACTATGAACATTTTGCTTGGTTTAAAGAGAGACTGTTCTCTTGTAACTCTTTCTAATTCAAAACAATGAATTCAAGTAATGTATTTCTGTTTATAAACTGACTATCAAAGACATACAAATGAGAAAGTATTTCTTTCTTTCTGAGACACTGTCAGGCTTCATCTAGCACAGTTTAAGTTTCACAATTGCATTGACTCCCTCTATTGACCTGTGTAAAGCTATTTGTGTTCGGACACTGCTTCACCAGTCACCCCTGAAAGGCTGAGGACAGCCATGTGGCATACTGTGTGTTACGGATCACAGAGCCTCCATTATTGGGAATAATTCCACTTTCTTCTTGTACAGAATTGTCAGTCTATTACACATAAATGTGCAGGGAATGTGATATTTTAGTGGAAAGGTCTACCAAGGATGAGATAGTCCACAATAAATGTTCAAATGGTTACAAGTATACCCCAGTAAATAATGTTCATGTGCTCCTAGTCATTACTTTCCTAGAATTTGGTAGGAAAGGCAGAAATAACATGGAAAAAGTAGGAATGGGTTTATATATTGCACACACATAAATAAAATAAAATAAAGAGAGAGAAAAAGAATGGAGGGAATTCAACATGTTACAGAAAACCTTTTATTCAAAAGTAACAAATATGCATATGCAAAATTAAATAACCAATTCAGGAAAGCCTTGCATGGACAAATGAATGAATGAATGAATGAGTAAATAAAAAAGAGCCTTCCACAGATCATTTGAAGGTTTCTTTTAAGATGTAAATACCTACCTTGCATTTTTTTTAAAAAAATCTCATAGCATCACACTGTTGCACAGTTCTCTGTGTCTTCTATTGAAGAACTCGGGTTGTTCCATAGAAAAATTGAACACAAAATGTGTTCTCACTGAGTTGAGAAGGTGCTTTGGGTTGAGAAGGTGCTGCAGTCACTTCCTGTCTCTGGGTCTATCTTCTGTCTCGCCTCACTAGCAGTGTTGATCTGCTCTGCAGTGCAAATACATATGTTTTAGTTCCAGTAAATTTTTATCAGCAATATAAATAACTGAGGTTTATTCATATATATATATATATATATGTTTCTTATGACAGTTTCATAGAGTTGGAAGAGACCACAAGGGCCATCCGGTCCAGCTCCTACTATCTAGGAATACACAATCAAAGCACTCCTGATAGATGTCCATCTGGCCTCTCTTTAAAATCTCCAAAGAAGAAAATCCACTACTCTTCAGGGCAGCTTATTCCACTGTCAAAGACCCCTTAGTGTCATGAAGTTCTTCCTTATGTTGAAGTGGAATCTGGTAAAATGCTCCTGACAATAGATATTTTCTTAACACCTGACTACTCCATAAAGTTCCATAGAAAGTTCCTCCCCAACGTCTGTGTTCTATCAATCTAGAGAAGGGAATATGCTATAAAACAGAATCAGTTCAGTGGAATCAAATCATTTATTCCATGGCTGGAGCTGGAACATTCTGTTTGCAGCATGTGCTTTGTTCTAATTTTAGATAAGACAAGGGGGAGAGGGAGGAAAAGAGGGGAATGAATAACAAAGGGAATAATTAAAAAATAATGCCAAGGAACTACACAGTTGATGTAATATTTTCTTGTACTCAGTCAGATATACATATGAATAATAAATCCATTAGGTGAACTTCCTGCTTGCTGGAATGCATTGTCACTCATTGCATATTTAGCTTGCTAATATATGCGCTCAGTTACACTCTACTTCCTGACGGTCTTGCTAAGCCGTCAGGTTTTAATTAAGTGGAACTATAAAAGCTTCTATTTGAAATTTGCCCTTTTCCTCTTCTCAAAGGAGATGTAGGTATAACAATTAGCTAAATTCTTCAGTGGCATTGCAAGGGTCCATTTGTTGTCATCATTTTGCAGCTTTCATAAGACAACCCTTGTTCTTTCTCTTCATTTTTTTTTTTTTTAAAATTCTCCCAGGTTTTCATTTTGTTGGAAAAAAAATATCTATTTTGCTCCCTCTGAATGGCTTGATTCAGGATACCCCTTCTATGGACAATAATTAAAACCTGGCAGCATGAAGAAGCATTCAACATAGATAAAGGTGTATGAACGAAATAGGCTCTCTCTTTTTATTTCCCCCGCTGGATATCGTGAATTTTTTTGCCAACTGCTCAATTATCTACCTAGTCCTGATGCAGCAGCCCTGTGATCTGAGAATGATACATTCAAGCAGAACATGCCATATGTGCTTTGAAGCATGCCAGGCAAATTCATGACCTGTAGAATATAGATGGCAGTAGAATTTCAGGTAGTGCAGACTCAGATTGGGCTCATTGGGTATGAAGTACTGTTTCCCTAGCAAGGCAAGCTCTTGTAGAAATTGATTAGCTCTTAGACATCAGGAATAAAAACAAAAGAAAAAAAGAATATGTTCATTGAATGAGCTGTGGAATATTTTCTGATCCCAGTGAGGATTCCAATGTCTTGAGGGGTAAGTACAGTAGTTATGGTTAGTAATAGGGGATTAATATATACCTTGTATTCCTTGAACCAAGAAAGCCAAAGTGACTAAACTGAGGCTGTTGTACTTTGGACATATCAGGAGATTGTATGATTCATTGATAAAGATTATAACACTTGGTAAAGTGGAAGGCTGTAGGAAAAGTGGAAGACTCTACTGCAGGTGGATTGACTCAGTCAAGGAAGACACAGCCCTCAGTTTGCAAGACCTGAGCAGAGCAGTTGTTAATCAGGATCTTGAAGGTTTGACATAAGTTGAAGATCATATGCTAGTACACAATAACAATAATTTCTTGACATACTCACACCCACACACCCAATTCCAAAGTCTAATGCTTCGCCTAAGTGGAGTCAGCATACTAACAACCAGAATATGTTACTTCTGCTTCTTGGCATTATAGTTTATTGGAAAATGGTATAAGACTTTTTTGCCTCAATACATTGTATTAGCTGGGACAAAAACCTATCCAAATTGCAGAAAGTAATCGATTTCTTTGGACACTTTTTCTCAAAGTTGTTTTGTCTTTAAGGAAGCACCTACATGTTAATCGTAGCTGTTTCCAGTTCTTCAGGTGACGGTGTTATAAAATGCCTATATCATAATTCTAATACTTTATGGATTCTGTAATGAAACTTGACTCTGGAATAGTAAAATGTCCTATCTTGATGTGTGAGAGTTAAAAATATGTTTAGACACATGAAGATTAAAAGGGATGGGATGGTGCTGTATGTAGTTAGCTTTGCAACCATACATAGGGTTCTTCAAAATGAGGCAGGTGTTCTTCAACAGCATATACGCTTCCCTGGAATCACTTTAACAAACAGCTTTAGTTTGGAATTTACAGGGATTTATGCCATCACATTTTTCAAATTCTTGAAATGTTGCAGTCCTCAGGAAAACTACTCCATATGGACCCTCAGGTTTTTTACCCTAACATAATTGTTATCTACCACAACAAGACATTGTTGTTGTCTGGCACATCAGAGAGAAAGGGAGGGGGAAGAAGGAAATACCCTCCTTTCATTTGTTTCCATTTCAGTCACTGAGGTGGAAGCAAATACATTGTCTTTGCCTATGGGCAGCAGGTATGCAAAGTAACAAATACTCGGGGGGGGGGGGAGGAAATCCAATCCAGGTTATGTACAGGTATTCCAAGAAGATGAAGGGAGATGCAGAGGCAATGTCTCAGCTATTTCAGAGGGCATAATACAAAACTAGTAGTCCAGGTATCCAAAGTCAGAAAGGAATGAAACAAAATCATTAAACATAGTCAGTCCAGGATGAAGAATTTGAGGAAACACAAAATACAGCAACAAGAGCATAGCTCATTGTTCCCAAACTGTGCTCTTTAAGGGATCTTGGACTTCAGCTCCCAGAGTCCCAGACTATTGACCAACATGGCCAAGGCTTCTGGGAGCTGAAGTTCAACATCTCTTAAAGGGCACAGTTTGGGGACCACTGGCATAGCTAGTTAAAGAGGCTCACAAGGACTCCCATCATGTGCTATGAAATGTACAGGTGGCTGCTGCTGGATGCCAGGTGCTTGATGAGTCAGTGTCTTCTATTTAACAGATGGTCCCTACAAAGTCTCTCTTTTACTTTTCAAAGTACCCCAAAGTAGATGGATGTGTCTCCAGTGTCCATTAAGTTCTGTTGAGGAGGGAGCACCTCAACTGCTTCAGCCACCAGTTTTTCTGATTTGTGGAGGGAGTCATCTGGAGCCAGAAATGCCTTGCAATCTAACTCCTTGTGTTAAATTTCTTGAATTCCAGCGGGTGAGTTATGACATGTGCATTATTTGTATTTCTTGAACCTGTTGCAAATTCCAATACCTCCCATGAATGAGGCTAAGGGAGAAAAAGAATGAGGAAAGAGAATGGGCTGTGAGTCTGGAATGACAGCAGAAGGAACTTGGAAGTTATTCTCTGGCTTATATTTTGAGCTGATCTAGAGTAAGAATTGAAGTTTCATTTTTCAAAATTCATTTAAGGTGGGCTTTTTAAAAAGAGTCCCACCATTTAATTCAAGACCTGGGAATCTTTCACACTACAAAATTACAGCACTAAGGTTCCACCTTTACTGTTCAGGCTGTATCCTCTAAAATTCTGGGTTATTGAGTTTGGTGAGACACTGGTGCTCTCTGGCTGAGAATTCTAAGTACCTCTCTCTAAACTGCATATCCCAGGATTTCACTTTATTTTATTTGCATCTTGCTATTTTCTGTAATATGGGACCTAAAGCAGCTTCTATAAGATTCCATAGCTTTGGTCCAGGGTTGTTAAAATGGAGTCATAGGACTATAAGGGTGCAGTGTGAATAGGCCCCAGGGCTACAGCTCAGAGTTCTAGATTCAACACTCGATACTTTCTTATTGGACCAGGTGGCAGGTAGTATGAAAGAATCTGCTTGAGATCATGAAGAGCAGCTTCCTGTCAGAGCAGTCACTATTATGCTAAACAGAAAAATAGGGCAGATTCTCATATTCCTATATTTCTAAACCTGGATTAGAACTTTTACAGCATCTCCCTTGGGATAGTTCCACAATAACAAGTGTGATCAGAGATAACAATTGATTCTGCCATGTGCCTCTCACTTCCCAAGTGGCACAAGGGCGAATCTCTCCTAACCAGAATGTGAGGCTTGGCCTTCCCCCCAATCTTCACAGAACATAGAATCTCTGGGCTAAATTAGGCATAAGGATCACTGGTTTGCCTTTACCTGAACTATATACACTGATCTGATGTGCCTCTGATGAATAGATGGAGGTTTTATAATACATTTTCATCAAGTAAGCCATTCACAATTATTCTCTGACTGTGGTCTTTGCTGATTTCTTCCACTGACTCTGCAGAGCAATCTTTGCAGAGCTAAAATAGAACCTTATTTTCGGCCTTTTACCTGGGAAATTAAATACACCAGGCAACATTATTACATTTGCTAAATTGATTCTGTTACTCAAGATCATAATGACTTAATAATCAGTTGATAAAGACAAATAGACCATGGTCAAGGATTAGTAAAGCAAACAGTGAACAGAATGTTGAATATATTCATTCATTCATTCATTCATTCATTCATTCATTATTTCCCCACCTTTTGGCAAAAATAGTAGTTGGAAATCAATGCTGTCTATTCTACAGCCTAACTGCAAATTTCCACCTGCATGAATGACAGGTATATTCTAATTATCAGGCACTGATGAATTATTAAAATATGCAAGATTGATTTCTTCAATAGAGAGATAGATGTTTGAAATGGTATGAAGGGAAGAAACAGTGATACATGTAATGTTGGATGCTGCTAATTTACACAATGTGGAGAGTCTGAGAAATTATAGCAACATTTTCTATTTACCAAACAAAATTTAATCCAAGAAAAGAAAAGAGGAAAGTAAATGAAAGAGACAGAAACTGGCAGTAAACATCATTTTTGTCCTGGATTATCTTAATGTTTTATTCTTTCCATAAATGCCATACTTTTAAAATAAATACTTATCATTTCTCTTAAACATGATGATGCAGCGATGCCATATAAGATCCCTAGGTTAAAAGGGGGGGGGGAGGATGAGGAGTCTTTTCTTTTGAGAAAACATGATGATAAAGACTACTAAGGAAAATTCCTAGTAAACAAATACATTTGTGAACATTTAGAAGCAAATATAATAATTACAAAAAGTGAACATTTGTTTCTAAGAAACAAGTCATGCCAGACTAATCTGATCTCTCTTTTTGTTTTGATAAAATTACCAGTTTGGTAGATGAAAGGAAGGCTGTGAATATTGCATATCTTTATTGCCTGTGAGGGTGCCGCCACAATAAAACGCAAAGCCACATGTGGAGGAAAGGCCACAACTTTATTAATGCAAGCATCAGGAAAAAGGTAGGGTTGGCCAAAAGCATGAGTTTTGGATCATCTTACAACCCGCCGTTGTAGGATAAATGGCATGTCATATAAAGCAAGGCATCGGGATGAGCTAGGGGCTAGATTACCGCCCTCTCGTATCCATGCAACCCGCAGATTGCATTTAACTAAAGCCCCTAGTCACCGGGAAGCGGTGTCACGTTATG